>NC_082726.1:50520451-50844826 GCF_030144855.1 Hypanus sabinus
GAATGTATCTGGCGCTCTTTCTCTCTACTGGTTGCACACATATTGCATGGTTAGACCATAAGACATGGGAGCAGAATTAAGCCATCTGGCCCATTGAGTCTGCTCCGCCATTCAGTCATGGCTGATCCTTTTCTTTAATCCCCTCCTCAACTGCAGATCCGGGCCTTCTCCCTGTATCCTTTGATGCCGTGTCCAATCAAGAACCTATCAATCTCTGCTTTAAATACACCCAATGACCTGGCCTCCACAGCTGCATGTGGCATATAAACTCCACAAGTTCATCACCAGACAATGCAGAAATTAGGCTGAGTCTTAGTTTCCACAGTTCCTACAAAGAATGATTTAAGGGTATTGAAGCACAAGCAAGAGAAAATCTGGGAACGCTGGAAATCCGAGCCACACGCACAAAATGCAGAAGGTACTCACCAGGCCAGGCGGCATCTATGGAAAAGAGCACAGATGACGTTTTGTCCTGAAGAGTAGCTTTGTGAGTGTTGTTGCAAGCACAATAACTATATACAGGTGTCTTGATATACAGGGTGGCCACTAGCTGACTTCGAGGAAGCAGATTGACTATGATTTCTGGCTAATTCCCCCTTCTTTTCCAATTCTGATGAAGGGACTCAGCCTGAAATGTCGACTGCTTATTTCCCTCCATAGACGCTGCCTGACCTGCTGAGTTCCTCCAGTATTTTGTGTGTGTTGCTCTGGAATTCCAGCATTTGCAGAATCACTTGTGTTGGTGTCCTGTGCACATTGTGTTTAAATTAGCTGAACATCTCCCAAACAAGTTTTCCTTTATTCATTCTTGAGATGTGGGTTTTTAATGTAATTGCTCCTGAGAGGTAGAGCTGCACAGCATTTTGAACGTCTGAAAGGTGGTTTATCTTCTCGGGCTGCTGCAGGTGTTGTGATGACCTTGTGATGTAGGGTTTTGCCCCGGGGATGTATATTTTCATGTCTGGATAGCATACCTTGTAGGAAGAGAGAGAGAACCTGCTAGTGATGCTGCTCTCATGGACCTACTGGGTGGCTGAGGGCAGGGATTTTGGAAGCACCACTGAAAGAGCTTCAGCAGGGTCAGAATCAGGTTTATTGTCACTGACATAGGTCATGAAATTTATTGCTTTGCATCAGCACTGCAGTGCAAGACATAAGAAAATCAGTAAGTTACAAAAATAAATAAATAGCACTAAAGATATTTAACTGAGGTAATGTTCATGGGCCATTCAGAAATCTGATGGTGGTGGGGAAGAAGCTGTTCCTAAACTTTGAATATGGGTCTTCAGGTTCCCGTACCCACCTCCCACTGGTAATAACGAGCCTCTCTCCAACTTAATCCCAGCCTAATCACAGCACAATTTACAATGTCCAGTTAATGTACTAGCCGTTATGTCTTTGGACTGTGGGAGAAAACCAGGGCACCTGAAAGAAGCTCATGTGGTCCATATTGATGGATTCCACCTTCTAGCAGCACCACCTTTTGAAGATGCGTCCATAGCCCTACGCAGCATCTTTCGATCCTGTGCATTGGAGGCAGAGGTACAACTAGCGACTACCCTGCTCTGGTAGGAGAGTGAATGTTTCGGATGGTGAGTGGATGCCAATCAAACAGGCTGCTTTGCTCAGACAGTGCTGGGGTGAGCAGCAGGGGGTTGTGAAATTAGTCAGCTCCATCATGGATACTAGTCCCCGTAGCATGCAAGACATCTTCAAGGAATGGTGCTTCAAAAAGGTGGCATCCATCATTAAGGACCCCACCACCCTTTTCATTGTTACCATCAGGAAGGAGGTACAGAAGCCTGAAGGCATACACTCTGCGAATCAGGAACTGTTTCTTCCTTTCTGTCAGCTAATCCCTAAATGGACATTGAAACCATGAGCACTACCTCTCTGCTTTTTTTGTTTCTGGTTTTGCACTACTTATTTAATTTAACTTTATGATATACATATATATATATATATATATACTTACTGTAATTCAGTTTTTTCCTCTGTATTATCATGCATTTCATGTACTGCTGCCACAAAGTTAACAAATTTCATGACATATGCCAATGATATTAAACCTGATTTTATTCTGATTTGGAGTGTGAGGAGATGGGAGTCAACAGTCGAGCATCCTTGCTCCCCAAATTTTTAGGCATGCTGTGATGTTAGCCTGGGCCAAGGATGTCTCCTCATACCAGGCAGTCAGAATCTCTACTAACCTGAATATTAAATCAAATAAAAACAGCAGATGCTGGAAATATTTTTATTTATTTGGAGATACAGACCCTTCTGGCCCAGCGAGCTGCACTACCCAGCAAGCTACCTCTTTAACCCTTGTCTAATCCCAGGACAATTTACAATGACCAATTAACCTACTAACTGTTACGTCCTTGGACTGTGGGAGGAAACCGAAGCACCCGGAGGAAACCCACATGGTCACAGGGTACAAATCCTGTACAGACGGCGTCAGAACTGAATGCCAAATGCTCCTACTGTAATAGTATTATGCTAACCGCTATGCTGCCGTGGCAACCCATGGTATCCGAAAAAATAACAGAGAAACACTCAGCAGGTCAGGCAACGTCTGTGGAGAGAGAAGCAGAATTAGTGTTTCTGGTCAAAGGTTCTTTGTGGGGGACTCCCTAAGGAACAGAGTTTACTATAAAATATAAATGCACAGGAAAATGTACACAAAACTAGATCAAGGTTCAGATAGATTACCGCAGCGTAAATGTGACGGGATTCCACTTAGATCGAATCTGTAATATAACCAGCTCAAGGTTCTGCTTGCATTGGAAACGCGGCATTAGCTGTAGTGTGCTTCCATTTACACTGTAACAGTGTCAGGAAGGTGTAATTGAATCAATGAGCTGAACTTAGCTTGCCCCCCATCTGCGTGATATGATTTGTTTCTGATACTAGTCGATGTGCTGTGGAGAATATTGACAAAAAGACACACTTCTCTGGAAAACATGAGTCTACAATTTCCCATCTGTGATTTCAGCTGGGAATTTGGAGGATTTACATGCCGTGTTTTCCCGATACACGCCACTGCTGTTCCAGGTTCAGTTGTCCAATACTGGAAATGCAGCTCCTGATCCTGAATCAGGCTTTATTTGACAGCCCGCAATGATCAGTTAGAGCTCAGGAGCCATTTATTAGCTAGAAAACTACTGGTAGTGTCTTATTGAACCCTCTGCATGACAACGGTGCCTAATATCTCAAGACAGTATTGACTATTTATAAGCCAGTCTCTCAGACCAGTTAATTCTTTCCATTATATTGTAACTGCAGTGAGTTAGTTTTATTGTGTATTTAATATTTCAGTAATATTTTAAATGTATTGTTTGATTAAGCATACTTGTTCAAATAATACATCACTGTTATATGTACGAAATACGTGAGTGGCATACATCATCACGCCAACACGTCATAAGTGGAGGCCTCGCTTAAAGTGAAAACAAAGATGTTATTCCCAGCTCTGTGTTTTCCTTGAAATTAGTTTTATGTTTTGGAGTTACAACACATAACAGTGGCGACAAGTAAGTTTTAAATGAACATGAGAAGACTACCTACCTGCTGAAGGGCAAGAGGAAACGATTGAGTAAAAAAGATCAATGCAGTGAAAAATGGTTAAAAAAAAGTTTTAAAAAAAAAGCAGTGCAGCATGTTTTTTTTTCTTCATAAGGGGAGAAAGTTGGTTGAGTTAAAAACAAAAGCAGGAATATGGACAAATTCATGGGTTCATTAACAATAAGTAGTGGGTGATGATAATCATGTATTTTTAAAAAGCTGAAATGGCTGGACACATCAGAAAGATAGACATGTTTAATTTCACAAGAGGTAACTAGATTTTGTATACTGAATGGATTGAGCAGCATTTTAAAGCAGTAGCTGATGAGAAACAGGTGCTAGTTTTGCTGAGTCCATTGGGTTTAAAGGCATACAGTTTGCTAAGAAGTTTGACTGCTTCAACAAAGCCAGCAGAAATGAGTTTTGCTGATATCATGAAAGTAATGCAGGAACACTTAGACCCAAAACCATTGTTGACTGCAGAACACTTCCAGTTTCATAAGCGGGATCAAAGGAAAGGAGAGTCCATTTCACTGATGTGACTGAATTGAAGAGATCATCTGAGCATTGTCTGTTCAGTGATAAGCTTAATGATGCACCGAGAGATTGAATACCGTAAATTCCGGACTATAAGCCGCTACTTTTTTCCCACGCTTTGAACACTGCGGCAACACTGCGGCCTATACTACGGTGCGGCTAATGCATGTTTTTTTTTCATGCCGCCAAAAACATTTTGCCTCATAACAGTAGACCAATAAAATTGATGAGTAGTTCACAGAGGTCCAATGAAATTGTACGATAAATCAAGCGCACTTTCACAATTAAATTATTGTAAATCAGTCACTTGTACTCACCCTCATCAACATGGAAAACACTCAAAGAAAAGCATATGATGCCGCTTTTAAGTTAAAGGCGATCAATCTGGCGGTTGAAGAAGGAAATCGAGCTGCTGCACATAATCTTGGCATAAATGAATCGATGGTGAGAAATGAATCGATGGTGAGACGGTGGAGACGCCAGCGTGAAGAACTGAGTCAATGCAAAAAGACGACAAAAGCTTTCAGAGGTCATCATAGCAGATGGCCCGAACCTGAAAACTTTCTTGAAGACTGGGTTAACACACAGAGAGCAGGCGGCCGCGGTGTTTCCACCGTGCAGATCAGACTGAAGGCTAAAGCAATCGCCACCAAAATGAAAATTGAAGATTTTAGAGGTGGGCCATCGTGGTGTTTTAGATTTATGAGACGAAAAGGCCTGTCCGTCAGGGTCTGTGTCAGCAGCTCCCTCCCGACCACGAGGAAAAACTTGCTAACTTGCGCACATTCACTCAAACAAAGATAGCGGAGAATTCCATCGGGCCAGATGATATCATAAATATGGATGAAGTACCTTTGACGTTTGACCTGCCTCTCACTCGGACTGTTAATAAAAAAGGTGACTCGTCCATCACACTGAAAACAAGTGGCCATGAAAGAATGCATTTTACTTGTGTTCTGAGCTGCACAGCATCCGGACTAAAGCTTCCACCGATGGTGATTTTTAAGCGGCTGACAATGAAAGTTCAGTGAAAGCTGCCATCAAGAGTACAAACTGAATTCCAGCTGTGATTCCTGGGGGCACCACGAAGTATTTGCAGCCACTGGACATCAGCGTGAACCGGGCATTTAAAGTGGCGCTGCGCGTTGAGTGGGAGGCTTGGATGACGAGCGGCGAGAAATCCTTTACCAAAACAGGACGCATGCGAAGAGCATCTTTAACTCAAGTCTACCAGTGGATCCTAAATGCGTGGAGCCGTGTCACAACATCCACCATCACCAGCGGGTTTCGAAAGGCTGGACTGCTGTGTGATGAAGAGGACCGCGTGCACTCAAGTGAGAGCGACAACGAAGAGACTGAAGTGAGTGACGAGATCCTGAGGTGGTTCAATTCGGACACTGAAGAAGAGGACTTTGATGGTTTTAGTGCGCAGGAGGAAGATGAAGAAGGCGATCATTAACTTTTCCTGGTAGGCTGCAGTATATATATTTTTTTTACCAGTCGTTAGGAGATATTGGAATCTTGTTCGTGCACTGTTCAGTAAAAAAGTATACGCAACGTAATTTGTGTGTTACCGACACATATGTATATTTAAAAGTAGCTGTGTTACAGGCACTGTTCGAAAAAAAGTATTTGCAATATGTATTTGTTTATGTTACCATACGGATTTAATTAAAAGTTAAAAAATCCTCACGTGTAATATCTTTCTGTGTAAATATCTCATATTACAATGTGGGACACCTGTGGCTTAAAATCCGGTGCGGCCTGTACAAGTACAAAATTGATTTTCTTTCTAAAATTAGAGTGTGCGGCTTTTAATCAGGTGCGCTCTGTAGTCCGGAATCTACGGTAGTTTGAGGAATTTTACAAAAATACATTCAAAAGTGGCTTCTAACTGAAGCACAGCTCATATTTAAAGACCAGTGGAAATCTCTGTATCTATGGAAACAGCAGACAGGGACGTAATTCAGTTGCAGTTAGGAATGAACGAGAGCATGAGCGAAATAGCAATGTCTAAACAGAAACTTGCCTGGCCAAACAAATTGTGTTATTGTCGTGGCAGGGGCTCACATATACCAGACCAATGCAGGTCTTGTGACAAAATCTGCAGAAAAGGCAACAAAGTAGGACACATACAATGAGCATGTGGGGCTGATAAACAAAAATAGACTGCACAGGGAAGAGAAAAAGAGAAAAACTCAAGTTGCAGTTTCAAAAAGAGCACTCATCTGCATGCTGTTGATGAAAAATCTGATAATGATGAGAGTGACACAGGATTGCGTAGCCTTGAGATTTAAATGTGAAAACTAACAATGGCAAGCATATGTCTTACACCAGAAGTGAACAGCAAATTAATTAAAATGGAATTGGACACTGGCTTAGCTGTTTCACTCATTCCATAAAAAGAGTCTGGATGGCATTTTAAAGATACTAAACTGAAGCCTGCAGATATCCAACTAAGAATTTATACAGGAGAAAAGATTAACTCCTGTGTGAATAACATTCATAACAGTGAAATGCAACAACCAATAATCCACATTGTGCTTTTGTACAGTAAAAACAGGAAGGACAGCATTTGTGGGGCTGTGGATGGCTGAGACAACTACAGCTTCATTGGTGATTCATTCACCATCTGCCTGCCTCTTCCCCCATAAAAGAGTCAACAGAAAGAAAACTAAGAAATGTACTGCATGAAGCCACAGTGTTCAAGGATGCCATGTGAAAACTCAAACATATTAGGGGCTTAATTGTGTTAAATGAAAATGCCACACCCAAGTTTTACAAAACCTATCTGGTCCATTATGCCATCTGTGATAAAATAGCTAGGGAGCTAGATTACATGGAGGCTGAAGGAATTCTTTCCAAGGTTGAGAGGAGCCCATTGACAACACCAATGGTACCAGTAGGCAAGAAGAGTGGGTCTGTCAGGATCTGTGGTGATCTGCAGTACTGGAAGAAGATCAATGCCCTCCACCCAGGATGGAAGATATCTTTTCTGGAGGTAAACATTTCAGCAAAGTGGACTTAGCTGGAGCCTACCTACAGATGGAGATGGAGGAAGAGTAAAAAGTGTTTCCCACCATAAACATGCACAAAGGGCTTTATTGCTATAATAGGCTTATTTTTGGAGTAGCATCTACACCTGCACTCCAGCAGAAAATGTCTGTACTTGCATTTGTGAAGTGTTGTATTGTAAATACATTAGCTGCCATGGTATGTTTGGGGAGGATGGGTGAGGTGACTTTTGTTTAGGGGTAAGATATAAAAGCAAAATGGAGGAAAATGTAATGCATATTGTATTCTGTATTGTGTCATTCCTTCAATAAAATAAGAAAAAAAAAGAAAATTATGGACTAGGTGCTGCAAGGATGCCCAGGCACTCAGTGTTACCTGAATGACATCATTGTCACCAGCAAGAATGACAAAGAACATCTCCCAAATCTCAAGAGACTGTTGAAAAGATTAGAAGATTATGGGCTCAACATAATGTGAAAAGTGTGACTTCTTTAAGCCAAGCCTTACTTACTGTGATCACACCATCAACACACAAGGTTTACACAAGAGTGTGGAGAAAATTCAAGCAGTGGTGGACGCCTCAAGGCCAAAGAATGTGTCACAGTTGTGGTCACTTTCAGGGTTTGTCAATTACAAGTTCCTGCTAAACCTGGCTATTGTGCTCCACCCCTTGAACTGATTACTACCCACTGGGAAGTAATGGACAATTTGGCAAAGGACAAAACAGTGTGAGGAGGCTTTCAAAAAGGTAAAAGAATTAGTGATGCCGGACATGGTAATCACATTGTCCACATATGCGTACGTCGTATGATGCTTGAAATACGCTGGTCAGGATGCCAACACCTCTAGTAGGGAAGTGTCCAGAGTTGTCAGGACCACATCGTTCAGGCCCAGAGTCAACTCCGACAACCCCCATGCAGCAGGCCTAGGACTTGAGGTTGCTTCGCAGTCACAAGTCTTACCTGCCAAGCAGAGTGATCAGACTTGTCAGGGAAGACATTATTACCACAAGAGTAAGAAAGGCTCCACAGCATTTAAATCTTTAGGCCTGAATGGACAAATTAAAATTGACTATGTAGCTGTATTGTATACCGTATATATGTGTGTATATATTTAAATAATTCATTATGGTTAAATGTACAAAGTATGTGAATGGCATATGTCATTACATCAACCTGTCATATGTGCATGCTTTGCTTATAATAAAAATGAAACTAAAATGTTATTCCTTAACTAAAATGTTAAAACTAATATGTTCAGCTATTTCTCTACATCTGCAAAATCTCCTTTTATGCTAATTTATGACAAATATTTAACTTGCTGGCAGGTTTCTTTCCTTACACACAATTCACTATTTTCAGGTGAAATATTACATAGTGAAATCTAATTGTCCTGCTAAAGGGTCTCAGCCCACACCATCAACTGTTTATTCCTATCCGTACATGCTGCTCGACCTGCTAACTTCCCCCAGCATTTTGTGTGCGTTGCTTTCAGTATTTTAAAATGATGCTTTATGATGTCTAAGTATCCAATCACTGCACCTCCCTGCATCACCACAGAGTAATGGTTCTTGGGCACATCCTTTGGTCCAAAAAAAACCAAATTGACATTTTTTCATAATTTTTTGATTTTCAGAAATAATGCTGAAACTGGGTATAAGCTTATTTAAAGTGTAGGGCAGAGCTTCTCAATTTGTTAAAAATTAACAAGTTATATTATTTTTATATTTTTACATATATTTATGAAGCAACTAGAACCTATCATGTATGATATTTAAAGTGTCTTCAGAATTAGCATGAAATTGTCCCCTCTGCCATCAGATTTGTGAACCCATAAACACTGCCTTGTTATTTACTTTCTTTTGTACTGTTTATTTATTTATTGTAATTTATAGCGTTTAAATTCTTTATGCTGTACTACTGTGGCAAAGCTACAAATTTCATGTCATACAAGTCAGTGATTATAAATCTGATTCTGTCTTGAACGTAACACTGTGAGTTTGCAGTCTTTCAGATGTAGAGAGCACCGAACACAGGGTATGGTGCAAGAGTGGTTAAGTTAATCGACCAGCTGCTTGAGCCATATACCAGTAATGTAGTGACACATATTCACATCTCATTATGGTATCTGCGGAATTTAAATTCTTGTAATAAAATAAATATAGATGTTATAGAAATTAGTTTCAGTGAGAGGCAAGTACAAATCCAGATCAGCAACGTGGTGGACTTTAATTGACCTCTACTGGGTAATTAGGAATAGACAATAAATGGCTGCAACGTCTATATCCTGTGAACAAAAAAAAACAATGTGACATCCAACAGTGATAATCCTCACAAGGATCTAAATGACTCTAATTGTACATTCTGTGCGTGTGAAATGTACTAAATGCAAGCCATTCATTTTTGTCAGAAGCATGAGAATTAATTCAAAGCCCTGTTTGCCTGCTTCTGTGACTAGGTGAACAGTAAGTAAGACCCAAAGGTGGCAGGATGAGTGGATCAGAAGCAAGTGGATGGTTCCTTTATCTACTGGCATTGCAGCAGAAGAGAAAGGAGATCTCACAAGAAACAGTTTAAGACGTTAGTCAGGTCACAGCCATGGGAGACAGCAGCAGAAAGGAAATTTATGAGGATGTTGCCAGGGTTAGAGAAGATATTCACCAGGGAAAAGGACCTTGTCAATTATGGGGATGACGTACAGCGGACTGAAATGCTTGAGCATATAGACATTAAGAAAGAATGTGCTGGTGCTTTTGAAAAGCATTAAATTAAATAAGTTGCCGGGACTGGGCGATATATACCCCAGGCTACTGTGGGAAGAGAGGGAAGAAATTGCTGAGTGGGACATTGGTAGGACTCAGAACTGGGCTGAGAAGTGGTAGATGGACTTCAACTCAGGTAAGTGTGAAGTGGTTCATTTTGGTAGATAAAATTTGAAGACAGTATATAATATTAATGGTAAGACTCTTGGTAGTGTGGAGGATCTGAGAGATCTTGGAGTCCATGTCCTTAGAACAATCAAAGCTGCTGCACAGGTTGACACATGGTGTGTTGGCATTCATCAACCATGGAATTGAGTTCAAGTTCTGTGCGGTAACGTTACAGCTACATAAGAACTTGGTCAGACCCCACTTGGAATACTGTGTTCAGTTCTGGTCACGTCACCTCAGTTCTGGCAAGGATGTACTTACTATAGAGAGAGTGCAGAGTAGATTTACAAGGATGTTGCCTGGATTGGAGAGCAAGCATTATGAGAATAGGTTGAGTGAACTTCCAGGCAGTTTCTAGAATAGGTTGCATGGTTGGCACAACGCTGTGGGCCAAAAGGCCTGTAATGCACTGTAGATTTCTATGTTCTATGTTGATTGCACATATGATGTGGTGTAATAATGTATGCCATTCACGTACTTTTACATATAACCGGAAATGAATTAAATAAACAACAGAGAATGCTTAATCAAGCAATAAATATACAATATGACTCAAATATTACTAAAACATTCATACACGAGATTAGTCATGAGGAAATATTTGGAATTATTTTCTTTTGGAGCAGAGAGGGCTGAGGGGAGAAAAGCAGAAAACCTGGTTTCCCTTTCATCCAGTTCTGATTGAGCATTAACTGTTTCTCTTTTCACAGGTGCTGCCCGATCTGCTGTGCGTTTCTACAATTTCCTGTTTTTATTTCAAATTTCCAGCATCTGCAGTTTCTATTTTTTTAAACTTGAGGCTGAGAGAAAGCTCAATTAAGATGTATAAAATTATAAGATGCCTGGTTGGAAGGGCTTAGCAGAAGATCTAGCATGTAGATTTAAGAAAATGCTTGCAAAAATTGAGAAGTATTTAGGAAAAGAGTTTTCATCTCTTTGCTTATGGAAGTTGGAACTCATCACCTTAAAAGATTGTAGCAGTGGATGGTCTTATCATATTTAAAACAGATCAGAGCTAAGCTAAAGATTATGACTGAGAGGCAGAAAGTGTAGATTTACTTTACTTTGCACATGATGGGCTGAATGGCCTTCTCTTTTGCTGTTGTTTCTATATTTTTATGACTGAATCTCTTGGTACTTTATGATATTGAACATGTATGTTTCTCCTTTAACCTTTTTACCTCACAAGACATAATGAACCTTACCAACCCCAGTCATCCTTTCTTCTCCCACCTCCCATCGGGCAGAAGATACAGAAGCCTGAAAGCCTGAAGTCTGGGTCAAGGACAGCTTCTACCCCTGTTATAAAACTATTGATTGCTTCCCTGGTACAATAAGATGGACTTATTGATCTTGCATGTTATTGTCTACCTGCACTGCACTTTACCTTGAACTATTTCACTTTATTCTGTGTTCTGTTACTTGTTTTACCTTGTACTGCCGCAATGCACGTTGACCTGTATGAAGGGTACGCAGATCAAGCCTTTCTCCAGTGACCTAGGTTCATTCCTGATCTCCAATGCTGCCTGTGTGGAACTGACACACTTTCCCAATGCCTGAGTTGGTTTCTTTTGAGTGCTCCAGTTTCCTGCTGCATCTCAAAAAGTACGCTGGAAGCTTGTCCTGCATTAATGGGAACCAGGAGAGTTGGAGCAGGTTGCGGGGAATGAGGACTGATAGGAGTTGATGGTAGTGTGAGAGGAATTAATGTTCGTGACCTCCCCTGCTGCCACGATGAGGCCACATTCAGATTGGAGGAGGAGTAACACCTTGTATTCTGTCCGGATAGCCCCAACCTGATGACATGAACATTGATTTCTCGAACTTCTGGCAATTGTCCTTCACCCTTTACCATTCCCCATTCCTCTTTCCCTCCCTCACTTTATCTCCTTACCTGCCCATCATTTCCCTCTGGTTCTCTTCCCCAAACTCCTTTCTTCCATGCTCTTCTATCCTCTCCTATCAGATTCCTTCTTCTCCAGCCCTTTATCTCTTTCACCAATCAACTTTCCAGCTCTTTACTTCACCCCTTCCCCCTTTCCCATTTTCACCCATCACCTGCCACTTGGTACTTCCTCCTGCCCCCCACTCCCCACCTTCTTAGTCTGACCTCTCCCCTTCCTTTCCCATCCTGATGAAAGGTCTCGGCCCGAAGCGTCAGCAGCCTGCTTTTATCCATGGATGCTGCCTGGCCTGCTGAGCTCCTCCAGAATTTTGTGTGTGTTGCATAGGAATGAAAATGGATGCTCGAAAGTTAGATTAGTATAGCCAGCATGGGCAGAAGTATCTGTGCTGCTTGGGACTACAAGATTCTGGACTGCTTGCGTGATGAGCTTCAACACTGGAGGCACACCAGATTATAGATACTGGATTCTCGAGCAACAAAAGCCAATCTGCTGGACAAACTCAGCAAGTCAGTCAGCATCTATGGAGGGAAATAGTCCATGTTTTGGGTCAGCGTCTTTTGTTTTTTATGCTCTATTTTCAGCACTAATGGATACCTGCCTGAATGCTCCTTGAAACAAAGAGTGTAGTGGTATTAAATGGATATCCTGAAGGGCTCAGAGGGTTTAGAATTAGTAAGTAGATCAGCTCGTCACTGAACAAACTAAGCTGTACTGTTCTATGTCTTCTAATCTCCCCTACCTGAGGCAAGCATTAATAAATTTATCCCCTCTGTACAAACACAAACTTTGATTGAGGATGTGGTTGCTAGATTACCAAGCAGTAATCAATATACCAGGATGAAGTTGGACAAAGTTACAAGGATGGCGGTGTGGAGTGGTTACATTACCATACTGATAATCCTGAGATCTGAGTTCAAATTCCACCATGACAGCTGTGGAACTTTAAGTTGGTTAATTATTGGGAATTGAAGGAAATGCCATCTGTAATTAATGGTGACTTCAGAGTCAGAAGGTTGTCTTGAAAACTCATGCAGTTCTCGAATAAACTCCTGAGCAGAAATTCTTTCTTCCTTGCCCTGTATAGCCGATATGAGACTCCACATACTCCATTGTGGCTGAGTCTTCAATAGCTTAACAGACCTGTCAGTAATGGGGTTGTTAGGGACCCCACATTCTAAAAAATGAATGTGTTAAATAATCTTAAATATATGAGATACCTCTTATCAATTAGTATGCACCCAAAATATTGGGGAGACACTACAGGTCAGGCTGCATCTACGGAGAGGAATAATCTGCTGATATTTTGGGCTGAGACAGGTCATCAAGAAAGGAATAATAAGGTACTGTTCATGGAGCATGTGGCAATCTAATGGCAGCGTGGTGGAAGCTGTTTCTGAATCATTGATAAGAAACATTCACGAGCATAAAGTGATATGGTGGTAGTTAGTGTAACACTATTACAGAGCCTGTGTTCAATCCTGTCATAGTCTGAAAGGAATTTGTATGTTGTCTTCATGATTGTGTGAGATTTCTCTGGGTGTTCCAATTTCTTCCCACATACCCAAGATGTATGGGTTAGTACGTTTCTTGATCACATGAGTATAATCAGCAGCATAGGCTTGTTGGACTGTTCCTATGGTATATCTCTAAATAAAATGAAATATACAAAATCATACTGGAAAGAAAACAATTGCTATCCTAAGGTAGTGATTCAGGTTGTGTGGATTTGTAGATTGGTTCAAGAACCAAATGGTTGTAGGGAAGTCACTGTTCTTGAAACTTGATTCTGTTCTCCCCTGTTTTCTCTTTTAGCTTCGAGTATATACATTATCTCCCAATAAGATGGAGCTTGTGAAATTGTGGGAAAGAAATGACAAATGTAATTCTGTTAACTCTTGGAATCCCCCACTGTAGAAATGAGAGGTGTGGTAGACACTTGCATACAGACCATATTGCACTGGATTGACAAGTCATGCAGAGTCCCGATACAAACTGTGACATTATCTCAGCAATATAATCTCATCTCCGAGTTCAGCAATGAGGCCACTCTCATGATTTGTTACACAATTTAAGGCCCTTGATGAGATTATAGGGTTGTAATCTCTTGCAAAGATCCATTATTCTCTAAAAGTTCAGAAAACCATTAAACCATGGCCTGCAGCGAATCTGGTTCTTCCATTCAGCACATTCATCTCAAACCAGCAATGGCCTTTCCTTTCTCTTTCTGAAGGGATCTCATTTCCGTTGCTGTGTTTTGAAATGTTAGTAGTAAAAAGGGCAAAAGACAATTACAATACTTAGATTCCACATTACTCTCAATTAGCTGATGTTACACTGAAACTCTCCATCATTCTGTAGATTAGTAAAGAGAAGGACTGACTCAGGTATTAACAAGATGGAGAAACTGATGTCAGAGCTCACCCACTCTACGAAAAGTAAATTGTGGTGAATAGTTAGATTTGGTAGAGAGTAAGGAGACATACTGTTATGTCTGCACAGAGCAAGAACGACAGCAGAGTAGAAGGATTGAATGATTTTACCGAGTCATGTTAATAATGGCTTATGCTGGGCAATTTACAGTGTAGGAGCTACGAAGTAGGCTGCCCAAGAAGAAAAGCCTGCGCTAAAAGCAAGTGCCTCCCATGTGTAGAAGGCCCAATTAATTTACCGTGCGATCGATCAACCACATGTGCATTTGCCACATTTACGCAATTGATCTGAAATGGTTCACGTACATGGATACATTGCAATGAGTACAGTTCAAGTACAAACCCCATTTCCAGAAAAGTTGGGATATTTTCCAAAATGCAATTAAAAACAAAAATCTGTGATATGTTAATTCACGTGAACCCTTATTTAACTGACAAAAATACAATGAAAAGATTTTCAATAGTTTTACTGACCAACTTAATTGTATTTTGTAAATATACACAAATTTAGAATTTGATGGCTGCAACACACTCAACAAAAGTTGGGACAGAGTTAAAATAAGATTGAAAAGTTCACAGAATATTCAAGTAACACCGGTTTTGAAGACTCCACATTAAGCAGGCTAATTGGTAGCAGTTGAGGTATCATGACTGGGTATGAAAGTAGCATCCATCAAAGGCTCAGTCTTTGCAAGCAAGGATGGGTTGTGGCTCATCCATTTGTGCCAAAATTTGTGAGAGAATTGTTAGTCAGTTCAAAAGGAACATTTCCCAACGCAAGATTGCAGAGAATTTAGGTCTTTCAACATCTACAGTACATAATATTGTGAAAAGTTTCAGAGAATTCAGAGACATCTCAGTGCAAGGTCGGAAACCACTGTTGAATGCGCGTGATCTTCGAGCCCTCAGGCGGCACTGCCTAAGAAACCGTCATGCTACCGTGACAATTATAGCCACCTGGGCTCGGGAGTACTTCGGAAAACTATTGTCACTTAACACGGTCCGTCGCTGCATCCAGAAATGCAACTTGAAACTGTATTACGCAAGGAGGAAGCCATACATCAGCTCTATGCAGAAACGCTGGTGAGTTCTCTGGGCCTGAGCTCATCTCAGATGGACCGAAAGACTGTGGAACCGTGTGCTGTGGTCAGATGAGTCCACATTTCAGCTAGTTTTCGGAAAAAACGGGCGTCGAGTTCTCCGTGCCAAAGATGAAAACGACCATCCTGATTGTTATCAGCGAAAGGTGCAAAAGCCAGCATCTGTGATGGTATGGGGGTGCATCAGTGCCCATGGCATGGGTGAGTTGCATGTATGTGAAGGTACCATTGACTCTGAGGCGTATATTAAAATTTTAGAGAGACCAATGTTGCCATCAAGGCGACGTCTCTTCCCGGGACGTCCATGCTTATTTCAGCAGGACGATGCCAGAGCACATTCTGCATGGGCTACAACAGCATGGCTTTGTAGACACAGAGTGCGTGTGCTTGACTGGTCTGCTGCCAGTCCAGATCTATCTCCTATTGAAAATATATGGCGCATCATGAAGAGAAGAATCAGACAACGGAGCCCATGGACTGCTGAGCAGCTGAAGTCTTATATCAAGCAAGAATGGACAAAATTTCCAATTGCAGATCTACTACAATTAGTATCCTCAATTCCAAAACAAGTAAAAAGTGTTATTAAAAGGAAAGGTGATGTAACACAATGGTAAACATGCCTCTGTCCCAACTTTTGTTGAGTGTGTTGCAGCAATCAAATTCTAAATTTGTGTATATTTACAAAATACAATTATGTTGGTCAGTAAAACTATTGAAAATCTTTACTTTGTACTTTTGTCAGTTAAATAAAGGTTCACGTAAATTAACATATCACAGATTTTTGTTTTTATTGCATTTTGGAAAATATCCCAACTTTTCTGGAAATGGGGTTTGTAGATAGATGCATTGTGTGTAAGGACTCAAAGTTAACTGACTTTAGTATCATCTCTATTTACGCAGGAACTTTAATGTGGCAAAAATGCCCCATGATCTCCCATGTTCACAGCAGAAGATTATGGGCATTGAGTCAGATCAGAAGATAGGACGAAGAGGCATTATCTTTAAAGAAGAGAGTGAAACATTGGCCAAAAGAGGAAATATCTTTATCGAGGAGAGAGATAAAGATGTGTAAGGATTGGGGAGGGAGTTGTAAAGGTGATACTTAGGCAGTTGAAAGCTTGGTCATTGGTGGAAGAGTAGCCAAAAACATATGGCTGGAGTGGTCACCAATGGAGAAGTACAGATTTTCTGGAGAACTGCAGGAAATTACTAAGATTCCAAATAACATCTGAGAGCAGGGATGAAATTTTTAAAACCGAATTTTTAACTTGGTGATATGATACTGACTGAGGAACACAAAGCCTTATAAATTTACAGTATTCTTCTGCAACTTGCACTATGTTTTATGTGACTGCTGGGGGTGATATCTAAACATCGCTGTGTCTTGATTGTGCTTGATTATAAAAACCACTTCACATCTTCTCCCAAGGCAATGCCATCAATCTTTGGCCTTGGCATCTCTCCTAATTGCTTTATCGACATGTTCTATGAAAATATTATGATTAAAAAAAAACAGTGGCCTTAATCAGAATATTTGGTTGAAGGAGCACTAGAGATTGCACACTAAACCCAGTTAGGATTGATTCAAGTGCATTTAGTGCAATGATCTGATGTAACTGTGAGCGGCTCTTGTGACTTGCAGCTTCCTCTGGTGTTTAAAATACATTTATTTCCCTGTTTGAGTACAAAGAGTACAGCTTTTGTAAATTGGTACTCATGGCTCATGTAGGGATGGATGTGGTATGGGGGAGGGTTGTTTGGTTTGGTTTGCTAGGTAAAGTTTATCTGGCGATAGCCCTTGAGTCCGTCTTGTAGTGTTGGTAAATCATGACTATTACAATCTGTTGGAGATATCAGGAATTTCGGAACAAGAGTGACAATAGTGAATGCCAAGTATAATCACGAATGACTTTACTACAGTTTTTTTACAAAACTATAAGCATTAATTCACTCAAAGCACAGAAAATACGAACCCCAGGGGTTTACAAGATTTAACAATTTCAAATTAAGATACAGTTACTACTGCTTACAAAACACTCAATTCCATAGGGGGCGCACCGTTCTCAGAAAATCCCCACTGGAACCCAACCCTTTTTTTAAAACTACAGAAGTTTATTCTCACTCAAAAAATACACAAAATACAAATAGCAAGTATTTACAAAACAGTGAACAAATTAAAATTAAAATATGTTTATTACTGTATTTGACTTTTTCTCTCTCTCTCACCACAGCTAGCTGAGTAATTTTTCTGTATCTTGAGCTATCGAGTCCTACGGCATGAGACATAAGTTTTGGCCCAAGTCTGTGCCAATCATCAAATATCCTTTTATACTCATCTCATATTTAATTTCCATTTCACACCCCCCCACCCCAACAATACTGTTCACATAAACACTAGGAGAGATTTACAGTGGCAGATTAACCTTCCACATGAATTTGAGATGTGGGAGGAAGCTGGGAAACCCACATGTTTACAGGAAGAACATGCAACCTCCACAGAGACAGCAGTCGAGATGGGGATTAACCGTGAGTCTTGGTAGCAGAGGGGAGGCAGTTCTTTCAACTGTGCTGCGATTGTGAACTAGTTGCTGTTTATTAATAAAGAGTAATTTTGCATTATCTTTCAGTAAACAGGTACATTTATACTGAGGATTTTTCTGTATCTATTTTAAAGAAGCTAAATTATTTGTCAAAACTTTCCAAATAATCCTTTAGTATAATTGCAAAATTTTATCATCTAACCTCTGTATCCTGGCCAGCGTATTTTAACAGTTACAAGGTGCCCCTTTGAAAATAGCAGTGAGGCATTTGAACAGCCACGTGTGTTGTTAGCGAGCAAGTTCCGTGATCTTGACATAGTGGCAGTGAATGATTGTCCTTCACATGACGTGGGGTATAAGGAGAGATTGGATAGCTTGGGATTGTTTCCCCTTGAGCAAATAAGGCTGAGAGGTGACTTTATAGATATTTATAAAATTCTGAGGGGCATGGATAGGGTAGATAGTCATAAACTTCCTTCCAAGGTTTGGGATTTTAAAATGTGATGTTATATAGGTTTATGGTGAGAAGAGAGAGATTGGGGGGTGTCTGTGGGACAAACTTTTCACACAGAAGGTGCTGGATATGTGAAACAAGCTGCCAGAGGGTATTGTAGAAGAGAGTTCAATTAGAATTGTATTAAAAAAAATCATTTAGGCAGGTATATGTATACGAACGGTTTACACCAGGGATTCCTGACCTTTTATATGTCACGGACCTCTACCATTAAGTGAGGGGTCTGTGGTTTGGTTTAGAGGGATAAAGGTCAAAAACAGATAAAGGAGATTAGTGTAGGTAGACATCTTGGTCAGGATGAACTCAGCAGATCAGGCAGCATCCATGAGAAAAGAGTAGCCAATATTTCGGGCCGAGACCCTTCATCAGGAATGGGGGGGGGGAAGAGAGGGCTGAAGCCCAGTAATAGAGAAAGGGGAGGGGGTAGGGCCTAGAGGCGCCAGGTGGAGAACCAATCAGAGGAAAGATAAAGGGGGAGGGGATAAGCAGGAAAAACTGTAGAGATAAAGAAGCGGAAAGTTGAAAGGGGAGAGAGGCAGAGGGACCTGGGATAGGGGAAGGGGGAGGGAACTCAGCAGGTCAGGCAGCATCCATGAGAAAAGAGTAGCCAACGTTTCAGGCCGAGACCCTTAAACTCTTCCAGCGTTGTGTACGTATTCTTTGATCCACAGCATCTGCAATTGTATTTTTGTGTTTTGGTCAATAAGGATGGGTTGGGTGAAAAGGCCTGTCTGTGTTGTATGACTCTATGAACCTTTAAGACATAGTAGAGTGGTGGTTAGCATTCCACTGTTATATTTTCAGTGACCCAGGTTCAGTTCCACCGCTATCGATAAGGAGTTTGTATGTTCCCCTCGTGTCTGTGTGCGTTTCTGCCAGCTACTCTAGTTTCCTCCCACATTCCAAAGATGTGCAGGTTCGTAGGTTAATTGGTCACATGGGTGTAATTGGGCAGCGCAGGTTCTTTGGGTCAGAAAAGCCTATTGCTGATCTGTATCTCCAAAAATAAAATCATAGTCTTTATCGTGGAGAGGAATTGTTAAGTTATTGAAGCTTCAGTTTTAACTTGGTGAAAATTAAAGTTTGTGTTGAAGTAAGTTTTTAAAGAGGACAATAAAAGCCTTTGAGTGTAAGTTATAGCAAAGTGACTTTAATCTTAAGTAGTTGGAGCCCAGGGATTATATATGCACATCGTGGATCGGGTTCACCCTCTCAGAGTGACCTCCAGATCCAGTAGCTCCAGCTTCTCAGATTTCAAAGTCAGGTCTGCCCAATCTTCAGTTTCAATTGGCTTTCAATTTGCAATCGATGTAAATTGGTCCCACAGGACACCGACTCCAGATGTTGTTACCTACCCTGGCTGATACACCCTCTAGTGCTCATTGTAAAAATTATTTTGAGTCAACCTTCTGCTGTACGTGGCTCTGTATTGGTTGTTCTGAGGTAAGTTCCCGATGATGCTTCCTGGGATATTTCACTGGGGCTGAGTTTCCCTATTCCCAAGCCAGTGCCAATTCCTAGAAGTAGGGTAAGTATCTGATATCCAGGAAGCCAAATGTCCCTATGTTGTATCAGAGACAGGCAGCGGCAGTTTCCAAAGGATTCTTAGTTCCAAGACAAGGAAGCCTGTCTGCTGACTTTATGCAAGATTAAACCAATTGAAACCCAATAGGAAGGAAATGCTGGCTAGAGAAAGTAAGAGGAATTGGAGCCCACCTTAATTATTGGAGAGACAAGAGGTTGCAGATACTAGAATCTGGAGTTTTTTTATTGTCTACACAAAAAGAATTAAAACACATTAAAATAAATTGTACGAGCTTCTGTATTATTTGAGGGGGAAAAAAAGACTAACAAAGGTAAATGGGAGTCCCATAAAGATAAAGATGAGAGAATTTAGAACAGGAACTGACAGAGGAATTAAACAATCACTTTTTGTCAACAAATGATCTGCTGGAAATACTCAGCAGGCCGAGTGGTATCTGTGGAGGGAAACATTAGTTGCTGTTTCAGGTTGAAATCCTGCATAGAGTCCTAATGTAGGTTTCTGATCTGAAACGTTGACATTCTTTTCCCCTTTGATATTTTAATAATTAATTAACATGAATTTAATTGCTGTTGTTTTTAAATGTTTTAATTACTCTTTTGCAAGCGTTTATGTTGTATCATTATCATTTGTCATAAAGAATTTAAAGATTTTTTCTACAACAGTTAATGTTCCTGGTCTGGGACCCTTCACCGGGGTGGGCTTTGGCAATCGGTACCTTCGACACCTGTCAGTCATTCCATGAGTGTGGGGGGTATTTGCCCTGAACTGGCCAATGTGCTACACTGCATCAGAATCAGCTTTTATTATCACTGTCTTGTGTGTTGTGAAACGTGTTGTTTTGAGCAGCAGTATGGTGAAAACATGTAAAATTGCTATAAATTGCAAAATGAATAAAAAATTGAGCAAAAATAGGAATAATGAGGTAGTTCACGGACCATTCGGAAATCTGATAACAAAGGGGAAGAAGCTGTTCCTGAATGTTGACAGTGGTCTTAAGGCTCCCATACCTCTTTCCTGATTATAGTAAAGAGAAGAGGGCAAGTGCTGAATGGGAAGGGTTCTTAATGATGGATTCTACCTTCTTTGGACATCACCTCTTGAAGATGTCCTCGATGCAGTGAGGGATGTGGCTGTGATGGAGCTGGCTGAAGGGCTGAGAGACCTCACTGGGATAAATGGCATAGCCCGAATGACAATTTGGGGGCAATGGGAGATCAGCCTTGTTAAAAAAAAATGCCTACTTAAAGCTCGGCAGGCAAAAATATTCTTCGTGAAGAACGATTTGTGATTCTTGATTTTTTGTTGCTATTGGTTTGAGAGACATCAACTTCAGTGTGCAGTTGTAGCAGGCTCAGAAATAAACGCAATGCGAGGGTGGCAGGGCTGTTGTCAATCTCAGTGAATCTGCAGCCAGCAGTCCAGGCGAGCTGATGGATCGCTGACTTTTGTGAAATATACAAAATGCCTTTTGTACCTTGGTAAACACTACTCTGAAACTATTTGTAACTTTAGTCGACAGATAGATAGAAATTTGAATTGTCAAAATAAAATTAGTGTTGAGGGGAATAAACATTTGAGACAATTCCCTGTGGAACAACCATTTACATCTACTGAACAGTAGCACCTCTAATTTGGAGAGACATCTGAAGGTGCTTATCAGGAGCTATAATGAACAAAATTTGCTGCCAAACCACGGGATTCAAAATCCTTGGTCAGAGGTAAGCCGCAGAGGGCATTTTAAAAGAGGAATGAGCAGCATGGTGATTTCGGAAGGAATTTCCAATTTACCCCTTTTTACAATCATAGGGTCATAGAGCACTACAGCATAGAAAGAGGCACTTCAGCCCATCCAAACTGTGCTGAACTGTTGTAATGCATCCATTGAGCCAGATCGTGCTCAACCTAGTTGGTGAAACAGCAGTGCTTTCCTCCTGCAGCTTCCAACGTGACTGAAACCTCTCTCGCTGCTGGACAGCCAGAGTCTCATGCTTGTACTCCCAGAAGGCCAGGTCCACTGCCTCAGAGATGGTGGAAAGCATTTAGAAAAGTTTGAAATGCCTTTTGAGTCATTAAAAATATACGCTCAGTGGCCCCCTGTACTTAATAAAGTGGCCTCTGTTTGTATGCTTGTGATCTTCTGCTGCTGCGGACCCTTTGCTTCAAGCTTCACTGCGTCGTGAATTCAGAGGTGCTCTTCTGCATACCACTGTTGTAATGCGTGGTTATTTCAGGCACTGTCACCTTCCTGTCAGCTTGAACCAGTCTGGCCATTCTCCTCTGGCCTCTCTCATTAACAAGGTGTTTTCACCCGCAGATATGCTGCTCACTGGATTTTTTTTTTTGCTTTTTTGCACCATTTTCTACTCTAGAGTCTGTTGTGCATTAAATCCCAGGAGATCAGCAATTTCTGAGATACTCAAACCACCCAGTCTGGCACCAACATCATTCTGCAGTCAAAGTCACTTAGATCACATTACTTCCCAAATCTGATGTTTGGTCTGAACTTTGCCTGCTATTCTGTATAGAATGCCACATGATTGGCTGATGAGATATTTGCATTTAGAAGCAGGTGTACAGATGTACCTAATAAAGGGGTCACTGAGTGTACTTTCTTTGAAAGCACATTCAGTATATGGGTTCACTAAAGCCAAAATAAAAGCAGGCTGCTCCATTTCATTTCTGGTTTGTCCATAGATCAGCAGACCATTCACATTGGGGCTACATTGGATGCAGTGGGCGTGGCTCGTGTAAAGCTGAAGACTCTGGTATTGGGACTCTTGGTTCAGTATTTCACGGAACCACTGTGGAATCAGTAAGAGGTCCTGGTGGGGAACATAAGCCTCCACGAATGGCCAACTGACAACCTGTGTGTTTGGCTGCTTTGTGCAGGCATGAAACTCAGGATACCTTCATTTGTGCACTGGCATTGCACGAGTGTTTTGTAGAGAACTACCTGCCAGGCCTCAGCACAATTAAAGGGTTATTCAATTATGTGAAACTGGATTGAAGCCATTAATTGATAGAGGTATTGGTTCAAGTTACTAGTAGAGCTGCTAGAGATAATTTAAAGTTCAAAGTAAATTTATTATCAAAGTACAATGTATGTCACCGTGTACAACTCTGTGATTCATTCTCTTCAGGGCAGACTCATTAAATCCACAGAATAATAACCATAATAGAATCAGCGAAAGACCGCACCAACTTGGTCATTGAACCAGTGTGTAAAACACAACAAACTGAAAATACAAAAAGAAAGAAACAATAATAATGTTTCCATGGTTCCATTTAATATCAGAGAATGTGTACAACATGAAATTCTTACTCTTCACAGACATCCACGAAATGGAAGAAAACCCCAATGAATGAAGGACAGAAAAACATTAGAACCCCAAAGCCCCCTCTCCCCATCCCATGCACAAGCAGCAGCAAAGTATCAATCCTTCCCCTCACTTCTCCTCCTCCTCCCCCTCCCCTACTTCTTCCAGTAGGAAGCATTGGCTCCCCCCACCTACCATGCAAGCAATAGCAAAGCCCCAAGGAGACAATGATCTAAAGTCCATCTAAAACTTCAGTCCATAACCCAACACTTCGACATTCCACAAGCTCTCTCTCACACTAATGAGAGAGGGACCTGTCGCTGCATGCACAGCGAGTGGAGAGACCGACAACTCACTGGTTCGATGTTACAGTCTGCAGCATCACTTTATTTAAAACAAATAAATATCAAGAGCGTGAGATGAAGACTCCTTGAAAGTGAGTCCATAGGTTGTGGAAACAGTTCAGTGATGGAGCAAGTGAAGTTGAGTGAAGTTATCCGCTTTGGTTCGAGAGCCTGATGGCTGAGGGGTAATAAAACCCGAAACCAGTGGTGTGAGTCCTGAGGTTCCTGTTCCTCCTTCCAGATGGCAACAGGAAGAAGAGTGCATGACGTGGGTGGTGGGGGTGCTGCTTTCCTGCACAGTGTTTCATGCAGATATGTTCAATGGTGGGGAGGGCTTTAGTCTTGAATTCCTTCTTTGCCCATGCAATGGCTTTCTGGAAGCAATCTCCTCGAATTTTCTTGGTGTAGAAAATATGGGGAGAATGAAGTGAGATCAGTGTAAGATAGTGTACTTGGGTATTTGACAGTTGTTATGGTTTACTGGGGCTGAATGGCCTGTTTTCCTGCTGTGTGAAAGAGGAGAGCAAGAAAACAAAGTAGTTGTTTTAAGACTGATTAACGTAAAACACTTTGGGAATCACTTCTGTTTTGTTGTATGAGGGGTCGGTTTGTTTCAGAGTAACTCATTGTGCAGTGTGTTTTGAAACAAAAAGTTAATCATTTTCAAATTATCTTTCATGATTTTCCAAAGAACTTTGCAGAAAATGAACATTTCACTCCTGAGGTAGCCAGTTTATCTGTAGCTCGAACAGACCTGCTTATTAGGCAAATCTGATCTTTGTGATGTTGGCTGATGTGTAAATATTGTCCATGGTATCTGCTCTTCAGGAGAATTCGATGGATTATTTATGGCCGGGTGTGAGATTAAACATTTAATCTGGATGTGCTGTTTCCCTCAGTGCTGCTTTCCCTTGGCTTTGGCTTAACAACTGCGGGTCCTTCAAAGACACTTGGCCTGCTTACTTTCAGGGCATAAGATGCAATGGAAGAAGGCTCAGTCCTGCATTGTTTCAGAGTAACAAGTGACCTAGAGGAACCATTGACATAGTAACCATGATCATGACCGGAGAATGGATCAAATACAAAGAATCTGTGGAGTGGGTCTCAGACCTGATTCCAATCCAGACGAAGAGTCTTGGCCAGGAACGTTGACTGTCCTTTTCCCTCCATAGCTACTGCCAGACCCATTGAGTTCCTCCAGCTCGTGTGCCGTTCCAGATTCTGGTCTCTTTCTTTGCTGCCCACTGTGCAGAAGCCAGGATGGCACAGTAGCATAGCATTTAACGTAATGCCATTACAGCACCAGCAATCACTGATTCAGGGTTCAATAACCACTGACATCTGTAAGGAATTTTCCCTTTCTCATCATGAATGTGTTGGTTTCCTCTCTCATTGCATCACTGTAAGGGTTAGGGTTAGTATGTTGGTGGTGGATGTGTGCCGACACTTGCAGGCTGCCCAATGCAATCCTCACTGATTAGATGATGCACTTCACTCTATGTTTTAATGTACATATGACAATTAAAGCTAATATTTTAACAATACATGGTAGTACAGGGCATTGAGGTTCACTGTACTCTTGCAGTCTAGAGTTTGGATCCTCATCTCCCACCCTGTGCTCTGCCTGTAGTAATAAGATGTTCAGCATGGAAACACCAAATGTGATGTCCTTTAGTCGGCTCAGCTTCACATACATCGAGTGCTTCTGCTTTCAAGGGGCAGATGATATTACAACTTCTGACTGGGTGCCCTCTCAAGTTGAAATGGCGATCTTCAGATATAGCAGAGGGGCGCATTTTACTGGAAGTGAAGCTGCCTTGTTAATGTAATCGTATCCACATGCACTACAAAGAAACATCGCACATTGGTTAACAGGGTTTGCTAATGCCATTAAAAGGGCAACATTGATTTATTTTATTAATAATCTTCCATTGATGGTCTGGGATAGATTTCACCAATTAGAGTATTGTCTTCCCTTATCATAGGTCTAGATGTGCTTTCATCTTTCGATGCACTATTATACACCGTTGGCAAGGTGCTAATGATAGTTGCAGTGTCTAGAACAGGCTGCATCTTCCCCAGAACATACTGTTGAAATTCTACACTGCCATCATAGCCAGCATCCTCACATCAGCCATTACCGTCTGGTTTGGTGCAACATCCTCTCGCAATATACAAAAACTACAGCAGACTATCAGGATGGGGGAAAAGGTCAGTGGCTGCACGCTACCGTCACTACAGGACTTGTACGTGGCCAGGACAAAGAGGCAGGAAAATTCATTTCAGAAACTATCCACCCAGCAAACTGCCTTTTCCAAAAGCTCGCTCCTGGAAAACACTGTAGGGTTATAAAAACAAAACATTCACACCATCTTAAAGTTTCTTTCCCCAGGTAGTTAAACTGATCTGCCAAACCCCTCTATCCATTACCCCTTTCACTGCACTGCCCTGCAAGTATTTTAAACCACATTTTATAATGTTCTCTGCATTGCAAGTATATTGCTGGTATTTATGCACATTTTACTTCATATCTGTACTTCAAACTTTATGTAATTCTTTGTTCTTTATAGTTGTTGAATGTTATTGTTTTCTGTTGTATGTATGCCAACTCAACACAGTACTTTTCCAATACATGAAAATGTGTATGGAAAATAAAGTTTATCCTTCATCCTTGATCCCTGAGATACCGTTTGAAAAAAAGCAGATACCCACTAAACACCGCTTTGGTGCCATTGACCCTCCTGTCAGTAGCTTTGCCCTAATTTACTTCAAAAGAAACTTGTTAGGCTTTTTTTTTTGGCAGAACTGGGGAAAGGAAATAACAGGTGAGTGAGCCTCCAGAGCGAAGAAAGACATCCCTTTTCATTACAACACTAATGTAATGGGGACATCCCGGGGAAGTTTAGAACCATTGATGTTCTTCTGGAGTGTAGGCAATGGCCAAATTGTGCACAGCAAGCTCCCGCAAACTGAAACAGATAATATCCAGGAAAATATCTTTCATTGACACTAGTTGGATAAGCAATTTGGGAAGCTCCCCCTGGGATGAGTGAATATCCAAGTTTGTCATTCACTGTGAAAGTCCTACCTTGATATGTCTTCTCAAAATACAATGCCTCATATTTACCTGAATTAAACACTATTTGCCATTCCTCAGCCCACCTACCCATCTGATCAAAACCCCCTTAAAATCTTGATAATTATCTGTTCTGCCTAATAACCACCTTCACTATCTGACTGACTAATAAAATGGCTTTGGTGTGAAAGATACAGATGAAGGGTCTCAGCTCGAAACATCAACTCTTTATTCCATTCCGTAGATGCTGCCTAACTTGCTGAACTCCCATAGCATTTTGTGTGTGTTGTTCAAGATTTTAAACATGTGTTTCTGTTTCCATCCAGCTGCCCTTGGATTATACTTCCCCAGGAAGACCTACGAAGCCACGGTATACATTGGCCAGCCAGCAGACACTCCACTCCTCCAGGTCTATGCTTTACCTGACGAGGGGGACCACATGGCTTACTTTGGCTTTTGCAACAATCTATTGAGTGGATTCCGCCATCACTGGTTCAGAATCGATGAGCGATCTGGGGTCTTTTACCTGAACAAGACTCTGGAGGAGAGTGACCTCAGTGTGCTGGGTAAGCAAAGTGCTTTGGTTTGCATGATAGCTGATCAGAATCAGAAACATAATTAGTGCAAAAAGGGAGCAAAGATAGTGAGGTAGTGTTCATGGGTTGGTTCATTGTCCATTCAGAAATCTGATGCTGGAAGAGAAGAAGCTCTTCCTAAAACGTTGAGTGTGCGTCTTCAGGCTCCTGTGCCTGCTCCCCGATGATAATATTGAGAAGAGGGCATGTCCTGCAAGGTGGGATCCTTAATGATGAGTGCAGCCTGTTGAAGATGTCCTTGATGCCAGGGAGGCTTGTGCCCATGAGTCAGAATCAGGTTTATTGTCACTGGCATGCGGCGTGAAATTTGGTAACTTAGCAGCAGCAGTTCAATGCAATACATAATCTGGCAGAGAGAGAGAGAAAAAATAGTAACAATAAATAAAATAAAACATAATAATAAATAAACAAATCAATTACGTATGTTGAACAGATTTTTTAAAATGCAAAAACACAAATACTGTATGTTTAAAAAAGTGAGGTAATATCCAAAAAGCTTCAATGCCCATTTAGGAATCGGATGGCAGAGGGGAAGAAGCTGTTCCTGAATCGCTGAGTGTGTGTCTTCAGGCTTCTGTTTCTCCTGCCTGATGGTAACAGTGAGAAAAGGGCATGTCCTGGGTACTGGAGGTCCTTAATAATGGACACTGCCTTTCTGAGTCACTGCTCCCTAAAGATGTCCTGGGTACTCTGTAGACTAGTACTCAAGATGGAGCTGACTAGATTTACAATCCTCTACAGCTTCTTTTGGTCCTGTGCAGTAGCCCCTCCGTACCAGACAGTGGTGCAGCCTGTCAGAATGCTCTCCATGGTACAACTACAGAAGTTTTTGAGTGTATTTATTGACAAACCAAATCTCTTCAAACTCCTAATAAAGTATAGCTGCTGTCTTGCCTTCTTTATGACTACATCGATGTGTTGGGACTGGGTTAGATCCTCAGATCTTGACAACCAGGAACATGAAGCTGCTCACTCTCTCTACTTCTGATCCCTCTATGAGGATTGGTTTTTGCTCCTCCGTCTTGAGTGCCAGGTTGTTGTTGCAGGTACCACTCCACTAGTTGGCATATCTCACTCCTGTTCGCCCTCTCGTCACCACCTGAGATTCTACCAACAACTGTTGTATCGTCAGTAAACTTGTAGATGGTATTTGAGCTGTGCCTAGCCACGCAGTCACGTGTATACGGAGAGTGGAGCTGACTGAGCTTGCAACTCTCAGCAGGTTTTCCCGACCCTGTGCAGTGGTCCCTCCATACCAGGTGGAGATGATACAACCAGTCAGAATGCTCTCCACGGTACACAGTGATGATGGAAGAATAGTTAAGTGGCATCATCACACATGTTAATCAATCAAACCACTTATTCTGTGGTGCAACAGTATTTGGGGAATATACAGTCACTTCATGTAGTATTTCCCCAAAACATTCAGTAAAACATCAATAATCCAGTTTCTGATTGTATGGAATCATGATGGTTCTGCCTTTGGCTCTTTCTTTAGTTCAGAGTGTGAGCTGTAGGTGGAGTGTGTGGCCAAAGCTTTACTTCTGGTGTGTGTCTAAGACTGGGGTCCAGGAGTGTGGCCAAAGCTGGGCTCCTTAACTGTGCCAGGATCTGGGCTCCTGGAGTGTGTCTGAGTCTGGGTTCTGGAAGTGTGTCTGGGACTGGGCTCCTGGAATGTGTCTGGGTCTGGGTTCTGGAAGTGTGTCTGGGACTAGGCTCCTGGAATGTGTTTGGGTCTGGGCACCTGGAAGTGTGTCTGGGCTCCTGGAGTGTGTCTGGGACTGGGCTCCTGGAATGTGTCTGGGTCTGGGCACCTGGAAGTGTGTTTGGGCTCCTGGAGTGTGCCGGGGACTGGGCTCCTGGAGTCTGTCTGGGTCTGGGCTCCTGAACTGTGTCTGGGTCTGGGTTCTGGAACTGTGTCTGGGACTGGGCTCCTGGAGTGAGGCCAAAGCTCGAGCCACTGTGTATTAGGTATATTCAGAGCTCCCTCAAAGGAGTGGACCACTCACCCGCCTCACCCAGCTGGTGGTAGACAGAAATGTGTTCTTTTATTTGAAAGGCTTTACCAAGCAAACAGTGTAGAGGGATGAACAATATCAGCAAAATATAATTATTAACCTGTGCCTGGCTTAGTAATTGTAACCTTGTCAAACATCAGCACACTTAATCCCAGAGGCCTGCTCCCCAGTGATGTCAAAGCAATTTATGGACAGACAATAGCAAACCAAACAGAAATTAATTTGAATCAATGCAAATGGAAAGGTTGAATAAGTAAGGACTTCATCCCCTGGAGTGCAGGAGAATGAAGGTTTATCTTATAGAGGCATACAAAATCATGAGATCTATAGATAGGATGAATACTTGCAAGATTTTTCTCTGTGGGTTGATTGAGACTAGAACTAGAGGTTTACAGTGAAAAGTGAAATATTCAAGGGGAATCTAAGGGGGAACTTCTTCACGCAAAGGGTGGTGTGAGTGTGCCTGCAGAAGTGGGTTCAGTTGTAACATTTCGGAGAAGATTGGATAGCTACATGGATGAGAGTGGTATGGGGGGCATGGTCCAGGTGCTTGAGCTGGGAAAAGGCAGAAGTTCAGGCTGGCATGGGCTGGGTGGGCTGAGGGGCTTGTTTCTACACTGCTGTGCACTAAGCCTCTAGGACTCTCTGAGCCAGAACATTTATTCTTCTATAAAGCTGAGGGTGAGACCCTTTAGCAGAGGGTGCTGCTGGTATGACTCTCCTGTGTGTCTGATGTGTGCCAGATGCAAAGTTACAATCTGTCAACTGTTATCTCAAGGTACTCCAGAGTATTGTCAAACAAACTTCACACAGAAACTCAGCAGGTCGGGCAGCATCTGTGGAAGCAAATGGATAGTTGACAAGAGGTCCTGATGCAGGATCTTCTCTGCCCCTTTGCCTTATGGCCTGACCCATTGTGTTCCTCAGGTAGATTGTCTTATTACCCGAATTCAAGCATGAGCCATCTCCTGGGTTTTTACATAGTCCATGTGGAAATACCTGACCAAACTTGGTGAAGTAAGTAGGTTGGAAAGGGTATTTTGAAGGTGATACAGGTAGGATGGTGAATATGCTGATTGGAATAAACACAGTTTTAATTCTGTCTCATTCAGAATCTTTCTCATTTATGCAGAGTTACATAATTTTATTTAATCCATTGCAGGCAACATGGGTGGACCAGAATTATATAAGATTATGCTGCATATCTTTGCTGCTCCAGAACTACATCATGAAAAGGAATGCAAGGCACAGGTCATAATTATTGTGGTGAACAAAATCTTACCATCCTGTGCCAACATCACAGCAGAAGACCTTTGCTTTGGAGAAGTAGATTCCAAGGTTCAAATTATTGAGAACAAAGATCCAGCGACTTTCTTTCAAATGAATTCCCTGCCAAACCAGTACCAATGTCAGCATGCCAACATCTCCTATCATCTTGGGACAGGTAATAATCGTGTTCTCAGGGGTGGGATGCAGGGAGAGTGCTGTAGGATCTGCTTTTGTGTTGCCTTTGGGTGAATCAATGTGCCCGTACTTACAATGAATACTTTGAAAGGACTTGAAAGAAGATACTGATAAAATCATCTTTTGCTGGCAGAGATGGGTTTTAGGGGTTTAAACACTGACATCAAATTCATAATAGGTACCAACACAATCAATCATTCCAAATCTGACATCAATGCCAGATGTGAAATGTCAGGTGTTCATGAGAACGTAAGAGAACACAGAGCTAAGCTGGGGGATTCATGACCCAGATTTAATTCAATGGTAGGACTTAAGTGCCTGTTGCACATTTAACTATGTTACAGCCCATTGCCGAAAGGCCACCAGGCATTACGTGACTTACAAAGGGCTTGGACAGTAATGTTGCCTTCTCAGTGCTCAAAGGCCCAGGTTCAATTCAGATCTCTGGTATTGTCCATGTTCTTCAAGTCAAGTCAAGTCACTTTTATTGTCATTTCGACCATAACTGCTGGTACAGTACATAGTAAAAATGAGATGTTTTTTCAGGACCATGGGGTTACAATCAGTACAAAAACTAGACTGAACTACGTAAAAAAACAACACAGAAATAAAAACTACACCAGACTACAGAGCAAACACGAGGAAACCAGCAGATGCTGGAAATTCAAACAACAACACACACAAAATGCTGGTGGAACACAGCAGGCCTGGCCTGCTGTGTTCCACCAGCATTTTGTGTGTGTTGTTGACTAGACTACAGACCTACCCAGGACTGCATAAAGTGCACAAAACAGTGCAGGCATTACTATAAATAATAAACAAGATAATAGGGCAGTAAGGTGTCAGTCCAGGCTCTGGCTATTGAGGAATCTGATAGCTCCTGTAGATGCCTGGGTTTTCTCTGGGTATTCTGGTTTCCCTCACCTTTAATGCATTAACTGGTCACTGGAAGTTGCCCCTAGTGTGCAAGTGAGTGGTGGAATCTGAGAATAGGAATAGACCTCTGCATTTCCCTCCTGAATCATTTGCACCTATCCTCAGTTTTGTTCCCAGGTCCTGGAACTCCCCCAGTTGCATTGGAAGATGCTTTCAACTGTCTTCTCTTTCAGTTCCTTTCACCATTCTCAACAATGGGGAAAGTGTGGAGAACAAAATGAGAATTATTTTTAGATAATAGTAACTCAATAATAAAAATAGAAGAATCAGTTTAAATAGGTGTTGACCATGTCAACACCAGTCAGTGGGCTGAATGGCCTTTTTTCTGTGCTAACCATTGGTGAAATGGTAATTGAAGAGATTAAGCTCTGTAAAATGTTTGATGGGACTAGGCAGAATAATAGTTCAGCACAGGCTAAATGGGCTGAAGAGCCTGTTTCTGTGCTATATGACTCTATGACTAATTTATTAGTTAATCCTTGAATGCCAAGTTAAACTCACAGTGATCCTGAGGATGAATAGTAGTAGCAAAGTAAGTAAATCTATCTTAAAATGTTTCTCAGAACCAAAATGAGGGTGTAGCAGTATTAATGCCCTTCTGTGCAGTAATTGCACCTAGGGAACATGAAATCCAGGAAGATTTCATCCATTTGTCTCTGCGTTAATGCCCCGGCTGCACAAACATCTGCCCTTAAAGTGAGTTCTTTGTCCTCTGGCTGGTGCATTTCTTCATCAACAGCACCACCTAGTGTTGGGAAGACCCTGTGGCAAATCTAATGCAACTTCTCACATTGTGGGAAGATTTTGAAGAGCTTTAAAAGAAATATTTTATGACTGGATTCTGAATGTAAGGTAGGCAAACACAATCATGTACCTTTGCACAGAAAGGTCCCACAAACACATGTCTGTGCAATAGAACTGTATGCATCCAATACCATTGCTAACCGGTACTGCTGTAGTAACTTGCCAATACCATTATATCCTGGCAGTATCTCTGTGCACCAGCACCTTTACTGTAAACTGGAAATGTCCCAAAGCTCTGGAGGAACTCAGCAGCATCTAAGGAGGGGAATAAATGGGCGACCTTTTGGGCCGAGACCCTTCATCAGGAGCCTGGATCCCAGCCTGAAACGTTAACTGCTTTTTTCTCCCCCCTCCATAGATTCAGCCTGCCCTGCCGAGTTCCTCCAGCATTTGTGTGTGTGTGTTACTCTGGATTTCCGTCATCCGCAGGACCTCTTGCAATGTTGCTGTTTCTTGACAATATTACTGTATCCTGTGTTAAGTCAGTAGGTCATGCTCTTGCCTCTGAGTCAGAAGATTGTAGATTCAAGATACATCCCTCTAAGCAACATTAAAATCACATTATCTGATTATTAAAACATTATAGTGGGAGCTTGTTGTGTGCAAATTGACTGTTACATTTCCAATATCCCAGCACCAGTCACAGAATTATACCAAAGTCTGTAAAGTGCTTTGAAATGGCCTGAACCGGGTGCCAAAGAATCAGGATAATGCTTGACCTTTGTTTTTCATATTGTATCCTGAACCATGAACCATCCTAGGTCTCAGGATGATACTTAGAACAGATGGGGTACATTACATTACTGATTTATTGGGTGATAGCACCAGGATAGATTGAATAACCTCTTCAGAGCTGGGAGGGTCTGTCACTGGCAATATGCAACCTCCCTGTGAAAGCATTGATCCCCTGCTGTCAATACGGAGAGATCATTATTGAAACAGACAAATGAGACTTGGCTTTGGTACCTTAAGCAATGGTGACAAGGCTAATCCCTCAGATTTATTAGGTCCCACAACACCATGTCCAGGAACAGTTATTATCCTTCAACCATTAGGCTTCTGAACTAGTGTGGATGACTTCACTCTCTCAACACTGAACTGATTCCACAACCTATGGACTCACTACATCACATACTCTTATTATATCTAATTTACTTATTTTTACATGCAGTTTGTCGTCTTTTGCACATTGGTTGCTTGTGTGTAGTTTTTCATCGATTCTATTATATCTATTATTATTGTATCTATTATATATCTCTGCTCTGTTGTGAATGCCTGTATAAAAATGAATTTCAAGGTGATATATATGTACCTTGATAACAAATTTTATCAAGCACGAGGCTTGATCTATTTGGTAGGTGGGCAGATTTTTCTGAGTTCACAGTGGAAGTAACACAAGAACAGACCTGCATTCCTTTGAGCCCGTTTCATTGTGTTCATGGCTTGCATTTTATTTAGAGAAGCAGCACTTCCAGTCAACAAGCCTGCTCTGCCCAGTTGCACCCATATGACCAATTAACCTGCTAGCCTGTACGTCATAGGAATGTGGGAAGAAACCAAAGCACCCGGAGGAAACCCACGCAGTCAAAGGCAGAACATGCAAACTCCCTACAGACAGTGGTGGAATTGAGTCCCAGTCGCAGGCGCTGTAATTGCATTATGCTAACCGCTACACGACCGTGTTAGAAATATTGTATGTATGTGGGTTTCAGAACCTTTAACACCATCACTTGACAAAAATCAGTTTGTGGATACCTCCTTCCCCACCCTGGTTGATCTTCCCTGCTTGTTGGGTAAAAGTACCAGGAATTTGCAGGAAACGTCACTGAACGTTACTCCAACACCTTCATTTTTCAGATGCTTCCCATCCATTCAGGATCAATGAGGAGACATCTGAGATCAGTGTGGTGAAGCCTCTCGACAGGGAGCAGATGGAGATGTACGATATTATTGTCAAGTGTATGTTGCGGACACTTACCCAGATCATTCAAGTTGAAAAATCCTTGCATGTAACTGTCCTCGATGAAGGGGATAATGCTCCGTACATCCTTGACGGCAATGACACAGCTGAGGCTTTGATCGAGTTCAACAGGAAGGAGGTAGGACTTCTGATAAGGATTAGTGTCAATTTCTGCTTCTGGGTTTTTGTATGGCAAAAGTGGAAGTAACCACTTCAAAATCTCTGGGTTGTCCTACAAATATGAGCTCTTAACAACCATTCCAAAAGATATCAGATTTTGCTCTCTGCAAGGCCTATACCAAGCATTCACCCATCCTCTGTGCAGTTAAATCAAGGCATACACGTGCAAATTCCCTGCTGTAAGCTTCAGTCCATCTATAAACAAAGCCATATGCATTTAGAGATTATAGCCTCTTATCAAATACTAATGGCATACTATTCTCTGAGCATTTTAGTAACAATTCCTTATTGGATATTTCAGTCCTATAAAAATCACTGCATTTCTCGGCTTTGAATTGCATCTCCTCCATGTATCCCTAATCCTGTGGATGTTCAAGTCTTCCTGGAGATGGTCCAGTCAGCTTTAGAATCCCGGGCTTTGTGCTTATCAACAACAGGCTAATGATTGTGCTTGAAATATCTGCATGGAGATCATTTACAGGAAAATTAAGACATCCCAAAAGAGGTCCTCGTGAACTTCCAGAAAGATTTGACTAAGGATTCACATGTGTTGTAGTTTGTGAGGCAGTGGACAGTATTTCCTTGTGCCACATGCTTATCAATTGACCAATTACTTGTCCATTGTGAAATATTTTCTGCTTTTTTTACTTCCAGTGCCAGTGTAGAGCGATACAGCCTTCCCAGGGTGACTGGGAATTGTCTAAGTTACTAAACTAGCAGCCAAATTCCTGGCCCATCACTTTAGACAATTGAATTTGAATCCCACCCACCATGATACCCAGGGTATTTAAATTTCAGAAATTAAGTTAATCTTGATTTTTTAAAGCAAAAACTATTCTTATGAACAAAATTCATAACAGTAAACATCCACTTGGTTCTTTTAGGGAAATCTGCCACCCTTATCCTGTCTGTCCTATGTGGAACACCCACAAAATGTTGGAGGAATTCTGCAAGTCAGACAACTTCTGTGGAGGGGAATAAGCAGTTGGTATTTTGGGTCAAGAGTCCTATTAATGAGTGCAACCATCAATATAGTCGACTGTAAATTATATCCTCAATTCCAGAGCAGTAAGGGATTTTCTATTATGTCTATATCCCAGAAGTGAAGAATAAAAAGCTGGTACCTAATTGAACTACATTCACTGCTTGCACCTATTAAGCTCCTTATCCAATGAATATGCTATATAAGCAAAATGCACTATATTTGTGTTAAGTATGCTATTTTGGCATATAGGAAATACTGAATCATTACAACTAAATTGACAAGACCTCCATACAAAACCCATTCAGGATTTTTTTTCATGTGTTCTATTGGGTTGCTTTGCTTTGTGGAAACCTGCAAGAAGATGACTCTCAAGGTTGTATACTGTATATATACTTTGATAATAAAAGTACTTTGAACTTTGAAGCTGACCCTGTTTGATATATGATTTCATTTCCTTCCAGTTGTTCCAGGGTCTTATCATTAAAAAGGATTTCCATTACTTGACTAACAATGGATGTCATCTCATTGGTCTGACATTTATAAAAAATAAGTGTAATGTCTGCCATTCTGCAGGCCACTTGGCATTTTACCAGTATTAGAGTATCTTAGATACTGTCTAGTAATTCCAGTTAAAGTGATTCGGTGTCTGGCCTTCTCTTTCATATATTCTTCCCCACTTGAGCCTCATTTTTTATATACTCCTACACCATCTCCCTTTCTCCTGATGTCTTTTTTTTAACAGTTTATATCCTTCCGATGACGTATCCCATTAATTGCAGTCATTTCCCCCTCATCTCTGAGACACTAATGATGTTCAATATATCAACCCTGCAAGATCCCCAGACCGTCTATATTCCTTATTGGATATTTAAGACTGAATCACCGTTTTGCTGCTTTTTACCTCTCCCTGGTGATTTATTGATATTTTGACTTTGTCTATGTTATATGATTGGAATTAGAAATTAATTAAAAACCTTAATTTGCACTTTCACTGGCACACAAGAGGGTCTGCTCCTATGTGTTTGCTTGCTGCTGTTGCCTCCCCATTAAAGAAGTTTAACTGCTCCTCCATCATTCCACCTGTCAACCCTTCTACTCTCTGTTGTTGTGTGAACCAAATCACCAGAGCGAAGTACTGGTAGACATGAAGCAGTCTCTGTATTGGACACAGCAGGCATCATATGGAGACCCTTTCGAAGGAAGAGGTCTGCTCAACCCAACACTACGTGACATTTTTATGTACCAAAAAGGACAATTCCATATTTACTATGCATCCGCAATGCTTCCTTTGAACTATACACAACCTTCACACCCACACCACGGACGCCTAAATGCAATTTAATCAGCATTGTCTGGTCTTCTCTGTGATTCATGGCTTTTAGGAACCCTTTGTTCAGAGCTGCATTTTAAATTTATTCTACAGTCTATATTCAGATTTGAAAATCGGTTGCTGAAGTTATTTGCTCTATGTCCTAACCTCAAAAACACTTTTAACACTCTCCACCTTGTCTGAGTGGAGTTCATTTAGTCTACAAAGGCTCTCCCACTGCAAAATCATCTAACATTAGATGGCATGCTCCATATAGCAACAATTTAGATTAGTGCCAAGCTCTTCCATTAATTTTGACAACTCTATTGTTCGTTAATTTCTACCTACACTCCATGGGCACTTTATTAGGTACATGTAGAAGCGTACTTGAAGAAGTGGCCATAGGAGAGGAACCAAGCATGGTCTTTAGCTGCTGTAGCCAAGTAACTTCAAGGTTCAACATACTGTGCATTCAGAGATGCTTTTCTGCACACCATTGTTGTAGTGTGTGTTATTTGAGTTATTGTCACCTTCCTGTCAACTTCTTCCACCACTGATGCTGCCCTCATCTGCATCTCTTCCAATTCCTAGACATCCGCACTCACTCTATCTTCTCACCAGCCTTAACAAGGATAGAGTTCCCCTTGTCCTCATCTGGAGGAAGCAGCCTGGATATTCTCCTCTGATGTCTTCCATTAAAAAGGCTTTTTCACCCACAGAACTTCCGCTCACTGGAATTATTTTGAATTCTTTTTTGTGCACCGTTCTCTCTAAACACTGGAGCAAGAGTTTCCAAACATTTTTAATGCCATGGATCCTTACCCAATTAACCATTAACCATTCCCAGGTTGGGAAGCCCTGCTGTAGAGACCGTTGTATGTGAAAATCCCAGAAAGTCAGCAGTTTCCGAGATATTCAACCAACTTAAACTGTCTGGCAGCAACAGTCGCTCCACGGTCAAAGTCACTGAGATCACATTTCTTGCCCATTCTGATGTTTGTTTTAACAACAACTGAACCTCTTGACCATGTCTATGTGTTTCTATGCATTGAGTTCCTGCTAGATGATTAGCTGATTAGATATTTGCATTAACAACCAGGTGTACAAATATACCTAATAAAGTGGCCACTGAGTGTATGTTGGCATATAAAGGAAATGTTCCTCCTGCTAGCATTCTGTCAAATGAGCACCTGATATCTGACCCGTGCAACCTGGAAGCAAGATACCTTGACTTTCCTTAAGCCTGTAAAAAACAATGCTTTCCGTCCTCCATATAACCTTGAGGCCCTCTGATGGTCAGGGTTGACCATAGATGTTGCATCCTAGCTGTCTATATAAAAGCCAGGGCAGTATGATATGGGGATCAAGCTGTTGCCCATGCAGCAGGATCCCCTTCTCCACATGGCTGATGAATCCAAAGGAATGGCAGAGACCATTACAGTTTGGCACCAGCAGCATTGCAAGAGTTGCCAGTCAATGTTGAACTCAACGTGGGACTGCTTTAGGGTTTTCAGCTCCATATTTTTCCTCAGGGTTCACTCCTGTAGTTTTACCAATGAGTGGGTAGAGCCACAAGGCACAGAGGTTTGAGGTCAATGTTTTCCTTCTCCTAGATGAGCTGCCAACCATGACTGATGAGCCCCATCTCCCTGAAGCAACTGGTTTTATGGTGCCAGTTACCTGCCTTTGCCCCTTGTTCTGTCAGCGGTGATGTCTCTGCCAGGCTTAGTAGCTAAGTCACACATGAAGGCCAAGAGCTGGATCTGGTCTTCACTGGTGGCTCAGCTACTAAGCCTGGCAGAACTTCTCCCTATAATCTATTGCACCAATACCTCTCTGCTTCAGATATTCTTTCTTGCACCTTCTTAACAGTCTGCTAGATTGTCCAACAGCCAAGCTTAGCCCTGTTACCTCTGGCATTTATCTTTCAGCCACAGCTTCTTAAAATCAAGTCCCAATCTAGAGCAGATGATCTAAGTTGATAATGGTGCCTATCTGTGAGTTGGCTACATTGTGGTTGGAGTGGCTGGCCTTTGTATGAGACATCTTTAAGGCAAAAGATTCCCATTTTGACCAGGACCAAGCCGTCGCTGGGAAAATAACTATTTATTAAATCCATAAGACATAGGAGGAGAATAAAGCCATTTGGCCCATCGAGTCTGCTCCTCCATTCAATTATGGCTGATTTATTTTCCCTCTCAGCCCCATTCTCCTGCTTTCTCTCCATAACCTTTGAAGCCAATTCCAATGAAGAACCTATCAAGCCTGCTTTAAATACACCTGATAATTTGGCCTCCAGAAAGTCTGAACGGAATAAATCAGATTCTTCAATGTAGGACCTCTATTGCAACAGGCAAATCACACTAGATGCTCCCATTCACAGTTCCAGCATCTCCAGGATGAGCTAACACACCATTCAGGCTCAGCTATTGCTGCAGCATATCCCAAAATCCAATGATATCCATGGATTGGAGCAACAGTGTGTGTTGAGGAAACTGGTAATTTCGGTAAGAAACTCTATATCATGATACAAGGCCATGATTTATGTACCTTAAGCTATTTTCACAATTACCACAATTAATTAAGGGAAATATTTCTGACAACTTTGTCTTTCTTTTTCACAAGCTGGTTGGAATTTCTTGAAGATTTCTCGACAGATGATGAACCAAATATATAAACTGTATATGTTTCTTATTGTAATTTATAGTTTTTAAATGTATTGCACTGTACTGCTACTGCAAAACAACAAGTCTGATGACATATTAAATCTGATTTTGACTGTGATTCTGAAAATAGGGAGGAATTCAACAATCGAATGCTTTCAAGATGAACCTAAATTCTACCTACCACCAACCCTCCTGCAACCACCTATCTTCCTCCTCACCTGGTTTCACCAATCACTTGCCAATTTTTACTCCTTCCCCCTCCCCATCTTCTTATTGTGGCTTCTTCCCCCTTCCTTTCTAGTCCTGATAAAATGTCTCTCCCTGAAATGTCAACTGTTTATTCCTCTCTATAGAAGCTGCCTGGCCTGCAGAGTTCCTCCAGCATTTTGTGTGTTTTGAGGAAATTCAAGAACCACATTGTTTTGCATTTGCTGTTGCCATGGGCAACACTTGTTTCTAAGCTTATTTTTTTTCTTTTGCAGCACACTGTGGTGGCAACTCTCTTTGTGTATGACATCGACAGCACCACTAAGTACACAACCACTGTGATGCGGAATGACACGTGGATCACAGAGAACTTCCGCGTGAAGCCCACTGCATTGGAGATACCGGCCAGCGCAGATAGGCCTGCCCGGGGGACAGTAAGCAGATACGGTAAAATCTCACCGAAAGCTTTGTATTTGGCAAAGAGTGGCTGAAAATAGAAGTCTGACTCTAAAACAGTGGTGGGGAAGACTGGAGGTGCACAGTTAAATGATGTTACAAAGTGCCTTTAAAGTGAAGGTTTGGTCCCTTGGACAGGTTTGTCACTGGGAGAGAATGAAGGATATTACTTTGGCCTTTAGTTCAAGGAGACAGGAATGCAAAAGGAAACAACAGAAAATGTGCTGGAGGAACTTAGCAGGCCAGACAGCATCTCTGGAGGAAATGGACAGCCATTCATCAGTCCAAGTATGAGACTTCACTGTCCATTTCCTTACAGAGATTCTTTCTGGACCCATTGAGTTCTCCCAGCAGTTTAACTGTTATTCCAAGATTCCAGCATCAGCTGTCTCTTGTGCCCATAAAAGGAAGGAAACCTTGTGCTAACATTGGGACCAATCTCAGTTTGATCATCTACTGAAACACACACATAATACTGGAGGAACTCAACAGGTCAGGCAGCATCTATGGAAATGAATGAACAGTCAAGGTTTCAGGTTGCGACCCTTCTTCAGGACTGGAAAGGAATGGGGAAGATGCCAAAAAAAAGAGGGTGAGGGGAGGAGAGGGAAGGAGCACAAGTTAGAGGTGATAGGTGCAGCTAGGTGAGTGGGGGCGGGGGATGAGGTAAGAAGCTGGGAGGTGATAGGTAGAAAAGGCAAAGAGATGGAGAAGAAGGAATGTGATAGAAGAGAAGAGTGGACCAGGGGTAAAATGGAACAAGAAGGGCCAATAGGGGAAGGTGTCAGGCAGCTGAGGTGAAGAGTTAAAAGGCCAGGAAATTGAAGAAGGAAGGGGGATGGGAAAAATTACTGGAAATTGGAGAAATCAATATTGATGCCATCTGGTTGGAAGCTACCTGGACAGAATATTAAGTGTTGCTCCGCCAACCTGAAAATGGTCTCATCATAGCAGAAGAGGAGACCATGGACCGACATGTCGGAACAGACTTGTCTCCCGACCTACGTCGGATTTCACCAATGTAGAGGTGGCCACATCAGGATCACCGGGTAAGGTAGATGACCCCAACAGTTTTGCAGTTGAAGTGTGGCCTTGCCTGCAAAGTCTCCTTGAGGTCCAGAATTGAGGTGAGGGAAGAGACGAATGGGCAGATATAGCACTTCTGCCACTTGTGGGGATGTGCCAGGAGAGAGATTAGTGGGGAGGGATGAATGGACAAAGGAATTGCGGAGGGAGTAATCCTTGTGGGTAGCGGTGAGTTGGTGGGGGGTGGTAAATATATGCTTAGTGGTAGGGTGTCATTGAAGATGCTGAAGTTGTGGAGAATGATGTCTTGGATGCAGAGTCTCATGGGGTGGTAACTGAGGACAAGAGGAACTCTATTCTTGTAAGACTGGTGGGAAGATGGAGTGAGTGTGGATGTCTGGGAATTGGAGGAGATGTGTGTGAGTGCAGCTTCAATGGTGGAGGAAGAGAAACCCTGTTCTTTGAAGAAGGAGTGAGATTGAGTTTTGGAGCCGAGAGGTAATGTTGCAGCTATATAGGCCCTGGTCAGACCCCACTTGGAGTACTGTGCTCAGTTCTGGTCGCCTCACTACAGGAAGGATGTGGATACTAAAGAAAGGGTGCAGAGGAGATTTACAAGGATGTTGCCTGGATTTAAGAGCACGCCTTATGAGAGTAGGTTCAGTGAACTTGGCCTTTTCTCCTTGGAGCGATGGAGGATGAGAGGTGACCTGATAGAGGTGTATAAGATGATGAGAGGCTTTGATCGTGTGGACAGTCAGAGGCTTTTTCCCAGGGCTGAAATGGCTATCATGAAAGGGCACAGTTTTAAGGTGCATGGAAGTAGGTGCAGAGGAGATGTCACAGTTAAGTTTTTTACACAGAAAGTAATGAGTGCGTGGAATGGGCTGCTGGCGAAGTTGGTGGAGATGGATACGATGTCTTTTAAGAGACTCCTGGATAGGTACATGGAGCTTAGAAAACTGGAGGGCTATGGGTAACCCTAGGTAATTTCTAAAGTAAGGACGTATTTGACATAGCATTGTGGGCTGAAGGGCCTGTATTGTGCTGTGGGCTTTCTAGATTTCTTCTGTGTTTCTATCTCTGATGTCCTGGAAAGGAAAGCCTCACCCTGGGAAAAGCTGCAGCAGAGGCAAAGAAATGGCCTTTTTACAGGAGACAGAGTGGGAAAATGAAGAGTCGGGAAAGCCATGGGAATTGGTAGTTTTATTAAAGATATCAGAAGACAGATTGTCTCCAGAAATTGAGACAGATTAAGAAATGGGAGAGAGGTGCCTGAAATGAACGAAGTGAATTTGAAGGCAGGGTGTAAGTTGGAGACAAAGTTGATGAAATTGACATACTTAGCATGGGTCCATGAAGCAGCACCAATGCAGTCGTCAATGTAGCACGGAAGGAGTTGGGAACACTGGCAATCGTGACATCCTGAGTTTGCAGGAAGTGGAAGAAGCTGAAATAAGTTGGTGAGGACAAGGACCATTTCCACCAGATAGAGGAGTGTGTGGTGGAGGGGACGGGTCAGGTCAGTTGTCAAGAAAGAAGCAGGGAACTTTAAGGCCTTCTTGATGGGGTATAGAGATATATACGGACTGGGCAATCATGGTGAAAGTGAGTCGATCAGGGCCAGGGAATTGAAAGTTGTTGAGGGGATCGAGAGCATGTGAATTATTGTGGATGTAGGTGGGAAAGGAACTGAACCAAGGAGGTTAAGGATATGGAGTTGAGGTACGTGGACACGAGTTCAGTGGGGCAGGAGCAGGCAGGAACAATGGGTCTACTCTTTGTTCACCATTAGCTTTTGTTTGATCTTCACACCGGCCTTTCAAAGTTGAGTTTATTGTCATAGGCACAAGTACACATATTCTATGTGCAATAAAAAAACTTGCAGCCACATCACAAGCACATAGCATCAGATAGGCAGCATCCACACTAAAAACATTAATTAAAAATAAACATTATTTTTACAAGAAAAAACAAAATTAGGACAAAAAAAAGCAGTCCACAGACAGACAATATGCAAAATAATAAATAGTTTAGGCCATTAGTCCATAAGACATAGCAGAAGAATTAGGCCATTTGGCCCATCATGTTTACTCCATCATGACAGATTTAGTTTCCCTCTCAACTTCAATTTCCTGCCTTCTTCCTGTAACCTTTGGCACTCTTACTCATCAAAAACCTATAAGCTTCTGCTTTAAATATACCGAATGACTTGGCCTCCACTATAAATGTTGTAGTATTTTCAGTAGAACTTAATAATCAACAGACAAGCTTGTGCCCTGCTTAGCATTATATTCATTCCTTTAATGGATGGAGTGGTGATCTTGCTGATTTCTCCAAGTAAGAGAGGCACAGGTAGCTCAGCCTACAGCAATTTCAGTCTCTTCTCACATCCAGATTGCAAGATAAATAATTTTAACTGCCTTCTCCCATATATCAGATCTGCTTCATCACAGGTATTTCCACTGCAGTGAGCAACGACAGTGATTCAGCCTGTAACATTGGCACAAAGCAGGACTTCATTCCTGTGCATACATGTGTGAATTCAGAGAGGACTCCCACAAGTTTGCAGTCTGCCTTCTGATGAGAGATTATCAAGGAACTTTATTGACATTTACTCTGTCCATCTGGATATACAAGGACCCAGTGTTTGGAAACTTGAGGCAGATGGATGGTGCAGGTCAAGGGATTGAAACACGAGCTGTTAAGTCAGTGATTTTCAATATGTTAGACAATAGATGTACAAAATTCAATGAGATTGATTGAAATTGGTTAACTGTGGAAGAGATTGAGCAAGATGTGTTGCTGTGGCCATATAATCATAAGGATTTATGGCTCAGGAATTACTCATCTACCCATAAATCACAGATTTAATGATTTAGGCTAATCTACTCATGCCTCTCTTTTTGCTGAAAGAGGCTATGCAAGTTGAAAGGGTAGTGAAGAAGGTATTTAGCATACTTCCCTCCCTCCCCCCACGAGTCAGGGCATTGGGTTTAGGAGTATGGGCAGCACATTACGTTGCAGTTATACAAGTCTTTGGTGTGGCCACTTAGAGTATTGTGCACAGTTTTGGTCAGCCTGTATAGGAAAGACATTGCCAAGCTGGAGAGGGTGCAGAAGAGATGGATGAGAATGCTGCCTGGACTAGTGGGCCTGAGTCATAGGATCTTTCTTCCCTGGAGTGGAGGAGATAGAGAGCTGACCTCATTGAAAGTACATAAACTCGTGAGGGCTATGGATAAGGTGAACAGTCATAGTCTTTTCTCTATGGATGGAGAGTCCAAAACTAGATATAACGTAAGAGGGGAGAGATTTAAAAGGGATCTGAGAGGTAACTTCTTTACAAAGAGAGTAGTGAGCGTCTGGAATGAGCTAACAGAGGAAATGGCTCAGGCAGGTACAATTGCAATATTTCAGAGGCGTTTGGTTTGGGACATGGAAGGTTATGGGATGAATGCGAGCAACTCGGAGGAGCAGGGAGGATACTGTGGTTGGCATGGATCAGTTGCACCAAAGGGCCTGTTTCTTGCCCATTTTACTCTATGATTCTATGACCAAAATTAAGGATATGATGATTAAATTAAATTTACTCGTTTGATTTCTCTGCTGTGGACCTGATGCAATTCAAAGTATTTTTCTGTTTTATTCTAGAGTTGTTGCTGAAGAGAAGCCTGTCAGTCTCAGAGAACCGATCATTCAGTTTAGATGTACTGGTCCAGGACACAGAGTACAGTGGTCCCAACAGCTCAGTGATGCTTCATTTCAATGTTACAGTCCGGCCTATTGTCATCGAGTTCACTGAAAAAACATTCTACTTCTCAGTGAACAGGAATGCAGGACGTTCTGCAAAGGTGACAATTAACTTTTTTTAAATTTAAGTGAGCAGGGTTTCAGCCGGATAATCAATGAAATTTGATAGCAATTAGTCTGCAGATGTAATTTAATACTGGCAGTTTACAGCGCATCAATCAGAGCCTTGAACTCTGACCCTGTTTGTGAGGGAGAAGTTTAGAGAATGCGGGCTATTTTTACCAGTGAGTTGAGCAATTTTCATTACTTAACCCTTTCTTTCAACTATCAAACTAGTTTTAAAATATCAGTGTAGAACACAGAACGTAGATCAGAATAACACAGGAGCAGGCCTTTTGGCCCACAGTGTCTGTGCCAAAGTAACTTAGTAATCAAATAATCCCTTTTGCCTCCACAATGTCCAAAACCTTTCATTTCCAGTGCATTCATGTACCTACCTAAGAGCCTCTTGAATGACTCTATCATGTATGTCTCCACTACCACCCCTGGCAAGGCATTCCAGGCACTTATCACTAACTGATTTTAAAAAAATCTAACATATCTCCTTTGAATTTACCTCCTTTTACTTTGTATTTCAAATGCGTGTCCTCTGGTACTAGACATTTCAACCCTGGGAGAAAGATATTGTCTGTCTACTCTATCTCTGCCTCTCATAATTTTATAAACCTCTATCAAATCTGCCCTCAGCCTCTGTCCCTCCAGAGAAAACAAGCCATTTGTCCAACCTCTCCATGCAGCACATGCCCTCTGATCCAGGCAGCATCCCGATAAACCTCTTATGCACCCTCTTCAAGGCTTCGATATCCTTCCCATAATGGAGCAACCAGGATTTAATGCAACCCTCCAGATGTGGCCGGACTGGAGTTTTATAAAGCTGCAAAATAACTTCTCAGCTCCTGAGCTCAGATCTTCATCCACATCACATCACATGAATAACTTTTAAATAAAATCATGGGTAACCTGGTAGCATAGTAGCTAGCCCCACATCCTCGGACTGTGTTGGACTTTGATGCAAATGAAACGTTGCACTGTATGTTTTGATGTAGATGTGACAAATAAAACTAATTTTTAAACCAAGAGTTTGAACCCTCTATGTTCCATCTCAGGGGTGGGAATGCTAACCAACGTCAAATTCTGCTCAATAGATGGGGTGTTATCTGTGATCTATTTAACTCATGGCTGTTGATTACAGATTGGAAGAATTTGCATCGCGAACTGTCAGAACTTTCAAGCTTTAAGCATAACCTACACACTGGTGCCAGTGATCCACAGCGAAGAGAACGTCACACAACAGGACAAAGGCTGTTCATCTATCATAGGGGTTCTGAAGCAAGCCGAAGATATATTTGGGATCCTGTACGTCAGTGACGTGAAGATGCTTAGGAACACCACGTGTGTCAAACTTCACTACATTGTCATTGCTAATGAATCACTGAGCAAGGAAGAGGCAAAGACCAATATTATTATCACGCTGGAGGGTAGATGTGAGTATCATCCTTTTTAAAATTTTGAACTCATTGCTTTTCCCGCTTTATTAAGTGTCTTCCTTCATTGTTGCCCATGAGAGTGAAGAGAAAGGGTGGAGCAGGACTGTAGCTCCATGATTCATGATTGTCATGCTTTGTAAGTCCAGAAACTAATTGAAAGGGAAACACAGGAGCCCAGGGATACTCGTGTACTTAGTTTTACTTCAGTGAGGTGCTCACATGTGACATGGTGATGTGATAACTTGTGCCATTCACGTACTTCTTGTGTATAACCTTTAATAAATTATGTAAACAAACAAGAATACTCAATCAAACAATATATTTACAGTATTACTTTAATATTACTGAAATATTAAATACACTACAATGACCTTATCGAATGGCGGAGCGTTATGGCCAAGGCTTCTTTTATCTGTCAATGTGTACTTTAAAGAACATGACTGATCTGTGAAACATGGGCAGTAATTGTAAATGGAACTGCAAAACTGATGGATTGCGTGGGGAGGGGGGAGGTGGTGTATCTCCTGTGTATTCTTATGACCCATTTGTGGAGATGTTTTTGAAAAAAAAAACCCAGGCATTGCTGAAAAGGACAATTCCGACATTGCCCTTCAACCACCAGGTTCCTCAACTGGAGTGGATAACCTCACCCACCCCATCACTGAACTGATTCCACAATTTATTAACTCAATTTCAAGGGACTCTGCGACTCATGTTCTCAATATGTAATACTTAGTTATTAATATTATTATTATTATATTTTCCCTTTTTGTATTTGCATAGTTTGTTGCCTTTTGCACACTGGTGTTGACTTGCTTTATTTTAGTGCAGCTTTTCACTGATTCTATTGTGTTTCTTAGTAATTACTGTGAACGTCCATAAGAAAATGAATCTCAGGGTAGTATATGGTGACATATATGTATTTCAATAATAAATAAATTTACTTTAGCTTACTACTTATTGCAGCTCCCTAGATAGTCTGAGATGGTTTGGTGTAAACAAATACTGTGTAGCATCACTTCAGAGACAATTAGTGATGGGCCTCATCACTGTAGGTCTGGAATCCTATCTAAACCTGACCCATGGATGATCTCCATCCCTGAAGAATTATAGTTCAAAAGTTCAAAGTAATTTTATTATCTAATTATCTAATTATTATCTAACATCTTAGATTTATTACTCTGAGATTTATTTACAAGACAATAAAGAAATATAATAGAATTAGTGAAAATCTATACATAAATACTGACAACCAGTTTGCAAATAAAGACAAAAGTGCAAACAAAACTGTAAATAAATAATACTGAGAACATGAGTGGTAGAGTCCTGAAAGGGGGTCCATAGGTTGTAGAATCAGTTCAGCATTGAGGTGAATGAAGTTATTCATGCTCGTTTCAGAGTCTGCTGGTTGAAGGGTAATAACTGTTCCTGAATCTGGTTGCATGGGACTTCAGGCTCCTCTACCTTGTGCCCATGGTAGCAGTGAGAAGGCAGCATGGTCCGGATGGTGGAGGTCCTTGTTGAAGGATGCTGTTTTCTTGTAGCAGTGGTCTTTGTAGATGCGCTCAGTTTGGGGTGGGCTTTGCCTGTGTTGGACTAGGCTCTGTCCACCACTTTCTTTGGTGAACCTGTTAGAAATGCAATCCAATAAGCCATTTCTACTGATAACACATTTCAGTTTAAAACATTAGAACTAAATTCAAATTCTCATGGTGGGATTCTTCTGGAGTACTCGAGCAGGAGTCTTAATTATGAATATAAATCCCACAAAATGCATCCAGCCCTATTTCAAACCTGGTGGAGACACATTAACATACTATACTTCCTGCACTAACTGACCTTACAACCTAGGCAAATCAGTCATGGCAGTTTAATATCTGGTGCATTTTGGCATAAGGCCATAATATAAATGCATGGAATGATTTCACATCCTGCTGAACAAGTTTGCACAGTTCAACACCATTTATGCAGGATAAGCAGAAAGGGTAAATTCAAGATTTAAATTGTTTAATGCCATTTCCAGTACAAAGGAGAACAAAAATAATTGTTACCCTGGATTCAAGGCAGCACAAAAAAAACACAACAATGAAAAAAATAGCAATAAATATAAATACATAAAATAGTTTGTATGCATAGATTGATCGTACATCCATAAAATGACACTAGATACAGGAGTGTCTGTTCCTAAGGTGCCTGACAGAAAATGATAAAGTAGTGGTGGTGGGTGGTATGGAGGGGTGGGTTAGTGGGTGGAGGTATTAATCAACCATCCTGTTTGGGGAAAGTAACTGTTTTTGAGTCTGATGATCCTGGCATGGATGCTACATAGCCTCCTTTCTGATGAGAGTGGGACAAACAGTCCGTGAGCAGGGTGAGTGGGATCCTTCATGATGTTACTGACACTTTATCCAGCACGTTTCTGTATACTCTATATGTCCTCGATAGTAATCCCATTTGTTCCATAGTGTGGACATAAGCATCAGGAACATAGATTCATCCGCCAATGTCAAAGGTCTTCAGATTCTCTTCTGATTCCTTTAGGACTGAGGGTGTAACAAGGATGTTAGACGAGGGTAAGCCAGTGGATGTTGTGTACCTAGATTTTCAGAAGGCATTCGATAAGGTGCCACATAGGAGATTGGTGAGTAAAATCAGAGCTCATGGCATTGGGGGCAGGGTTTCAACATGGATAAAAAACTGGTTGGCAGATAGAAAGCAAAGGGTAGCAGTGAATGGGTGTTTCTCGGACTGGCTGGAGGTGACTAGTGGGGTACCACAGGGCTCTGTATTGGGACCACAGCTCTTTACGATTTATGAGGGCATTGAAAACTATATCAACAAGTTTGCTGATGATACTAAACTGGGTGGCTGTGTGACATGCGAAGAGGACGTTAGGAGAATACAGGGAGACTTGGATAGGCTGTGTGAGTGGGCAGATACTTGGCAGATGTCATTCAATGTGAATAAATGTGAAGTTATCCACTTTGGAAGCAGGAACAAGAGGGCAGAGTATTGTCTGAACGGTGTCGAGTTAGGTAAGGGAGAAATGCAAAGAGACCTAGGAGTCCTAGTTCATCAGTCAATGAAGGTGAATGAGCAAGTGCAACGGGCAGTGAAGAGGGCAAATGGAATGTTGGTCTTTATTACAAGGGGAATTGAGTACAAGAGCAAGGATGTCCTTTTCCATTTGTACAGGGCCCTGGTGAGACCACACCTGGAATATTGTGTACAGTTTTGGTCTCCAGGTTTAAGGAAGGACATTCTGGCAATTGAGGAAGTGCAGCGTAGATTCACTAGGTTGATTCCTGGGATGGCAGGGCTGTCTTACGTAGAGAGATTGGAGAGATTGGGCTTGTACACGCTGGAATTGAGGAGATTGAGAGGGGATCTGATTGAAACGTTTAAGATAATTAAAGGATTTGATAGGATTGAGGTGGGAAATATGTTCCAGATGTTGGGAGAGTCCAGTACCAGAGGGCATGGATTGAGAATAAGAGGTCAGTTATTTAAAACAGAGTTGAGGAAGAGCTTCTTCTCCCAGAGAGTTGTGGAGGTGTGGAATGCACTGCCTTGGAAGACAGTGGAGGCCAATTCTCTGGATGCTTTCAAGAAGGAGCTAGATAGATATCTGATAGATAGGGGAATCAAGGGATATGGGGACAAGGTGGGGACTGGATATTGATAGTGAATGATCAGCCATGATCTCAGAATGGCGGTGCAGACTCGAGGGGCCGAATGGTCTACTTCTGCACCTATTGTCTATTGACTGCTGATCCTTTAGGCCAGTGCAGATGAGTGCGCATTAATTCTGCCACATTTCATGTCTATCTATCATAAAATCTCTGTGAACAATTTAGTGCCAGCCAGTGAAAGGGATACTGGATGTGTTTGATAAGAACAATTAAGCATGGCAAAAATTGCCAGTCTTGCCATTCATATATGCTGAATATCATGACAAAGTACTGAAGTAAATAATGTGATGCAGAACTACTGGACAAAGGGTAAAAATGCAAAACTACCCCCTCCATCCAATTCAGCCCCCCACCCCACCATGCCACAGTTGCTGAATTACTAAGTGGCATAATTATCAATAGTTTGAAGTCAAAGTAAATCTATCATCAAGTACATGTATGTCACCATTTTCTACTGTGAGATTCATTTTTTGCTGACATTCTCAATGAGACAAAGAAGTACAATATAAATCAATGGAAAACTGCGCACAAAAAGACTGACAAACAATCAATGTGTAAAAGAAGACAAACTGTGCAACCCCAAAAAACCCCAAAAAACAATACTGAGAACATGAGTCATAGAGCCCTCAAAAGTGAGTCCATAGGTTGTGGAATCAGTTCGATGCTGAGGTAAGTGATGTTATCCACATTCACTCAGGTGCCTGATGGAGGGTATTAACTGTTTCTGAAACCGGTGATGTTGTACCCAAGGCTCCTGTACCTCCTTCCCAATAGCAGCAGTGAGAATAGACCATGGGGGCCCACAATGATGGAAACTCCTTTCTTGTGGCAGTGCTCCTTGTAAATGTTCTCAATGGTGGCGAGGCCTTTGTCTCTGGTGGTCTGGGTTGGATCCACTCCATTTTAAGCTTTTCTGTTCTTGGGCATTGGTGTTTCCATACCAGGCCATGATGCGAACATACAGGATACTCTCCACTGTGCATCTATAGAAGATCAGTTAACGCAGGCATCAGCATTCTGGTGTTAAAAAATTATGGCAGGAGACCAAAATAAATCTCTGAAATTGTCCACCCCAGAGAGATGATGAAGCTAGATTATTGTGGTGTTTAAAGAGGAGCTAGTTTAATTAATGAATGTGTAAAAATGTGGACCATTCTAGTTCCTACAAGCCACACTGAGACTCATTGCTCCTCTTGTAAGAGATCAGTTGATGTTTCCACCCAAGAGTAATTCACTCCATTGCTGCTTTTAATTCAGAATGACAGCCTGTAATGTTAAATGACGATGTTCCACATAGCACGCAAAGGAAAACTTGAACCAGGGCAGAAATTAATTCCAATTAACATGCATTTCTTCTCCCTAGACAAGGAGAGAAATAACAATTGCCCCAAAATCTGTGCAACAAACAAGCAGCGCTCAGAATGCGAGCAATGTGGTGGACCTGGAACATTAACTGGGAGATGTCAGTGGCGACAGGGCTATGAGAAGGGTAAGGATGTTCAGTAATAATTCCACACGATAGTTTTTTTTTGGCATGGTTGTTATGGATCATACTGATTCCTGAATGAATCAACAGGGTTCATAACAGTAGTAACGTTGACAATTATTTAATGCTTTCACATCTTAGAAATGAATTGGCAGCTTGTTGTTGTAAGGCAGAACAAAAAAGTAGTTCAGTAAAACTTGGAAGAGGGAAGGTAGAGCAATTGATCCCTCATCTATCTTCGGATAGCGTTTGTAGGATCTTGCTTCTCAACTGAAGTATTGAAAGTGACAGGTCCACAGCGAGGTTGTTATTAGTTACAATATCATAAAGCTTTGCTTTCTCAAATCACGCCAAAGATCATACTGAGAGACATTAAACTCGAAAATCGTGTCTCCCAAACTTCTAGATTTTCCTGATTTTAAGACGATCTGAATTGAGGCAGGTGTACAGCAATACAGCATGGAAAAAAACCCTTCAGCCAGACATGGTGCTTCCTAGTATTCAAATGCACGCAATACTGAAAGATGTTTCTAAGGCGTTTGGTAAGCTGAATAAGTGTGAGAATTAGAACCTTTCATAGAGAGCGCAAACTCATTGAGGTGACATTAACAAATACATGAGAGAGAACTGAATAGAACAATATATTGGAACAGCAAGTTCAGAAAGTTGAGGTCTATGGACAAGATGGACTGTACATAGAATAAATATCATTGGAAATAATTCAGAAGATGTATAGCTTGGGTGTTGATGGTTGGATTGAATTGTTCTCCAATCTTGGCAATTTACTTGCAAACATTTTGTCACCACGCAATAATGACAATGTCTCGTTGCATGGAGATGAAACGTTTGCAAGTAAATTGCAATAACTCAACCGTGCATATCAATCCACCACTGTATGGTATTCAAAATCCAACTGCGTATTAGTGAATAGTGTCTCGTTGATTAGTTGATGTGACATTTCTAGTCTTTTATTTATCCCTGCAGGAATATCCAAAAATTACTCTACCTGCTCATCAGATCTCTCCAGCTGCCCTGATGGATATTGTGATGTGGTGGAGCAGAAGAAGGGAACGTGTCCACAGGACTGCATAGGTCTGGAATCACAACCCATACTTTGCATACTAAATCTCCAGCAGTTTATCAGAAAGAACAAATAGTTGCATGCGACACAACTGTTTTCAGTTATATTCAGATTCTGGATCCTTTTGCCATTTATCTAATTCTATCCCTCCGTCAAATAAAAATATGCAAATAGTCTGAGCATTTTGCCTAGACCCAATCTTCTTATTGGCCTTGCTCTATTCTGTTACATCTTCATGCTTCCACACCCTCTTTCTCTTACTCCTTTTAATTTCACAGATCTATACTTCGGTCCTTTCTGGCCCAAACTCCATCTCCTCCAATATATTTTACCAGCATCAGCAGTAGCAAAGCAATGGAGTGAAACTGTGATAATTTGCGATCTGTTGTTTCATAAATTCTAATAGTTTGGCATCTGGCTCATCTGGTCCTGTTTCCTGCAGTCTGGTTAAATTCAGTGGTGCCCCATACCCACACTCCCTATAATCTCAGCAGGGCTCCATTCCCTGCTTGCGTTTTAAATTTTTTCCCTTAAACTTTAAATACAAGACATTCTGCAGATGCTGGAAATCCAGAGCAACACACGCAAAATACTGGAGGAACACAGAAAGGTGGGCTGCATCTACAGAAAGGAATAAACCGTTGACCCTTCAGGACTTCATCATATCCACCCAATATTCACTCTATCTAGGCCTTTCAATATTCAATGGGTTTTAATAAATTTTGCTCAACTTTGTTTTTCCTACTCAATCAAAATTGTTGAACTGCAGTTATGTTATTATTTGCAGTAAACACATTAGCTTTGTGCTGTTTTCCTCCCACAACCCACATGAGTGATATATATGGTGGGGTGGGGGGAGTCTGCTCAATCCTCTCAGCCCTCCCCCATTCCTTCCTTGAGCTATGTTGTCAGATGTGCACATACAGATAAAGAAAGGACATGTCAAATTTCACAATGTCTGACTTCTTCTTGGCATTCCAGCCCAGAATAGGAACTTGACAGGTTGGGGAAATAAACACCAAGGTCAATTTATGTTGGAAAGTGAAAACAGATAGCTGAGTAATTGAGGAAGAGAAGACTTCTTTCTAACAGCGACAATAGTTTTCCACCATAAACCTGCCTCATGTGTTCTTTTTAATGATTGATCTAGAGGGGGACAAAGTCGTTGGTGGATTTGAACCCGGAGAGCTGGGAGGAATTAAAGGAGGCTTTGGAACTTGTGTGTGCTACTCCGATAACAAATGCATCTGCCAAAAAGACGAGTTTGTTGGTAGGTTTATTGCTGGGACTATTTCTTGTCACTAGCTAATAAGGGGTAAATTTTCTCCAGTCTGTGAGCACAGTGGTCCCACAAATGATTGGGGTGTCAGAAGATACTGGAATCCCGTGTGTACAACTTCTGTCATGTGGGTGAGGTTCTGATGTATTTTCTGTTAAGTGCAATTGAACCAATGGGAGTTGGGGGTTTAATTCATGATTATATCAAATGAAAGATGGTAAAAGATAGCATCTCATTCCAATCCACCACATGGTGCTTGTTCTGTACACCACCTTTCACAATCACCAATAATGACTGCTTGAGGAGGAGTCAATGAACTGCTGAAACAAATTGCCTCCGGTTTAGCCTCTGGTCTAAAGGATGTCACCTCACAAACTAGTTGCATCAGCTCACCACAAGAAATCCAACAGTATACTTGTGTATCTCCTATTTAGGTTTCCTTACAACATAGGATGCTATTCAGCCCATTCAGCCAGACCTCCGAGCAATTCCGTTCCTCTACTAATGATCTATTCTTCATAGCATATTCTTCCCCCATTCCCATCAACTCTTTCAGTATCTGACAGTCAGCTACACATTTAAGCAATTACCAATGATCAGAATTTGATTCATATTTATTATCATTGACATACAGTGAGTGGCCATTTTGTTAGGTACAGCAATGGATCTCGGTGCGGGATTCTGCAGCTGATGCCCGTCCACTTCAAGGTTCAACTTGTTATGCATTCAGAGATGCTCTTCTAAATTCCACTGTTGTAACGTGTGGTCATCTAAGTCACTGTTGTCTTCCGGTCAGCTATTCTCCTCTCTCATTAACAAGGCATTTTCGTCCACAGAACTGGATTTTTTTTGTTTGTTTTTCTGCAAACTCTAGAGACTGTTGTGCATGAAAATCCCAGGAATTAGCAATTTCTGATTAACCAAACCATCCTATCTGGCACCAACTATCATTCCATGGTTAAATCATATTTCTTCCATGTCCTGGTGTTGGGTCTGAACAACTGAACCTCTTGACTATATTTGCATGCTTTTATGCATTGAGTTTCTGCCGCATGATTGGCTGCTCAGTTATTTCCATTACTGAGCAAGTGTACCGACGTACCTCATAAACTAGCCACGAAGTGTATGTCGTGAAATTCGCTATTTTGCAGCAGCAGTCCAGTGCAATATGTAGAAATTGCTATGTTACAGTAAGAAATACAAAAAGTATTGCAAAATAGTGAGGTAGTCATATAAATCACCATGTCTTTGGGATGTGGAAGAAAAGCGGGTCGTCGGTAGGGAACACACACAACCACAGAGAGCACATGCAAACTCCACACAGACATCACTGGAGGTCAGGGTTGAACCTGGGTCACTGGAGGTGTGAGGAAGCAGTTCTGTGGGGGAGATACAGGGAGAAAGGTTGTCATTATGTTTACTGTTACGTTAAATTAATGATAAGGTGGGTGAAAAGTAACAGCTCTCGGCAGGGCGCTCGGTATAGATCTGCAGGAAGGTGCGTTGATGTTAATCATTTGGTGGAACCATCATGGGGTTTTCTGTTCCATTTCATTCACAGAGATGGTTTGCGATGATCTGTGTAAAACCATTATTGCAGCTGCGGTGTTGTTGTCCTTCATCCTGTCTGTGCTGCTTTCCTCCTATTTCATTCACCGATACCATAAAACCACTCCCAAGCCCCCCATCGCTTCAGCAGAAATGACCTTCAGGAGGCCAGCTCAGGCTTATCCAATCAGCTACTCCTCCAATAATATCCGGAGGCCTTCTATAGATTCCATGGAAAACCAAGTGGCTGTGGATTCCTTCAAGATACCAGTGAGTGCCATTTTATTGAATTTTCTGCTGAGCCTTTTAAGGATCAGTCCGATGAAAGCAGAGCTTGCATAAGCCTTGCACATAACACCGGTTCATTTCAATCCTTGGGTGTTTAACATCCAAAGTTTTCAACAAAATCATTAAATATTTAGATCTATGTTTGTTGATTCATTAACGTCACACATAATGAATATATGTGGAAAATGTAGCAAGTACTCAGTAGCTCAGCCAGCTTCCGCGGAGAGAGAAATATTTCAAGTTAACGATGAGGTGAAGTTAGGAAAAAGAGCATTTGAGTTGCAGTGAAGAGGGAAGGGTGGAGAGAACGTCTGTAATAAGCTGGAGAGCTAGAGAGAACTGAAAGGCTGAAATGATGGTGGGTTGTTCATCACAATGGAGCTGTCGGGAGGATTTGTGAAGAAAGGCGAGTAAAGCAGGGCAGAAGTGGGGGAGAAAGCCAATGAAAGAGAGAGCTCTGAAATATATGAGGTATAGAACATCACAGCTGAGGAAGATTTAAAGTAAAGCGGTCAATATTCCACAGGCCATGCAACATCTATGGAAGGAAAAAAAGACACAATTAGTGACTCTTCATCAGATCTGTCTGGTTCTGACAGAAACTGAAAAGGTTGGTTACTTGAAATTACTGAATTTGTTGTTGCATCCTGAAGGCTATTATATGTAAATTCTGAAGCTGAGATGTTAGAATTCATTGTAAATATGTAAGTAGCCAAAGGCAGACAGTTCAGGTTGGGAGTAGAAATGAGAATTAACATGTCTGGCAATTGGAAGTTTAGCAGCTGCAACATTACCCCAGGCTTTCTCCCTCCACAGATGCTACCTGAACCACTGAGTGCTTTTGGTGTCCTCTTCAGACTTACAGCAGTTCCTGTGCTCTGATCTCCCTGTTTCAGCATTGTTTTTTTCTCTCATTTCAGTCCTCATTCACCTCTTTCTACTCACATGTCCTTCAGACTTATCAGCTGCCATGATCAAACCTTCACCATCCTCTCTCAGTTGACACTGGCAGCACTTAAGTCATTAGGTCTCTTTTGGGTTTGACTCTATCAGGGACATCCCCTTTGTTCTCTCCAGCCCTCCCATCTTTGCAACTTAAAATATGCTTCTAGTTTTGAAAAGAAAAGTCATCAACATAAATATTAACTCAGATTCTTTCTCTGCAGCTGCAGACTGCTCTGCTGAGTATTTCCAACACTTTGTGTTTTCTTTTCCAACTTCAAGTATCTGTATTTTTTCTTTCTTGTTTTTTATTAATGGACAGGAGCGGAAGCAAGTCATTTGGTGCTTCAGCTCCGCTTACTTTCTTCCTTAGAAAGCATTTCTCCTCCCTGCTTCCTCTCGATTTCCTGGGTCCACAAATATTTCTTGGAAATACTCAACCACTCGGCACCCAATGCTGCTTGGTTTAGAGAGTTCTGAAGATTCACAAACATTGGATTGAAGGACTTTCACTTCTCTTCCATCCTAAAAAGTCCAGCCAAATTTCAATGCAAAGTGCCCAGTGGCTTCAACCACCTAGCTCGGTAGACATTTCGGTGCAGAACATAATGATCAAGTGTCTTATTCAAGCCCACCCATTCTTTCTGCACATTAGCTTCTGTCTGGACTGTTAATTTCTTTGTATGTTAATTTATGAAAAATTTCTGTCTGTCTGCCAAGTCAGGCAGGGAGCCAGTGGAGGAGCTTTGAATCCCTGACAGCAACTTCCTGACTTCTGCATTAAACCACACACAGGCTGAAATCCTATAGCTCCTGTCAATTTCACGGAGGTCACTGACAGTGATTGTTAATATCTTGCCATTAATACAACAGTAAAATCTGGATCATAATTGCCAAATAGGCTATCATTTGCATGCATGAGTAAGGCATCATCTTCATATAGGAGATAATTTCCATTTCCTCATCAGCCACATGAAAAGTGATAACAAGAAATTTAATTTTGAATTAAATCATTCATGCTTATTATCTGTGAGGTGATAGTTCAGTTTATGGATTTCTTGAAATTAATGCTGACATCATTAGTGGACTAGGATCTGATGTCTCAGCTGTTTTAAGTGGCTGTGTATCTTTTTCTGTGACAGGAGGACCCCAAGTGGGAGTTTGCGAGGAAGAATCTAGTCCTGGGCAAAACTCTTGGGGAAGGAGAATTCGGGAAAGTCGTGAAGGCTACAGCATTCAAACTCAAGGGCAAAGCAGGCTATACCACTGTGGCCGTCAAAATGTTAAAAGGTTAGGCTGAATGTCTTCCAAGCGATATTGTGATGTGCAATACACAGTATTGTCCTACAGCTGGTACCAAGTAGATTTAGTTCCCAGATGCAAGACAGTCTCGTGGTTAAAGATGTTTATCGGTGGAACTGAAAGTATCCTGATTACATATATATGACTTCATTCTGAATTGGAATTTTGCCAGGAGACCAGCAAACTGATTAGTCAGTAATTTTTATCCTAAGTGTGTGCTTACAAATCAATGCACAAAATGCATAACTATTAAATGATGTGGCAGGGAACGAAACCAGTCCAGGGTTTCGACTTGAAAATGTCGATAATTCCTCTCCCCCCCCCACCCTCAATAAATGCTTCTCAACCCACTGAATTTCTCCAGCAGGCTATTGTTGCTAAAGATTCTGGCATCTGCTGTCTCTTGTGTCTCCAAAGAGACCAGTTAGCTCATCAAGCCTGTGCTAGCACTTTGGATGACACCATTGTGTGAAGATGTCGCGATGACAAACTTTTCCCTTGTATCTCTGCCACTCAGTTGCTGCCTCACAGGTCCAGTGACTCAGGCTCTGCTGCAGTCTGTGGGAGTTTTCACATTGTTCCAGGAGTCGCATGGTCTTCTTCGAACTCTTCCAGTTTTCTCTCCCAACCAAAACAACTTGTCAGCTTCAGGCTAATTAGCCACTGTAATTTGCCCCTGGAGTGTGGGTGAGGGACAAAACTGAGGAAGATGATGGTCAGATGAGCAGAACAACAAAGGATTTGTGTAGGAAGAGTGTAAATCTGTGTTTAATGGTTTGCACATGCTGGGTCAAAGGGCCTGTTTTGGTTCTGTATTTCTCTAGTACTCTCCAATCAGACCCACTCCCAACCTTTCCTCGTATAATTACAAATTTTTCTGCCCTATCAGGCAGTTCAGAATAATTACTGGAAAAAAAAATGTCATCTTGCCTCTGATTGTACTCTGATGGGAATGAGATACAGATACTTGAGTGCTGCCTGGCTTATCTCTTACATAGGTTACATTCCCTAAAGGAACTGCTCACTGCCCTCACTGAAGGATCCAGACTGTCCGATCTACTGGCTTCAGGAAGGAGAATAACTGAAAGGCTTGCATCCGAATAACACTTTTCATCCTCAAAGTGCTCGACGCCCAGTTTTGAGTGCAAATGTTAGAACTGTAGGAGCTAGTTGCTACAGAGCAAGACCCCCACAAGAAGCTGTAATGGCCAGGCTTTTTTTTATGGTATCAATAAATATTTATTGCGTAGAAGATTGGGGAGAACTTCTGTGTTTTCAAAACATTAACAGGATCTTTATTGTCAGCCTTGAAGTGAGGATCGATCTCATTTTAATCTCACTAATGAAAGACAGCATATTTGAAAGTACTGTATTTCCTTCATACAGTACTGGAGAACCAGCCGAGATTTTAATTCTGGAGGGGAATTTGAAGAAAACATTACCTGATCTATGGCCCTGTTTTGATTACAGTTCTCTTAGGAACTTTCAAATGTATTTCATATAAGTGCAACTTGCTACTGCTAACATATGCTGCGTTACGGTGGAAGTTGCATGCAATGAGCATTGTCTTGCAATTAACTTTATTCCCTGTTCTATCCGGCAGAGAATGCATCTCAAAGTGAGCTACGAGATCTTCTATCAGAGTTCAACCTACTGAAACAAGTGAACCATCCTCATATCATCAAACTATATGGAGCCTGCAGTCAGGATGGTAAGAAAATACAGCGTACAACCATAAGACCATACAAATTAGGGCCTTTCAGCCCATTGAGTCTTGTCTGTCATTCCATTATGATTGATTTATTATCCCTCTCAACTCCATTCTCCTGCCTTTTTGTTTTAACATTTGGTGCCCTTAGAAATCAAAAACCTATCAAACTTTGCTTTTACTCAAATACTTGGACACCACAGCGTCTGTGGCAGTGAATTCCACAAATTCACCACCCTCTGGCTAAAGAAATTCCTTCTCATCTCTATTCTAAATAGATGTCCCTCTATTCTGAGGCTGTGTCGCTTGGTCCTAGACTCACCCACTATAAGAAACATCTTCTCCACATCCACTCTATCTAGGCCTTTCAAATGAGCAGTATTTTGGAACTTCGTTTATATCCTGATACATTTATTTTAATAAAGATGTAATCCATTTTTTTGAAGGTTGTCTTGAGATTAAACGTAGAAATAAACTATGAAGTAACTGTAGTATAAAACACTGAATAAGGAAATCACTAATAAATACAAGCAGGAATTTAGCAGAAACCTCCTGACCCATGGTGTGTTGAGACTTGTGTGTAGTTGAGAGAGATGTTCAAAAGTCAAGGTGACTTTGTTATCAAATTACATATGCGTCACCATATACAAGCCTGAGATTTATTCTTGTATCACAGTAGAATCAGTGAAAGACTGCAGGATGGACAAATAAACAATGTACAGAAGGCAACAAGCTGTGCAAATACAAAAAGAAAAAAAAGAATAGTGATAAATAAGAAAACAATTAATATTGAGAACATGATATGAAGAGTCCTTGAAAGTGAGTCCATAGGTCGTGGGAACAGTTCAGTGATGGGACAAGTGAAGTTATTCTCTCTGTTTCAAGAACCTGATGGTTGAGGGGTAATAACTGTTCCTGAACCTGGCTGCGCGGATCCTGAGGCTCCTGTACCATCTTCCTGATGACAGCAGTGAGAAGAGAGCATGTCGTGGATGGTGGGGTTCCTTGATGATGGATGCTACTCTCCTGTACTCCACGTAGATCTGCTTAGTGGTGGGGAGGGCTTTACCTGTGATGCTTTGGGCTGTCTCCACTACTTTTTGTTGGCCCTTCCATTCAAGGGCATTGGCGATTCCGTCCCAGGCCATGATGCAACCAGTCAATATACTCTCCACCACACATCTATAGAAGTTGGTCAGTGTTAGATGACATGCCAAATCTCCTCAAACTCCTAAGGAAGTAGAGGCACTGCCATGCTTTCTCCGTAATTGCACTTGCGTGCTAGGCATAGGACAGATCCTCTGGAATGATAATACTGAGAAATTTAAAGTTGCTGACCTTACCACCTCTGATTCCCTCCAATGAGGACTGGCCCATGGACCTTCAGTTTCCTCCTCCTGCAGTCAATAATCTGTGACTTGGTCTCGCTGATATTGAATGAGAGGCACCCCTCAGCCCAATTTTCAAACTCCATCCTAAGATGATTTGCCGCCACGTTTGATTCTGCCATCAACAGTGGTGTCATCAGCACGCTTAAATATGGCGTTAGAGCTGTGCTTAGCCATACGATCATGAGAGTAAAATAAGTGGCACAGGGGGCTAATCACACAGCCGTGTGGTGCACCTGTGATGGAGATTGTGGAGGAGATGTTGCTGCTAATCCAAACTGACTGGAGTCTGCAGTTGAGGAGGTAGAGGATCCATTTGCATAAGAAGATATTGAGGCCTAGGACTTCAAGCTTATTGATGATGGTATTGAATGCTGAGCTGTAATCAATGAAGAGCCTCATGGACAGTAAAGACGTATGCATCTTCGCTGTCCAGATGTTCTGTAGTTGAGTGAATAGCCAGTGAAATGGCAATTGCTGTTGACCTATTGTAATGTAGGCAAATTGGAGCAGTTCCAAGTTGCTCCTCAGGCAGCAGTTGATATGGTAGATCAGCAACCTCTCCGAACACTTCATCATAGTGGATACAAATGCTACTGAACAATAGTCATTGAGGCAGGTTACCACATTCTTCTTGGGCTTCGGTACAATTGAAGCCAGCTTGAAGCAGACGGGCACCCCAGTCTGCTGAAGTGAGAGATTAAAGTTTTTGGTGAACACCCCAGCCAGTCGATCAGTACAGGTCTTTAGCCCTCGGCCAGATACACCCTCCTGAAGGTTGCTCAGAGACTGAAATCACAGGGTCATCAGGGGCTTTGGGGGTGTGCGAAGCTGAAAATAAATTCAAGAGGAAGTGTATTGATGCATCATGATAAAGGAATAGAAGGATAAATTGCAGGGGTAAGATGTGTGGGAGGACACTTGGGCAGAGCATAAACATTCACATGGACTGGTTAGGCAGAATACAGATGGTCCCCAGGTTACAACAGGGTCTATAAACACCATGGGCCGAAAGGCCCACAGTGTGCTGTACTGTCCATGTAAACAAGAAATGAATAAAACCTGTGCTTGGGAGAGATCACAGAAAGCGGTGATGGGAGAGTGAACAGGTAGGAGAAGAACGGCTGGCAGCTGGCCTCACTGACTCAATCGAGTGAGAGAGTCTGCTCGATATGACCCATACCCAATGTTCTTGCGACTTGGTTTAGCAAGGAGTTGGGTATTGGGGTTGATGGGCTGGAACAGCGAGGAAAGGAGGCAGGCAGACATGCCTACTCCCACCCAGCAGGAGATGATTATTGCCCTTCCTCATCAATCCCACTGTGCTAGTCCTAACCTACTCACGTTTAATCTTAGAGCCATGGAATCAATCTATTTGTGGTGTGGCACTGGTGGGTGGCATGGGAGCATGGCACCAGCGACTGGGAGATTTGGGTTCAATTTCAGCCACTTTCTGCAAGGACTTTATACGTTCACACTTTGACCACATGGGTTTTCTCCGAGTGTAACATAGAAATATAGAAAACTTACAGCACAATACAGGTCCTTGGGCCCACAAAGTTGTGCCGAACATGTTCCTACCTTAGAAATTACTAGGCTTACCCATAGCCCTCTATTTTTCTAAGCTCCACGTACCTATCCAAAAATCTCTTAAAAGACTAAATCGCATCCACCTCCACCACCGTTGCTGGGAGCCCATTCCACGCACTTGCCACTCTCTGAGTAAAAAACTTACCCCTGACATCTCCTCTGTACCTATTCCCCAGCACCTTAAACCTGTGTCCTCTTGTGGCAACCATCTCAGCCCTGGGAAAAAGCCTCTGACTATCCACATGATTAATGCCTCTCATCATCTTATACACTGTGCTCTCCCACAGTCTGGACACATATGGGCTAAAGTTAGTTTGGGTTAGTGTGTGGGCATGCTCTGTTGGTACCGGAAGCAAGGCAACACTTACTGGCTGCCTCACCATATTCTCAGGCTATGTTGGTCATTGATGCAAATGACACATTTCACTATATGTTTCAATGTCCATATGACAAATAAAGCTAATCTTTAAAAGACAGTATAGAGAGACTGGGAGAACCCTGCTTCTTTCCTTGGCAGGTCCTCTCTATCTTATTGTGGAATACGCCAAATATGGATCACTGAGAAGTTTCCTGAGGGAAAGCCGCAAGGTCGGTCCCAGTTACCTGGGCGAAGGCAATCGGAACTCCAGTTATTTGGATAATCCAGATGAACGGGCCCTGACCATGGGAGACTTGATATCCTTTGCCTGGCAGATCTCCCGAGGAATGCAGTACCTGGCTGAAATGAAGGTAAACTTTAATCTTATTTGTTGCTGACTCTTGGGAAAAAGTGCAGTTATATCTCAGTCTTACCTATGAGTCACTCTTCATGGAATTAGTTGTATTCTTGGCCCTGTTGGTAGCGTCAGAAACTGCAGAGCTTGCGTCAAACTGGAGTCAACTCAGACCAGCGGAGGCTGGGATTCTGGTTCAGAATTCTAGCTTGACGTTGCTGGGATGTTCACATCCTTTGTAATTCTGGGAGTCCACAACGTGCTTCCCAGTAAGCTGATCTTACTTATTTAGAGATACAGCACAGTAACAGGTCCTTCCAGCCCAATGAGCCCTTGCCACCCAATGTAACCAATTAATCCACTACCCTGTATGTCTTTGGAATGTGGGAGGAAACCAGAGCACTCTGAGGAAACCCATGAGGTCACAGGGAGAATGTATAGACTCCATACAGAAAGTGGCAGGAATTGAACCTGGGTTAATCTTATATTGGTAATTTATAAGAAGGGGCATCAACTACTAACCCATTCATGAAACCTTACTCTAAATTACTCTGAACTCACTAATGCAATCATCTGGGCAACGTATCAAAATCAAGTTTATTGTGATGTAAACAAGCGCAGGTGCAATGAAAAACATGTAGCTGCATCATGGGTTTGCAACATCCAATAAACAACATTCATAAGAAAAAGCATAAAATCAATATTACAAGAAAGAACATCATTAGGGCAAAAAGACACAAAGTCTATTGTGGTGCTAAGTGGTCATAGCGTTGCTGTACTGAGGGAGCTCTAACAGGCTGTTTGTCATTCTCTTGAGATCACGAGTGAGCAATCCCACTCCACCTCCACTTAACAAAGGTCATTGTCACAGATATTCTAAGCTCACAGCTTAAACATATTTTCATCCATTTTTACTCTGCCTGTTCTTGGTTAATTTCTTAGCTTGTTCATCGTGACTTGGCAGCACGGAACGTATTGGTTGCCGAGGGGCGAAAGATGAAGATCTCCGATTTTGGGCTTTCCCGGGATGTGTATGAGGAGGACTCTTATGTAAAGAGAAGCAAGGTACCGTATAGCTTCTTTATTCATTCATTGTCTGAAAGACCAGCATTGGTTATATGACTCCCATTATATGTAAACTGACACTTCTTGTACATAACCCTTCCACAGTTTCAGCATCGAAACTGTGAGACTTGAGACTTCAGAACACTTTGCTACCACCTAGTACACACTAGTTATGACAGCACCAGCAGCATTATACTGTGGTATTTTTAAACTATGTACCATATATGCACTTTATATCAACTTACACATCTGCAGGATTTTTTTAACTGTTAATATTATTTTATATGTTGTATGTGATGCATGCATTGTGTTTTGCACCTTGGTCCTAGAGGAACGTTGTTTCATTTCGCTGTATAATATGTACAGTTGAACGACAATAAACTTGAACTTGATCTTTGGGCAAAATTATTATTAGTAATGACCAACACTGTGTTTATTGCTGACTGCTTGTAGTAGAAGGCCATTTCATCAACAGTGTCTGTTATTCGTGTAGTGCGTAGTGACCTTACCTCTGAGTCAGAAGGTGCCAAGTTCAAGTCTGAAGTGTTATCTTTTGGATAGTTGTTAAACCAATATTTATCACTTATTTACAGCGCCAGCATAGATGATCACCTTGTTGTCTTGGCTGGTTGAGTGCAAATGGCTGCCAAGTTTCTGCCATTACAGAATCATGACACTTCAAGGAAAACAATGTTTTATTTGCTGAAAGTTATATTGATTATTTTAAAATGCATGACAAAGGTGCTATTAAAGTGCAAGGCTTTGCTTTTTTGGAAGAATGACTGATTTACACAGTGCCTCTCACAGCCAAAGTGCGTCACAATCAACAAAGCACTTTTGAAACGTGGTTATGGTGGTGTAAAAGGGAAGGTGTGATGGGGAGATGATTAAGGGTCTGGGCCTGTAGTGTCAGAGGGCCACTCAAGGCAGAGAGAGGATTTTGACAATGGAGATTTGTGATTTTTTTTTTGTATCCAACCCATAGTTTTACCAAATGTATTTAATTTAATTGTTAATTGTGCAGGATGTTTGTTGACACGGATTTAAATGATATGACTAGATATGAAATCACCACTTCCTCTGTTCACTGTCACAAGAATTCCATTCCCTTCCTTTAAATCATGAATCTGACCCTTTCATACATATACTCATCCGTCATCTCCTTTCCGTCAGAGGTAGAAAATTCTTCAGTTATCTTATGCCCTTCAGAATACCTTCCTTAAGCCGCTTTACTTCATTCTTTTCAAAAACATCTGCAAAGCTCATCTCAGTGATCAGGGTTTCTGCTCACCTCTCCCATGATGTCCTGATGTCTCTTCCTTCCTCGCCTACCAGGTTCCTTGTGGCATTTTCCTCCTTCCCATATTACTGTTAATATTCAAATGGGGAAAATGCCGTAAGAAACCCCATAGATGAAGAAGAAAGAGGCACCAAGACATCATGGGAGAGGTGAGCAAAGGCCCTGATCATTGAGATAATAAAAATGTTGTCATCTGATAGAACCAAGTATAGGGTCATAGAGTGATTCAATGGAGTCATATCCTGTAAATTCACATGTCGAGCATCCTGCTCAACTCCTCCCAAATTCTACTGCTCACCTTCACCCATGAGGATAAGGTAATCCACCAAGCTATCCATCTTTGTATTCTGAGAGGAGACTGGAGTATTCAAAAGAAGTTTACATGCTCACAGGAAGAATGTGAAAACTCCATACAGACAACACTGGAATCTAGGATTGAACCTAAGTCAGTGGAACTGTGAGGCAGCATCTCTGTACTGCTCATTGAACTAATGGGCATTCAGCTGGTTGCTTGAATGTGTTTAATCATCTATATTCTATAGCAGCGGTTCCCAACCTGGTCCATGGACCCCTAAGGACTGTAGTTGGACAGGAGGACAAAAAAAGCCCCAGAGGCCTCTCTTTGTTCATCTTAACCATTAAATGGATCTGCTTGCCTTCATCCCATTCCATTATCTTTACTCAACTTAACAAGTTCTTGGTTGAGATCACCTCACCATGAATGGGTATATGTAAAGGAGATCCTGGGAGACAGAGAGAGGCTCTTTCCTCTTAGAAACTTCACCCATAATTATACTGGGAGCGCATGCTGTACAGAATAAACTGTGTCCTTCCTTCAGACAGGAAGAGCTTTGCTCCACCTACATGTCCAATAATGATTTCCTCTCAACTTCTCTTACCCCTAGGGTCGAATTCCTGTTAAATGGATGGCCATTGAGTCTTTGTTTGATCACATCTACACTACGCAGAGTGATGTGTAAGTTTTGCGTGCTCGCCATCTTGTGTAGAACTTGAAGTGAAAATCGAGACTGTCCTCAATTTGTTCCAAAGCAGAATGCCATAGTTGCAGGAGAAAACTGAAAACTAGCAGGCCAGGCAGCACTGAGGCAAAAGAAACGTTGATAATATTTATGATTTAAGACCTTTCATCAGGTGATTCATTATTAAATTGAGGACATTTTTTATGTCTGTTTTAAAAACTCAACCCTCAATCTTGATGGGTATGGATAAGGACAAATGTAACAAAAAGATGTCATTCTTCAATCCCAATCCCCCTCATCAAATATTTTTCAATCCACTTGTGAATTATCACAATCTCAATATTTACTACAGAGAATAAGACCATAAGAGATAGGAGCAGAATTAGGCTATTTGGCCCATCAAGTCTGCACTGCCATTCCATCATGGCTGATTTATTATTGCACTAAATCCAATTCTCCTACACTCTTCCTGCAACCTTAGGTGACCCTACTAATCAAGAACCTGTCAATCTCTGCTTTAAATATACTCAGTGGCCTGGCCTCCACAGTCTCAACATCCTCTAAAGAAGTTCCTCCGCATCTCTGTTCTAAAGGAATGTTCTTATACTCTGGTCCAAGACTCCCCCACTATTGGAAACATCCTCTCTACGTCTACTCTATCTACGCCTTCTAATATTTGATAGATTTCAATGAGATTCTCCCTCATTCTTCTAAACTCCAATGAGCACCAGCCCAGAGTCATCAAGTGCTTCTTATACGTTAGCCATAAGACACATGAGGGCATTCAGCCTATCTCATTTGTTCCAGGTCTTTGAAAGAGTCCTCTGGCTAGATCACTCCGCTATTCTTTCTCTTAATGCACTGTAAGATTTTCTCTTCAAGTGTACCAAAGCATTCTAACTAACACAGTAGAGACCAAAAGTGAATCAAGAAACATTCTGGACAGCTTGTTTAGACTCAGTCTGACAACATTGGTAGAAAGTCCTGCGATGCTCATTAATTGTTCTTGTAATACTAATGCTGTTCTCTTTATTACACACTAGGTGGTCATTTGGCATTCTGCTTTGGGAAATAGTGACACTGGGTGGAAATCCCTATCCTGGAATTGCCCCGGAACGCCTCTTCAATCTGCTAAAGACAGGATATCGCATGGAGAGACCGGAAAACTGCAGTGAGGAAATGTAGGTCGGGCTTCCAAGGAATAAAACTAATGGGTAGAATTTCTGGATGATTTTGAGGCAGCTCTCCACTCAACAGAGGATGCACAATGAACAGGGCAGAGTCAGGGAAACTCAGCACACAACAGAAAATTTGGCACAGAACAAGAAGATCATCTCTGGGTGAAACTATTAGCATTGTGCCTGAAGGTCAGCATTAGCTGGAAAAGATTGGTTCTGATAGAGAGATCAGACCCAGGACTCAACCCAAGACTCGTTCACCTCTGGAAACAGTGGAGAGGGGGGTGTGCCAGCAGTAGACTGAGGGGTGTGTGGGGAATGGGACTTGATAGGGGAGATGTCAGCACCGAACAGGAAGTCTAGTCAGCGATGAAGGGAGATTAGCAGTAGATGTCAGCACTAGGTGAGAGTGGGGTAACGATGGACACAAGTGGACAATGAGAGAATGGGAGCAGAGTTGGCATGGTCTTTCAGCATCAGACAGAGGGTCAGTGATAGACTGGATAATCATTGCTGGACTCAGTGGGTCTTTTCTAGATAGGGTAGATCACTGCTGGACAAAGGGGGTCAGTGCTAGGCAGGATGGGTCATTGGTGGACAAGATGGTCAATGCTGGACAGGGTGGGTCAGTGCTAGGTAGGAAGGTCACCAGAGGAAGAATGGGTCAGCATCAAATGGTGAATGAGAGAGCAGGAGTGGAGTGGCTGTACTGGGTAGGGAAGCTCAGCATGAGATGGTGACAATACTGCCAGCTTATACCAGAGCAATCAGGGATGCAATTCCTTCCTTTCCCTGGGGTCAGACACTGATGGAAACATGTTTCAACTCTCCTTCAGGTACAACTTGATGCTGCAATGCTGGAAACAAGAGCCGGATAAACGGCCAACATTTGCAGAAATCAGCAAGGAGCTGGAGAAGATGATGGTGAGGAGCCGGGTGAGTGTAGAACTATCCTAGCAAGGTTGTCTCTTTAGCCCTGATGAGAAATCAGTGGTGAATGTGGGGCACACTCTAGAATGGGAAGAATAAAGTGATGAGGCCAAACAAAGTTGTGGCACCAGGCCTGCAATTTGTCTGGCTGAAGTAGGGATTCCCATTACTTCTAGATACTCAAGAGGTCAAGGCAGGAGATTGTGTGATGGAGTCTTTATTTCAAAGTCAGAATGAGGTTTATTGTCACTGACATTTGTCATGGAATTTGTTGTTTTGTGGCAGCAGTACCATACTGACATTATTTTTCAATAAAACAAGAGAAAAGCTGAGAGTAAAGTTGACAGTTAAGGGTAGAAATTCCCAAGTTCTCCCCTGCATCTTATTAAAATAGAGGACTGTCCAATAGAAGGCCTCAATTTCCAAATGCAAAATGGTAGAAATTAGAAACTAGCCACAAGAAATAAATGTTACATTGTTAATGGTTGAGTTGTAGTCAATCTCCAAAAAATTGCTATCATTTAAGATAAAAACCACAAAAATGATGCAGCAGCTAATATAGGTTCAGTGCAAGTAAGGAAGAATGAGTTTCCTCTGCATGAAAACTAGATCTTCATAGAGTTAAGGACTTTTGACTTGAATTGTCTGCTATACAGACAGAAACTCAGCTTTATATATGGAACTTACTAAAAAAAGAAACATGGAGAGAAATAATAATGCTACAAATATCAATAGATGATGAAGTTTTTAAGATTGAGGCTGTTAAGGGTAAGGTGCAAGATGTTGACTATCACATGCAAGGAAAGGAAAAGTTATCTTTATGAATAAATAAATTTTTATAGCCATACATATCCATGAATGACATTACCATGCAAATTTGTGGACTTTGAGAGTAACCAACGGAAAATTATTATATGGGGGAAATTATCCGTGAAAGTGTTTGGACAAGCAGAGCGGATCATTAATTCAAAGAAAAGGAAAGGGGAAGAGTGAAAAAGCACAGAGAATTCCACAGAAATAAGGCATTATTCCCACAACAAGCATTGAAACATGAAACTAGAGAGCTTGAACTCTTTAATTGGTAGACAATCATATTAGAATAGTTTTCTTAAGAAAGTACTATCATCCCTAGATGATGGAATAGCTTTGGGATGTCTGGAAGCAATTGCTATTATAGCCACAATATTTAATATACTGATTCAGTCGCTTTTGGACATTGGTGATGCCAAGGATGTTGATAGCAGCCAACTTGTGATTTTAAACTATTAAATATCAAAGCTGTTAGATTCTGTCTTGTTGAAGATAGCGATTGCCTGCCTTAGGTGGCGAAATCAATTAATTATCATTGATGTTCCCTGAACCTTATGTAACAGGTTCAGATAACTTGTGTGCTTTGGTGTAAAAAGTGGCTGATTGCTTCATTATGCAGATTGTTCATGTTAACTGTAGACTCAGATTCTGCTCTTTCAGTGAAGTAACTAATAGAATTCAAATAAGCTGATTGTGCATTGGAGAACATTACTACATTTAATGGGCAATTACCAGGATAATGGCTTCCTGTGATAATACAGTTCATACTCTCATTACTTACCATGGCATCAGGCCACCTTGATAATGTATGCTAAGGCTGGTTGATCCTTGTAACATTCCTTACAAGGTTTCCTACCTTTTAATGCATTTGTCTGGGGCCTTCTTAACTTTAACTCTCCTGTGACTTTACGTCCTTTGCTATTGCCATCTCTGTAGCTCGTGCCCTGCTTGCAACTCGGAATAGTGAGTGTCTGAAAAGAATACCTCACTTTTTTAAATATCATCTCCATACTTGATTACTCGCTTGAGTGTTCAATCCACTGAAATAATTAGTTTTGCCTGGAATCTCTTTGTAACTAAATAATCTTACAATGCCCAATCAAAAGGATCTGCAAATTGCATCTTTTTTGCTTGTCTTTTCAGAATAATGTTTATTCACCAGCCATTGTTGGTTTATACAGCAAATCTGTAGCTCTCGGAAATCTCCAAAAAACATCATCTTAAAATGTTCCTTTGAGATGTTCCCAAATTACTTATGAGTGACCTTGTCTGTATTTCATATCACCTGTGTTCTTGCAAGCATCTCGCGTATCTCTAGCTTTTTCACTTGCAGTGGTATCACATTCCTCCTCTTACATTCCTCTATTTCATTATCTTTCCCAGATTTCAGTGATACTGTGTGCCTTCTGGAACATTTCTACTGATTCCATGTACACAGGGAATTCCCAGTAAGGCTCTCCTGTACAAGCCTCAGCCTGCTTACAAGTACCCAAGTTATCTACAGCCCATATATGCGGTTGAATGTTTGGCAGACCACTGATATGGATTTTCTGGCTGCTGCTGGGCTGTAGGCATCTTCTACTGTGTGGGAACTCCATGCAAACTGTTCAGATTATGAACAATTCAGAGGAATGGAACTGTGCTGTAACCTTGAATGGCAATGTATCCCCTAAGTCCGCTGCTTGCCATCATTTCTGGTCCACTTAGTGAACCCCATTCCCTGTTTGGCTCATACTGTTTGGTCCATCTACCCTCTCAAGGGGCAACATCCCAAACTCAGTGCCAGAATAGAGTCTGTAGTGTTCTTTGCATCACATATTGTGTCAGCAAATAAACAGGGATGGAGCTATAAACAGAATAATTGGCAAGAAAGGGAGCAGGGAAACGAACAGCAATAATGTCTGACCCTCTAGATGAAGAATCTAGAGAATCTTTCAACCCTGGTGCCCATTGGGATTTACTTGGCTAATCTTCCTCAGAAGCCTATACGTCTCGGTGACATCAGCTCTCATTCTCTTAGTGAAGCCAAACTCTCTGATCCCTTCTCATACAGGCAGCACAGCAGCACGGTGGTGCAGACAACCGGGGTTCAATTCCCACTGCTGCCTGTAAGGAGGTTATATGTTTGCCATGTGACCACAAGGGTTTCCTCCCACATTCCAATGATGTACCAGTTGATAGGTTAATTGGCCATTGTAAATTGTCCCATGATTAGGTAAACGTTAAACTGGGGGAGCTGGGTGGTGCCGCTTGAAGCACAGAGGGGCCTATCCCATGCTCTTTCTTTAAAGAAAAGTCCAGCCTCTTCAAGTTGGACTTAATCAACTGAAACTATGCTGATCTGATTCTGACCAACTGTGTTTTTCTTCGATATTAAAAACCTCTACAACCTCAGCAACACACCTTTACTTTTTTTACGCCAATCTATTTCCCATAAAAGCCAATGAAACCTTTGCTTTCCGAATTTCTACAATCACAAGCTTACTTCCCACACCCAGGAACCACTGCACCAAAGATCTGCTCATCACACCTGATCTTCCATGTTTCTGTTAACTTGGAGGGCCAATTGAACGTTTCATTTGAATGACAGTTCTTCCAGCTGTGTAGCACTCTCCTGGTATTGACCAAAGGGTCAGCTTAGCTGTTGTGCTCAGGTCTCTGGGATGTTCAAGTCCACACGCGGCCGAGTCAAAGGCACAGCCAGGAAGATTTCAATGGAGAGAGATTCTGATTCTGACCTTATCAAGTAAAATTAACTGATAGTCATAATTACCACTTGCTTTAACTCTCCTATTTCTTCCATACCTCTCTTTGTTCTGCCTCGATTTCTTGTTCTCAATCTCTCTCTCTCTCAATGTCTATCTCCTTTCTTTATTTCCTCTTACTCTACTTTTTTACCACCTTCTTCTCTTGAATTAAATAATGCCAAGTCTGTCTCTGTGTCTCTGCTCCATCTTCCTTCCAGATCCTGCCTCTGTTCCAAATACATGAAGCTATATTGCTTCATTTGCCTCCATTTTCCTTTCCCCTTATGAACACTTCTTTGTCTCATTCATCAACTCCTGATTGCTTCTTTCTTTGTACTTTCCCTCCCTGTCTCTTGTTCCCAAATCTATTCTATCTCCATCTCATGTTCCTTTGGTCCATTCCATTCTTCCTCCATCAGCTTTTCCTTCACTTCCATGTTCTCTCTGGTTTACACTTCATTCAATGTCAAACGTTGAGTTTGAGTTTCTGTTTCTGTCTCTAGGATTACCTGGACCTTGCAGCCTCCACACCATCGGACTCCCTGCTCTATGATGACGGAGTGGCCGAAGAAGAGACGCCATTGGTAGACTGTAATAATGCTCCCCTCCCTCGGTCCCTCCCCTCCACATGGATTGAGAACAAACTCTACGGTAGAATTTCACATGCATTTACTAGATTCTAAGCTCATTTAAGGGACCACTGCTGCAGCCGATGGCCCCGTTTACACAGAGCGCCTCCAAGATTCGGCGACAGAGGATTGACTCAAACCAACAAATACTCCTACTCTCTGGATTCAGTGAATTCAGACTCAGTGCATGCCTCGTGGAGCCTGTCCCTTCCCTCATTGTGGAAACTACCTAGGTCAGCCATGGAAAACCCAGGCATTATTTATAGTACATGGTGTAATTAATCACCTGTGTATTTTCTCAGTTGGTTACTGGAGAACGTTAGGCAGCTTCTGGGAATCCTTAACTAGCTCTCATCATCACTTTATAATGTACAGTTGGTAGAATTTCTTGCAAGTAATTTGCAGATTTCTCAGTAGGTCCTAAATTTTGGTACCCTTTTCTATCAAGGACATAAACTAGCTTCCATTTCACTGATAGATTTTCCTTTTCTACATTGCACACACAATCGTATAGTCACACACACACACAAACATCATCACGAGCATAATGAAGAGATTAGACCCAAGTTATTACTTCAAAGGGCACTTCCTTAGCCTTAGTATGTGGATGATGATTAACACCCAGGAGCAATTTTTTTTCCATCACTCCATTTCTCGATTTACTTATGATTGTAAAATCACTCCCAGCTATCCATTCTTCTCCTGTGAATCACTGGGTTCCTAGAACTTTCTTCAGTGCAACAACAAATTGATTGCAGTTGGCAGTTCTGTTTTGATGAAGCAATTTCAGCCCAAGTTTATTCCACCTGCACTTCTAGACTATACTTTCCCCAAAGTCTATCATTGCTTCTGCAACACATCAGTGTCATTCTGTAATATTGCAGTTCTGCTCCATAGCAGAGACAGTCCACACCAGGGAGACATTCTTGGGGTAGTTGCAAAAGTGACTTCTGATTGCCCCATTAGGAAGCAGTGAGGAACATCCGCCAAGCCTGAGCACCTCATAGAGAGCAGTACGACTCCATCAAAATGCAACTCAGGATTCCCAATTCTCAGGACGACTTGTAAACTTACTGCAGAGTTTTTAAAAGATATGGGTGTGCTGAGAGTGTGTTAGGAAGGCAGTTCCTTTATTTAATCATGGGATGTGGACATTGCTGGTAACGCCAGCATTTATTGCCTGCCCTAATTAACCCAAAACTAAGGTAGTAAGTAATTAAGAATCAAGTGGGCCCAGATCGAGTAACAATGGGCAATTTCCTTCCCAAAAGGGTGTGAGTGAACCATCTGGATTTATAGTTAACATCTAAGTTTTATTTTTAAACTCCAGATTTATTTTATACTTACATTAAAATTCCCATCTACTATACTGCTTTTGAACTTGTACTTCTGGGTTCATTTGTATGAAAGTGCAGTGTTTTAAATCTTACCCACTGCATCCCTGATGGACACACTATGCAATTCTGGTGGGTGAACTTCATTTGAACCTCCATTCTTACAGACTGAACTTCCCAGCCACCGGTCTCAGGTCAAGTTGGACACCAGTTTCATTCTTAAGTTGAGCGCTATAATGCTGCTCACGTCACCCACAGGAAGAGGCTCTCACTCAGTCTTATTGACCCCACAACCTCAGTAAATTGCTCGAAGTTAGAACATTCACCATATTACATCTACTAGTAGCAACTCAGTTACAACACACTCCGTTACACAGCACAGTCTGGTGTAAGCTCCCAAGTTCAATTTTCCCAGGCTATTAAGCTTAATATTAACATAAGATTCTATTGTAACCTGATTCTGTGTATTTTGCCCTGACTCTGGCAGCACATTGTTATCCGGATATGAAGATGCGGAGTCTGTTTAAATTGGAGACCTTGAAATTACGCCATGCACACATTAGTATCCTAGGACTTGCTGCATGTTTAGTGGCCTTCTCTACCCAATTACACAAATCAGCTGAGAGGACAGAAATGAGAGTTTCACCCAACAGACTGCCAGTAATTCTCCTGTGTTATACAGTAGGGGGGTGTAGTTCAATAGTTCAGTAGCTCTATGTAATACCACAGAACGTATACAATATAGATCCTAAAATTCTTGTTCTTTGCATATATCCACAAAAACAGAAGGGCACCCCAAATAATAAGTGATAGTCAAAATGTAAGATCCCCAAGTCCTCCCCAAAGCACAAGCAGCCGCTAAGCATCGACCCTCCCCTCCCCCACTCACTTCAGCAAAAAGCCTCAGCACCCTCCATCCACCGAGCAAGCAATACAAAGCCCCCAAGAAAGACCGTGATCTGCAGTGCAACAGAAACTAATCATTCACCTGAAATACCACGGGCTTTCTCTTTCCCTACTGAAGGGGCAGAGAATTGTCACATAGGGAGAGGGGAGACTTAACAAGACCAAAAAAGTAGGTGAGGTTATTGATCATTGCAAAATTATCACAGGCTCAGGAAGCAGCAAAGTTAGTGAATCAAGCCAAGGCAATGTCTTCTACTTCCTGCCGCAAACCCCCAGACCACCAGCCTTCAAAAAGGGATCCATCATTTGGAGATCAGACCTACTGAGGCGCAATGTGAAAAAGTATAAATTTTCACCCGATTTTATACACACTCGAGACGTGTAAGCAGAGGCAAAATCCATCGCCGCTGCAGCAGTTAATTTTTGTCCTTTAATTATTCATTATTTATTTTTAAAATATTTCTGCCCCTTAATGATGGGCCTTGTGTTGACTTGTGCACAGAATTAGATGTGACGTGTTTGGTGAGAGTAAATGTCAGCGCCTGAATCTATCTTTCTTTTTGTTGTGCTTTCCCCCTTGTGCAGAAAAAATTATCTGTTTTCGTTTTTAGGGATCTCGTACCCCCGCTGGTCTGAAGACAGCCCTGTCCCCATCACAAGATTCGATGGAACTAACTCAGTCTTTACAAGATATGCAAATGATAGTGTTTATTCAAACTGGATGGTGTCACCGACAGCTACAAAATTTATGGAGCGCTGTGATACTTAAAAAGCCCAAGACAAGCCAATTGCTACGCGTGCACATTCATACCTTATTCCCTCAGCACACTCACAGACACGTACTCCCTCCTCTGCAAAGCTTAAAACTGGGTGACATTGATGAATTCCAAACCGCTAGCTCCCAACACAGGGTGAGGAATGGATGGCCTCTGCATCCTCACCCAGAGACCTTTTGCTTCACAGAGGCCATTTCTTCGCCTTGAAACCGCCCCATCCCATTTCCTCGGCGTGACTGGTACCACGTGGCCTGAGATGATTCAGCATTTTTTAAAATTACCTGAATTGAGGAAAGGAAGAGGCATTGGGACGTGGAATGGTAGCCAGGGGGTCCTAGCAGTGGAGGAAGGAAGTGGAGCCAAGGTGAATGGAAAGTTATGTGAAACAATACACACAGTTTGAATGGTTACAGCAAACTGTTTGCCAATCCTAATTAAATGGGGCAGAAGGAATTATAATTTTAGAATAATTTACCCTTGCGCTTTGAAGTAAACCAAGATTCTTCATATTTGCAGCTGACTTACAATTGTTAACTATTACCTACAATCACGCTGGCTCGATTATTTGAGCAGTGTTTGATGCTTCTGGCTTCACAACAGTTCTTGGTTCTCATGACAAATGCACAATTCACATCCCCGACACTTCTCCTTCGAAGTTCCCAGTGGTGAGAGTGCCATTAGGACAGGAGACAGATGAAGGCTAAGCTGTCCTTTAACACCATGCACCCATTTTGGTTTCTGAAACCCTGTTTCTCTCACTAGGTCCCACAATCTCCATTTTCAACATTCCAATTGGTCCTCAACAACAAAGAGAAAGAGATTCAGATTTCTGACTAGTTATGGACCAGAAATGTCAGTGCTCCTTGGGTATCCAGAACAAAGGGTATTCTGGTTGTTGTAAACCAGGAGACAGCAGGGACGGGGAGAGCAAGATAACTGAACCTTGACCCTGGGAGCAGTGGGCTTATGGCCCGTCTGTTCTTTTGTGACTCTCAGAGCTTGAACGGTGCAGCTGACCCGATGCGCAAGGACATTGTACAAATTCGGCTCTGCTCAGCAGGTGAACGCACTGTACAGAGCTAAAGTGAAAAAAAAATTGAACTTGAAATGGCCTAAAGGTGATCACCACTGGGATGGTGTTACCCTGCAAGTCCTTACTTGTCTTCATGGCTCTCTCTCAAGGTCTGACGTTAGCTGGAAGACGTTGCTCCTGATTCTCTGGTCTGACTGGAGTCACTCTGTGATGAAGGACAGGATTTGCAACCAGATGTTCACTCTTATTTTAATAGATATCGACTGACTTAACAAGAAAAATTTATATTATACCTTGAATACAGCCAAGCACATTTCAGAATAGAGCAGACTCTCTATGAAGATAGTAATACCTGGTTCTTAAACTTTGGTGGGGTTTAAGAACTACCTTAAGAAAGGAATGAGGGATGGAGAGGTGGAGAAGTATAATGACTTGCAGAGGTTGCCAGAAGTGCCGAAGGGTACGGGCAAGAGGAGCACCAAGAGGCTTGAGGACTGTCAGCCTACAGGTCATTAGCAGGATAGAGATGGTGAGACTATGGAGAGATTTGATGACAGGGAAGGGGATTTTAAAATTAAGATGATGGAGGGTTGTGGGCTGTGTAGGAGGGAAGGGTTAGTCTAATAGTGCCGTAGGTTTATTTAGGTCAGCATAGCTTTGTGGGCTGAAGGGCCCGTACTGTGCTGTAGTGTTCTATGTTCAATGACACTGTATAGGTCAACAAGCACAAGGGTGAGGGGTGAACAAAGCAGTGAGACAGGGTGGCCACCCTAGCATGGATAGGTCTAAAGATACAAAGGCAGATAGATGACGGTCTCCATGGCAGCTTAGCTGAGGCAGGGTGACGTTGGGTGACATTTCAATGTGCTGGCAAGGGAAGTGGAGCCGAGTACTCATTTCTGTGCTCAGATTTAACACCGAGGTTGCTCGGGTTCAGGCTGTTGACCCCGAAAGGGTGAGGTCACTGGGTGGGACAATGAGCCTGTGCCCAAGGACTCAAGGTGACGGCTTTAGACCTTCTGATATTTATTGTAAGGAATCTCTGGAGTCAGACCAGCAATCTACCAACTAAGAGGGAGTAGAAGCTGAAGACACAGAGGGGAGGTTAAGCTGGGTGCTGCACACACGTGGAGAACGACCACCATGTGTTGGGGTAAGATTCAGGAAACGAAACAGAAGGGATAGATCTGCAGGGTACGCCAAATATAGTGGGACGAGTGCTGACTGCAGCATGGAAAACTACTGCTGCAGATTCTTTTGGCTGGAACTGGAAAGATTTTACTTAAAACAGGGTTCAGGCAGCAAATAACACAGTGCCAAACAAACACTTCAATTCCCAGGTAATGGCAATGCTCTTCCTGCACATTGGCCGCACTCTGAACGGAGGCGGCCGTGTTAGACTCTCCAGGAATCGGCATTGCGTATGAGCCAGTACTACAGCCTCAGTGAGTTTCTTTTTATTTCCTCCGGAGCCGGGGTGAGCTGGCCCATTTTCACCTGATGTGTAGGAACAATCCCATGGATACAGAAATGAGTTGTGTTGTTTGAAATGCTGGGCTGGGTCTACCTCGACTCCAAAAGGATGAGGGTGAGATTGCTCTTTTTGTGACTGAATGTTGCGTGTGTATCAATAACTACAGCGCCTAGCAATGGTGCAGTGAACTCTTTATAAAGCTGCTTTGAATGATTTGAGTGGAGAGAGGGCAGGCCAATAACATTAGATTTGTGACTTTTGTTGCATTTCATATCTCCTTACAAGGGCTGCTTAGATTTATTAAGGAACTGGAATTAGAAAAGGAATCAAATTTGTAGATTTTAATCATTTCTTTTCCAAAGAGACAAGTGTTCCCCATTTCTTGGCTGTAGCAACACACTGCTCTCTAGTGGCAAGTCCCAGAATAACACCAACGCTGACTGCATTGAGTAAATGGCTAAAAAAATGCAGCCTATGTCATTAATATGTTAAACTATGAATATAGAAAGGGTGTAGGTTTTAAATGAGGCAATGACTTATCTATTTCAAGCAGTTTAAAATCTATGTTAAAACTCCAAATCATCTAATCTGAGCTGAGTACAGTTATTAATAGATATAAAGGGTGATGCTTTGAGTCATAATTCAGAAAATATCTCGATCATCATAATTTATGTAAGTGATGTTTGGGAAGATTTATTCTATCCAATGTGTAATACGTGTACTTACAACAGTTCTGCAGAAATCAGTACACTATTTTAGAGCATCATCTCCCCACTTGTCACTTGCTTTCAATTTCAACCACGCCTTGCCCTCGCTAGGATAAAATTACTGCATGATCACATTTTGCTTCCTTCCTCCATCCCTACAAAGTTGGTTTGGTTTGCAGTGGAATGCCTCATCCCTCTTAGCACCAATTGTGCTTGAGTGCAGCATTAGTACAGATGTAACCACAACACAAGAATTATTACATTATACACTCTCGCCTCCATCAAGGACATCAAACAGAGTTTGAATTTTGCAGGTGAATATACACCAGCTGAGATCTGGACTCCTTGACTCGGTTATGCATACACCAACATGTCGCTGTACCCTGAGTTTGCATTATTTCACAAGGCAGTGACAATCTATGGGGCTTACTGGGTGAGGCTTCTTGGATCTATAGAACGATTGCAGTACAAAAGTGGACACTTTGCCCAGTGAATCATTCCCCAGTTCCTAGTGGAGCAACTCCATCCATCCCATTCTTCTGCTTTTTCCCTGAGCCTTCCCCATCCAATTCCTGCCCTGATACACAATCTCGCTGCACATAAAAATGGTTTCCTCATATCCTCCTCAAACGTTAAGGCCAAAACTTTCAGTCTGTGCCTGGATCCTTGATCTGTTTCCCACTATTTACCCTTTCACAATCTTGTCCGCTTCTGTCAAATCTCCTCTCAGCTGCCCTTGATCCAAGGAGAACATCTTCAGTGTCTCCGGTCTAAGCTCGCAGGAGAAATGCTTCATCCCCGGAACCATTCTAGGAAAGCTTTGCTGCCCCATCTGTGACACGGTCTCATTCTCTCTGAAGTGAAATGACCAGAATTAGAAGCACTCCTACAGTTTAGGCCCAATCACTGTGTTACACAGGTTCAACAATAATGAGCTTTGTAAAATGGAATGCCAGTCAAACATAAGGTCATAATACAGAGCAGTGAAATCTTGTCCTGGGGGAAAAGGCTGCTTGCTTGGGAAACATTTTCATAAAGTTACCTTTACATGCCTATGACACACATTAAGTGCCTTTGCAAAAACATGCATGTGCATATATGTTCAGTGGCCACTTTATTAGGTACATCTGTACACCTGCTCTTTAATGCAAATGTCAATCGGCCAATCGTGTAGCAGCAGCTCAATGTAGAAAAACATGCAGACATGGTCAAGAGGTTCAGTTGTTGTTCAGACTAAACAAGAGAATAGGGAAGAAGTATGATCTAAGTGATTGTTAGTGACAGCTGGAGTGGCTTGGGTATCTCAGAAACTGCTGATTTCCTGGGATTTTCGTCATTATAGTCTCTAGAGTCTACAGAGAATGGTGTAAAAACTAAAAAAAAAACGTCCAGTGAGTGGCAAATCTGTGGCCAAAAATGCCTTGGTTTTGATCCTATGAGAATCGCCAGACTGGTTTAAGCGAACAGGAAGGCAGCAGTAACTCAAATAACGAGATATTATTACAACAGTGGTGTGTAGTAGAGCATCTCTGAATACACAACACGTCGAACTGTGACGTGGATGGGCTGCAACAGCAGGAGATCGTGAATGTACACTGAGTGGCTGCTTTATTAGGTACCTCCTGTACCTAATAAAGTGGCCACTGAGTGTGTGTGTGTGTGTGTGTGTGTATATATATATATATCTAATAGGGGGTAACTGGGAGGGGAAACATAGTATTAGTTGAGTAATGGGTGGATTTTGTATCCAGCCCAGTATTCTTTTCCATCAAAGTCAAAGGTGTATAATGGGGCATGATCCATTGTGTCCCAGTCAATTTTCTTCCCTCAACTAATGTCACCAAAAGATAGGCTAGTCAGCGGCCTAGCAGAGTGTGTGAATCTTCACCAACGGGCCTTGCCTTGTTCTGTCACTGTTACACCCACATCCCACAGACTTCTTTTGCCATCGAAATCACAGCACATTTCAGGAGCAAATCTACCTTCTTGGCCTCGCCCTGCTCTCGATGTAGCATTGTGTTTCCTTGTTGTTAATTCACACCAAATGAATTTGGAAATATATTTTTTAAATGTAAAAATTATCTTAAATAATGTCGTACCATTCTGTTAATTAGAATTAATTTATTAATTTTGAGGATGACTATTTAAACTGAATATTTCAGTATATTTTCAACCATAAGAATATTTGTTTCTGCATTTGTTGTGTAGATTTAGTGGGCATAATATTGAAAATCTGTTATGCAATAAATAATGTATTATGGATGTAAATCATTTTTTGCATAAAATAAATAGATTACTCTCTCAGCTAAGTGTCTTTTGATTCAATTTCTTTTAAAACTGCATTTGAAGCAGGAGATATTTGAAATTGGAAATGGAATTGGAATTAGTTTATTATTGTCACATGTACTGAGACACAGTGAAAAGCTTGTCTTGCATAACTGATCATACACAATGTGTCGAAATACATCAAAGTAAAATGATAACAGAATGCAGAATAAAGCAACACACAGAAAATGCTGGAGGAACTCAGCAGGCCAGGCAGCATCTGTGGAAAAAAATGTAGATGATGTTTCAGGCTGAGACCCTTTGACAGGACTAGAGGGGGAAGAAAGATGAGGAGTAAATTTAAAAGGTGGGTGGGGGAGAGAGAAACACAAGGTGATAGGTGAAACCAGGAGGGGGAGGGATGAAGTAAAGAACTGAGAAGTTGATTGATGAAAGAGATATAGGGCTGGGGAAGGGGGAGTCGTAATAGGAGAGGCCAAGGACCATGGAAGAAAGAAAAGGGGGAGGAGCACCAGAGGGAAGTGATGGGCAGGCAAATAGATAAGGTGAGAGAGGGATAAGGGGACGGGGAATGGTGGGGGGGGGGGGGAAGCATTACCAGAAGTTCAAGATATCGATGTTCATGCCATCAAGTTGGAGGCTACCCAGTTGGAATATAAAGTGTTGTTCCTCTAACCTGAGTGTGGCCTCATTGCAGCAGTAGAGGAGGCCGTGGATGACATATCGGAATGGGAAGTGGAATTAAAATGGGGGGCCACTGAGAGATCCCACTTCTTCTCAACAAAGCAGTCTCCCAGTGTACATTGGGTCTCACTGATATACTGGAGACACAACGGGGGAGCACTGGAATAAAGTGTAATAGCTACAGGGAGAGTGCAGGCCAAGTAGAAGATAATGTGCAAGATCATACTGAGGTAGATTATGAGATCAAGGGTCCATCTTATCAAACTAGGGAACTATTCAATAATCTTACAGGAGCAGGGGAGAAGCTATTGTTGAGCCTACCAGGATGTTCTTTCAGGCTTTTGTATCTTCTGTCCGATGGATGAGGGGAGAAGAGAGAATGTAATATCCAAGGTGCATAGTCTTTGAGTATGCTTTGTTTTAGAGAAGAAAGTGAACTGTCTCCCATGGTCCACTCTCCTCTCCTATCAGATTCCTTCTTCTCCCACCCTTTACCGTTCCCACTCACACGGATTCACCTATCACCTTTCAGCTAGCCTCTTTCCCCTCCACCCCCCACCATCTTTTTATTCTGGCATCTTCCCTCTTCCTTACCAGTCCTGAAGAAGGGTCTCAGCCTGAAACGTTGACTGCTTATTCATTTTTATAGATGCTGCTTGACCTGCTGAGTTCCTCCAGTATATTGTACATGTTGCTTTGATTATGCTGTCTGTCTTACTGAGACAGTAGGAAGTGTCTAGAGAGTCCAGGGAAGGGACTGGGTTCCATGACGTGTTGAGCTGTGTCCGCAACTCTCTGCACAGAGTGGTCGCCATGCCAAGCTGTTTGTATCCAGATATCATGCTCCATGGTGCTTCAATGAAAATTGGTTAGACTTCACAGGGCCATACCAAGTTTCTTTAGCCTTCTGAGGAAATGGTGATGTTGGTGAGCATCCTTGGCTGCGACATCAACATGGTTGGTCTAGGACAGGCTATTGGTGATGTTCACTCCCAGGAAATTGAAGCTCTCACTTACTGACCTCAGTACTGGTGACGTAGGCAGGAACATGTGCATTGCCCCTCTTCCTGAAGTCAATAGCCAGTTCTTTTGTTTTGCTGACATTGAAGCAAAGGTTGGTGTCACAACACTAGGTCAGTATTGTTTGTGGACTTGTCTGTTGAGTGTGTCTGTAATCAAGAAAAATAGATTAATGTGCAGATGGTAGATCTGGTGTTTAACAGCACCAGAGATGGGAATGAATTCTGACCCTGGGTGCTGACTCTGTGGAGTTTGCACCTTCTACCAATGTATGGTTTCCTTCAATGCCTCGAAAACATAGCTGATTGACAGGTTAATTGGTGGCTATATATTATCCTTAGTCTGTAAGTGAGTGATAGAATTCGGGAGGAGTTGATGACAAACTTCGATAGATGTGTAGTGGACAGTATATTGACTGGCTGCATCACAGCCTGGAACAGAAACACCAAAGCCCTTGAATGGAAGATCCTGCAAAAAGTAGTGGATACGGCCCAGTCCACCATGGGTAAAGCTGGCCCCAGCAGTGAGCACATCTACACAAAGTGTTGTCACAGGAAAGCAGCATCCATCATCAAGGACCCCAACCACTCAGGTCATGCTCTCTTCTCGCTGCTGCCATCAGGAATAAGGTGCAGGAGCCCTGGGACTCACACCACCAAGTTCAGGAAAAGTTTTACTCCCTCAATCATCAAGCTTCTTGAAACGGGGGGGATAACTTAACTAACTTCACGCTCTATTACTGAACTGCAACCAAAGGATTCACTTTCAAAGATACACCATCTCATGTACAAGATATGTATTGCTTGCTTATTTATTTATTATTATGATTTCTTTGTTTTTGTATTGCACAGTTTGTTGTCTTTTGTATGCTGGTTGTCTGCCCTGTTGGTGTGGTCTTTCATTGATTCTATCATGGTTATCAGATTTATTGAGTATGCCTGGAAGAAAATGAATCTCAGGGTTGCATATGGTGACACAAATGCACTTTTAAGTTTACTTTATACTTTAGAAAGTGTTGAGAATACAAACAGATGGAATTAATGTAGGATTAGTGTGAATGGAAGGTTGATGGTCAGTGTGGTGTCAAAGTGCTAAAGGGTGTATTTCTATACAGTATGGCTCTATCACTCTGAAGAACTCCCTCCTCTCTAATCATAGATATTGAGCTTAATGCCTCCACAAGGTTTGAGTTTAGAGAAATAATAGGCACTGCTCCCTCTCGGCTGTGCGAGTGTGCAGCCATGCAGTAACTGAAATGTTCCTCTGCACATAGCTGGAATTTTCTCTTATATAATACTAATATAATTTTGAAATTATGCAAAGAACCAGATAATGAATGTAATGAACCAATCAGCAACCACTGCCTGAAGATTTTGACCAATACACAATATTAAGAAGTAATTGTCCTTAATGATGTTTTAGAAGATCTAGCACTTCTTTGTAAATTCCTTCAGAAAGCTATTCAAGTACAATTGAAGCACTGCAAAAAGCAAAAATTAACAAGTTACAGTCACAGTATCTTGGTGATACTATTTATTAGAGTGACAAAGTGAAAGATATGTTTGCATCAACTAGTCCTGAAGTCAATACTGTGCCTATTATTTGATTCATTCAGTGTGTGTGTAATCACTTGCATAATAGATTTCCTGATGATGAGTTAAGAGAGTGGCAAGCTTTTGATTCTATTAGAAACTATGATAAAAATGTTGCCTCAAAATATTGCAGCAATATTATGATTTCAAATTTGTTGGTTTTGAAAAATTTAAGACTGGCTCAATTAAGATGTTGACTGATATGTTGAACAACATGTTTAGAAATGAAGAATTTTAAGAACTGTCAATTCTTGCAGACGTCGTTGGGACATTTCATGTTTCTAAAGCTGACTGCAAACGTAGATACAGTCTTATAAATTCAGATGAGTGAAGTTTATGAAAAGTGAAAGATTTCATTACACCCTTCAATTAATAAATAAAATCAAAAGTACAATTGTTCAATTTTCATTCTAAATATTCATAGTAGAAAAATCATTTAAAGTGTCGCATGGTTTTCAGGCCATGTAAAAATTTCCTGTTCAATGCAATAGTTGGTCCGTGCAGTTCTAAAAAGAATTGGAGGGAAGCAAACGGGGGCCTATATAAACGCAAGCATTCCCTGAGAGAAACACCAAATCCTGTGCACGGAGGATGTGACTTCGACTGCTGATGGAATGTCTGCAAGCTAATTGCCCAGCTCAGTGACCACCGCAACATTAAATTAGAGGGAATGGTAGAGATGGGTGCGAACATTATGTAAATCTGCTACTTGACCGCAGCTGCAGTGCTGAGAGAAGTTGTCATGGCAATAGATTTGCAGTCCAGAAACAACTTTCATGATCGAAGATATCCCAAGCAATTTAAAGACAAAGAAGAATTTTTGAGGTATAGTCGCTGTTGTAATGGCAAACATGACAGCAAAAATATATGCAATTTAGCAAGATGAATAATGATCAGGAATGATCTGGATCACTTTGCCCATACCCACTTCTTGTGGGGTGTCGACAGTCACACTTTCCGTTTGAGGTCCCGTGACTCTCAGTGTTCAGAAGCAGCAAACAGGCTCATTACATCTCTCAGCATGAACATTGAATTCAACGATTTCAAACCACCTGGATTCCCTGTTTCTATCAAGAACTAGCCAGTTCAGGTAAAAGGTAATCAACTGATGGTGTTAACTCATTTCCTCTCTCTGCAGATGCTTCCAGACCTGCTTGGTATTTGCAGCATAATATTTCTTTCCGAATATAATTAGTACTTCCAGCATCTAGAGTGCCATTTTTTTACTTTTTCAATTGGCTTTTCCAGTCTTACAGTATGTCTGACAATTGCAATTTCTCTCTCCTCTTCAGGTGTTTCAGAGTTCATTCATTTCATCGAACATACACCTCCTTCAAAGATACCTCTTGTTTCAGCCCTTCAGCCTGTCTTGTCCAGCACCACCGGCATCACTCAATTTCTCCTGCTCTCCAGCCTGTCATAAGTATTCCGTTTATCTTCTCTGCATTCTATCTGAAGACTAAGATTATTGAAACATCCAAACACACAGTGAAATATGCATCAGATCAAATCAGCATGAATTGAGCTGGGAGCAGTCCACAAGTCTCAGCACACTTCTGGTGTCAATGTTAAATGTAAATCCATAAACAGACTAGAAGTGTAATATTTGGATGATCTAATGATGCCTACAATTTACTAATCATAACCCTACTGTATGTTTTTGGAATATGGGAGGAAACTGAAGCACCCGGAGGAAACCCACGTGGTCATGCGGAGAAAGTACAAACTCCTTACAGACAGTGGCTGGCATCAAACCATAATTAGTGATCACTGGCGATTAAAGTGATTGTGCTAATCACTATGCTGGCATGCTGCCCCCACCTGTATCGCCATTCTATCACTTCCTGGGGAGAATGTACAAAGTCCTTAGAGAGAGTTCTGGGAATCGAACCATGATTGTTGATTGCTGATGCTGTAAAGTGGCTGTGCTAACAGCTATGCTACCATGCCACCTCCAGCCATATCGCCATCCTGTTATGTCCAGGAGTTATCGAGAATGTACAAACTCCCTAGAGATAGTGCTGGGAATCAAACCACAATTAGCAATGGCCGGTGATAAAAAGAGATTGTGCTAACTACTATGCTCTTCTGCCACTGCCACCCATATCGCCACCCTATTATGCCCTGTACTTTCCAACAAACTTTAAACTTATTTGATTTCAAACTTTTTCCCATTCTAATAAAATATCATCACACACTGTCTTTCTTGAGTAAGGTTGACTCAGTTTTTCGTCTCCCAGCAAGTTTAGCTGGACTTGCTGAACATTTCCTACAGCTCTGCTTTTCATAGCTTTTGCATTCTTCTGCTTGTGTTCTATCTCTCTAATTTCAGTCATTAACTTACACTCTAGACAACATCATTGACAGCTTATCATCATGGCAGTACTGGCCTCACCCTTTCAGAAATTTTCCCTTCAACCTATCCACCCCTTCCACCATCCTCTCTACAAATCACAACTAAGTTATTTTCTTTCTTTTTTAGTTTTGATGAAGGGTCTTCAAACTAAAATATTAACTCTGTTTCCCTCTCCACAGCTGCTGCCTTAACTGACTGAATGTTTCTCATAGTTCCTGTTTCTATTTCATAGGGAAAGTGGTTATAAAGCTTACACTTACAGGATTCTGTGGAAAGGGGTATGGATGGTGGGAGTATTAATATAGCTCTGTTAAAGACCTAGCAAAGACTGAAGGTGCAGGATGGTGTTCATCCATTCACTTCTTCCAGGAAACCCATGTGATTATACGGGAAACATGTAAACTCCAAGCAGGCAGGCATGAAATGTCAGGATTGAACCTAGGTCTCTGGAGGTATGAGGCAGCATTAAACTAGCTGCATCACTCTGCTACTTGGATTTCCTCAGAGAGCTCCAGTTTCCTTCCAAATCCCTGAGCTGCGTGGGTTAGTGGGTTATTTGGCCACTGGAAATTAATTGCCCCTTGTATGTCAGTGAGTGGTAGAATATGGGAAAAATTGCCACGGATGTGAAAAGAATGAAATGGGATTAATGAAAATGGGTGCTTAGTCGGTGTGAACTTGGTGAGGTGTTTCGGAGCTGGATGACTCGGTGTCAGGCTGTATATTCAAAATCACAACTGACTGAGTATAAAATCTTTTCATTACACTGCCAGGAATGTTGTGAAGCTGGGAGGATTGTCCCACATTGAGCTTGTATGGGGTACAAACAGGAATGCCTGCTTTGTGGGGCCATGATTGGCTGAGACAACTGCAACTTGACTGGAGACCATTCACAATTTGCATGCCATATCCCTTGCAAAAGAGACAACTGAAAGCAAATTAGGAAAGGTACTGGATGATGCCACAGCAGTGTTCAAGAATAGAATTGTAAAACACATACAGATCAAGTGTAAAATAATGTTAAATGAAAATCCACACCCAAGCTTTACAAAGCCTGTCCAGTTCCTTATACCATCGCTGATAAAGTAGCCAGTGAGCTAAATCGCATAGAGGCTGAAGGAATTTGTTCCAAGGTTGAGTGGAGCACGTGGGCAACACCAGTGGTCCCATCAGCTAGGTGGAATGGGTCTGTGGTGATTTTAAAGTTACCATCAACTCAGTGAATCAATAGCCCCTGCCCAGGATAGAGGATATCTTTGGAAACCTTTCTGAAGGGAAACACTTCAGCAAAGTGGACTTACCTGAGGCCTACCTACAGACGGAGATGGAAGAAGAGTCCGAAGTGTTTCTCACTTACAAAGGGCTTTATTGCTATAATAGGCTTATTTGTGAAGTAGCATCTTCATCTGCACTCTGGCAGAAAATTATGGGCCAGGTGCCACAAGGCTGCCCAGGCACTCATTCTTATCAGGATGACATCATTGGTATTGGTAAGGATGACATGGAACATCTCCAAACTCTCAAGACAATGTTCAAAAGATTAGAAGATTATGGACTCAGAGCACAATGTAGCAAGTGTGAATTCTTTAAACCAAACATCACTTTCTGTGGTCACGCCATTGATGCACAAGAATTACACAAGCATGCTAAGAAAATTAAAGCAGTGGCGGATGCCCCAAGGCCAAAGGATGTGTCCTTTTTTAGGATTTATCAATTGCCATAACAAGTTTCTGCCAAACCTGGTGGCTGTGCTCACCCCTTGAACATTATTACAGATTGGAAAGATATAATGGACAAAGCAGTTTGAGATGACTTTCCAAATGTAAAGACATTGACACTGTACTCATACATTATGACCCCCATTGCCTAGTGAAGCTTGCTTATGATGCCTCACCTTATGGTTTAGTTGCAGTCATGTCACATATTATGAATCATGGAAGTGAACAGCCCGTAGCTTTTGCACCACGTTTCCTTTCCATTGCAGAGAAAAAATTACGCACAGATTGATAGAGAGGCATTGATTCTGGTTTGAGGTGTAAAACATTTCACCCGGTACTTAAATGTGATAGAGTTTACCTTTATTACTGAGCATCAACCAGTAGTGTCCATTTCCAACCCAAAGAACAGTGTTCCATTAACAACGGCAGCATGAATGTAAAGATGGGCTGTTTTTTTGAGGACAAAATTACAAGGTCAGATTCAGGAGGACAACTAATCATGGAAATGATGATGGATTGTCCCATTTATTCTTTGAAAAGGAAATTCCTGAAAATTTTACAAAAGAGGACACTCCTCTTGTGTTCTCTGTAACACAAATCAAAAGTCTTCCTATTATGGTAAAAATCATCCAAAGGGAACTAGAGGAGAACCCACACAGCCTCAGGTCTACATGGCCACCCAAAATGGTTGAAGTGTGCAACAGAAATTCCAGTTTACCTATTTTTATCAGCACCAGGGTGAACTTGGCCATGACAGGGTTTGCCCTATGTGGGGATTGTGAGTTGTTGTACCATCCAAGCTGAGAGCTTAACTGTTGGAGGAGCGACATGCTGGTCATCTGGGTGTGGCCAAAATGAAAGCTTTGTCTGATGGCCTGGGATAGGTCAGCAGCTTGCCAAGCACTGTTCAGAATGCCAACATATACAGAAGATGCCAAGAGCAGCACCTCACCATCCCTAGGAATGGCCTACATTGCACTAGCAGGGGATTCATGTGGCATTTACCACACCATTCATGGGCACCATTTTCTTGGTACTAGCGGATGCGGCTACAAAGTGGCCAGCAGTGTTCCCAGTAGCCTCCCCTACAGCCTCACACCCTCTTGATGTTTTGAGAAGCCACTTCTTAAGGACTGGTGTTCCAGAACCCTTAGTCAGTGACAATGAATCACAATTTGCTGTGGAACAGTTTCAGTCATTTCTGAAAATGAATGGAACACGACATGTTACATCAGCACCATGCCACCCAGCTGCACATGGCTTGCTGGAAAGGTTTGTTCACAGTTTTAGGAACACACTGCGAGTAACGTCAGCAGACAAAACTACCCTAACACTGAATCAGAAGCTCGCCAATTTTCTCTTTGCATATCACAATGCGCACGCTTCACAACCAACAATTCACCAGCTACCATGTTCCTTGCGCTCATGCTTGGATCTCCTGAAATCCAATCTCGGACAGAGTTTGTAGGACAAACAGCTGAGACAAATTGAAAAGTCAGCAAACAAGGAGGTTCGATGTTTTGCTCCTGGACAAGCAGTCCTGGCAAGAGATTGCAGAGGTGATCAAAAGTGGGTACTTGGAAAGATTAAGGACAGAACTGGACCACTCTCCTACAACTCTATAAGTGTGTCAATAAGTTGAGTTGCATTCATATTTGACTGGAATTTATAGCAAAGCAGGGAGGAGCATTGTGAATTTAATATTTCAGTAATATTTGGGTAATGCAAATATATACTTTGATTAAGCATTCTTTGTTGTTTGCATTATTCATTACCGGTTATATGTAAAAGTACATCAATGGCATAGGTCATCACACCATGTCTTATGAATGTGCCTCACAAAAGCAAAAATGAAGTAGATATGTTTATTCAATCACACCCAAGAAAAACATTAACTGTACTCTTTTCCATAGATGCTGCCTGGCCTGCTGAGTTCCTCCATCATTTTGTGTGTGTTGCTTGGATTTCTAGCATCTGAAGATTTTCTCTTGTTTTAGATATGTTCATTCCTGGGGTTCTCATGTTTTTCTTTCAATTAGTTTTTGGTGTTATAAAACATAACAAAGCACGTATCAAGTGTTTCAAACCTGTGTCCTTTAATTATTGACCCTTCTTACTGAATCTGATTAAAGGCTCTCAGAGTGTGGCAATATTTAGATCTTTAAAATTTTTCATTTCCTATAAATTCAAGGGTTTTCCACACATTTCATGGCTGGCTCTGTAATACTACTTTCTTCATCCTTGTGAATGAACTATGTTGGCCAGGGATCTCTCTCAAAATCTCAACTGAAGAGCGATGTCACTGTTGAGTCAACACTGCACTGGAGCGCAAGCCTAGGTTACGTGCTCATGCCTGGAACAGGATATGACACTACAACCATCTGACTTGGTGACAGGCCACCACAAACTTGCATCTGGCAGCCATGAAAGAGTGTGAACTTATGCTGCTCCTTCCAAACCTTTTGCTTCGCCATGACTAACGGTTAAACAGAAGGTTGCACAGAAGCTGGTTGCTCCTTCCTCAGGAAAAATGGTCACCAGGAGAACATTTTAAAAAGAATTTATTAAAGGGTATTGAGCAGTAGTTGGAGAAACAAATTACTTACAAGGAGTGCCATACACTGGAATTGGAAATGGCTTATTGTTGTCACATGTCTCAAAGTGAAAATCTTGTCCTGTATGCTGTTTGTACAGATCAGATCACTGTGTGGTGCATTGAGACAGAACAAAGTAAAATGATAACAGTGCTGAATAAGGTGTTACATCTATAGAGATACTGTTTTCTCACCTTCAGCATTGGTGAGAAAACCTGACCAGTTCCTTCCTGAGAAGAAGATGGGAGGATTGTCCCACACTAGACCGAGTGGAGGGTGAGTTCCTACAGCACAGTTGGTGCACAGTCTATCAGACATCCCCGTACCTGACACTTCTTGATCTAGTTAGAACTGCGGTGGTAAATAAATGCTCTTTCTTTTCCTGAACCATTGCAGTGTTTCAGCTCATGTGAGAAACCCAACAGTAAGACATCTGTGATCTGAACCAACCAGCCCTGGACCACCGTCCCTTCACCCCTAATCACTGAAGTGACAGGCACGGTGTGCAAACACTGGGAAAGTGGGAAATCCCAGTGAAAGAGACTGAATATAAGGCAGATAAACATCTAATAATGAAACTGTACGGAAAAAAAAAAGAAATGACCAATAGTCTTTTATCTAAAGTTAGAGGGCAGAACAGGCCCTACCAGCCCAACAAGATGCACTGCCCAGCAAACCATCTATTTAACCCTAGCCTAATCACAGGACAATTTACAATGGCCAATTAGCATACTAACCAGTACTTATTTAGACTGTGTGAGGAAACTGAACACCCGGAGGAAACCCACATGGTCACAGGGAGAACATACAATCTCCTTACAAACTTCGGAATGGCCTGAGCTATAATAGTGTCACACTAACTTCTACTTTACAGTGACCCCAAACATATAGTGCTATGGTTCTGTTGTCCGACTCCCACTTGCTGGACGTTCCAAAATAAGTAAGTGCTTAATGGTTTGGTACAGAATATCCTGTTTGTCTCCAGAATTTTTTTTCTGAGCATTTTGTGTCCAAACAAGGGCTAGACAGGTCCTTGGTTTAATGTGGTACGGACTGGGTATGGGGCAGCTAAACTACCTGCTGCGCACAGTTTTGATGCAAGTTGAATTATAGCCTGGTGGATATGCGCAACTCTCCCTGGGGAAAATCATCACCACAGCCTGAAGAAGGAAGAAACTTCTCTACTCAAAAGTTAGTGAGATTGTTAAATTCTCTGTTACAAGAGGGGTTAAGGCAATTTTAATGGGACACAAGACAAAAGGGAGTATGAAGACAATTTCTCATGAGGGAAGTTGGTTGAGACAGAGCATAAACTTTGACATGGGGTGGTTGGGTTGAGTGGCTCGATACTTTGCGGTGTACATTATATTCAACAGAGTCTAATCGATCTAGATATACAGCAGGACTATAGGATAGCCACAGGGTGGCAGACTGTACTCAACTGAGATAAAGTTCGTGCCACACGGGTTGGGGGTCCCGTGATTACAAACAGCAAAGGGAAATTGACAAAGTTTTTCAAAGTTCAAAGTCAATTTTATTATCAAATTACATATATGTCATGTCACTATTTACAACCCTGAGATTAATTTCCTATGGGTGTACTCAACAAATCTGCAGAACGGTAACTTTATCAGAATCAATGAATTGAAATAACAGAGCTTGTGCTTTCCTGCTCAGAGTTAGCCTTGTTAATCAGTGACTATGCAGTGGAATGTTGCAGAGCTAAGTCCTGGGGAAACACACACACACCAAATTCTGAAGGAGTTCAACAGGTCTGGCATGGATGGAATTGAACAATCGACATTTTGAGTAATCAAAACTGGAAAGGAATAGGGCAGAATAAGTGAAGGAGGAAGGGAAAGTTGGCAGTGGGACCAGGTGGATCAGGAAGGGCAATGAAGGAGAATGATGTAAGAAGCTGGGAGGTGGTAGACAGAAGAGGTAAAGGACTGAAGAAGGAATCTAATAGGAGAAGATAGTAGAACGATGGAATAAATGAATGATGGAACGATGGAATAGGAGTAGGGGAACCAGAGGGAGGTGATGGTCATGTTGTAAGGGCAGGACAGGAGATTGAACAGATGAAAGAGTAACCAGACTGGATAATGAAAAAAAAGAGAGAAAGGGGAGGGGAAACTCCAGTAATTACTCTTTTTTTAACCTCCCACTCCCCAGCTCCCGTTTTCCATTCCCCATTCTGGTTACCTTCTCACCCCTTCTCTTGTTCTCACCTACCCCTCTCCTCCCTCTGGTTCCTACCCTCATTCCCTTTCTTCTGTCCTCTCCTATTATATTCCTCCTCCTTCAGTTCTTTACCTCTTCCACCTGTCCCTTTCCATCCTGTTACTTCATAACCCGTCCCCCACCAGCATGTACTCTTCCCCTTTTCCCATCTAATTATTCTGGCTTTGCCCAGTTTTTTGCTAGACTTCATGAAGGGTCTTGCCCAAAACAATGACCTTTTATTTCCCTCCATAAATATTGCCTGACTTGCTGAGTTCCCCCAGCAATTTATATAATTGAATATGAACTGAATAAGTATTACGAACTGAATAAATATTTTGTATCAGTCTTCGCTGTTGAAGACACTAGCAGTTTGGTGCAACTCCAGGTGTCAGGGGCATGAAGTGTGTGAAATCACCATAAATAGAGAGAAGGTTCTTGGGGAAACTGAAAGGTCTGAAGGTAGGTAAGTCACCTGGACCAGATGGTGTACACCCCAGAGCTCAGAAAGGGGTGGCTGCAGAGATTGTGGAGGCATTAGTAATGAACTTCCAGGAATCACTAGATTCTGGAATGGTTCCAGAAAATTGAAAAATTGCAAATATCACTCCACTCTTCAAGAAGGGAGAAAGGTAGAAGAAATGAAACTATAGGACCTTTAGTCTGACATCAGTGGTTGGGAAAATGTTGGAGTCAATTATTAATGATGAGGTCTCAGAGTACTTGGAGGCATATGATAAAATAGGCCATAGTCAGCATAGTTTCCTCCAGGGAAAATCTTACCTGACAAAGCTGTTGGAATTCTTTGAAGAAATAACAAGCAGGATAGACAAAGGAGATTTGGTTGATGTTGTATACTTGGATTTTCAGAAAGCATTTGACAAAGCATACGAGGCTGCTTAACAAGCCATGAGTCCATGATATTACAGGAAAGATTCTAGCATGAATGAAGCAGTCATTGGTTGGCTGGAGGCAAAGACTGGGAATAAATGGAACCCTTTCTGGTTGGCTGCCAGTGACTAGCGGTGTTCCATAGGGGTCTGTGTTGGGACTGATTCTTTTTACATTATTTATCAATGATTTGGATAATGGAATTGATGGCTTTGTTGCAAAGTTTACAGATGATATGAAGATAGATGGTGGGGCATGTAAGTTTGAGGATGTAGAGGGGCTACAGAGAACTTATGTGGATTAGTAGAATGGGCAAAGAAATGGAAGATGGAACACAGTGTCAGCAAGTGTATGGTCATGCACCTTGGTAGAGGAAATGAAACGCTGACAATTTTCTAGTTGGAGAGAAAATTTTAAAAATTGAGGCACAAAGGGATTTGGGAGTCCTTGTGCAGGATTCCCTAAAGGCTAAATTTGCAGTTTGAGTCTGTGATGAGGAAGGCAAATGCAATGTTAGCACTCATTTGAAGAGGACTAGAATATAAAAGCAAGGATGTAATGTTGAGACTTTATAAAACATTGATGAGACCTGGCTTGGAGTATTGTGAGCAATTTTGGGTCCCTTAGAAAGGAAGTGCTGAAACAAGAGAGGGTTCAAAGGACCTTCTCAAAAATGTTTTCAGGATTGAATGGCTTGTCGTATGAAGAACGTTTGATGGCTCTGGGCCTGTATTCACTAAAATTCAGAAGAATGAGGGGTGACCTCATTTAAGCCTATTGAATGGTGGATGAAAACTCTGTAGACAAATCTACTGAGTAATTTCACTGAATATGTTTTCCCTTCTGAGTTTAAAACTAAAGGCTGAAAATAGAACTAATGTTTCAGATGGAGAGGAAGTCTTTGATGAAAATTCTGGACCTTAGGAGGTAGGTTCCATGTAGGAAGGTTTAAGAGGAGACACAAAAGGGTACTGATGTGTTGCTTTTTAAACAACAACATTCAGGTGCTTTACAGGGCACGTGGTGTTAGAAAAAGTGATGGAAAGCCAGACAGCAAGACTGAGGCTACATGCGCAAGATTCCAGAATCAGGGTATCAGATAACAGATTGCAGAGTTCAGACAGAGCCCAAATGTGGGCAGCATACTGTCATAATCAGGAGAGGTACTTTGGTAAGTTACTCAAATCACGGCTCAAGTCAGCTAGTTATAGGTTTGACCCCACTTTTGGACTTCTGTACTGTGAATAGATAGTTGAGTGCAGTTCTAAAGTACTGCACTCTTAGAGGGACTGTGACTGAGCCAGAGAACTGCACAGTATGGAAACAGGCCATTCAGCCCAACGTCCTTCTGACCAATGTGCAGCCTTCAGTATTAACCCCATCTCCCAGCACTTGGCCCATGGTCTTCCTTGTCCAGATGATAGCTCATGACACTGGAAAGAATCCAGAGATTCGAATCTTTGAGTTCCCGGTCGTTAGCCAGTTACCTAGTTCCTTAAACCCCTGTTGTAGGACCTCATTCCTCTTCCTACCTGTGTTACTTGTACCTACCTACACCATGACCTCTATCTGCTCACCCTTACCTTTCAGTGTTCTGTAGCCCCTTTGCCCCTAGCTCAATGGAAGCATCATACCAACCTTGGAGATTCGAATGTCCTCTTTGCCCACACAGGACTTCTGCACAACTTGCTTGCCTCGCCTGTTCACCTATTTCCTTTTGTACCAAGTTTTTTACACGGAGATTGGTGAGTGCCTGGGATGCAATGCCTGGGGTTGTGGTGGAGGCAGATACATTAGGGACTTTAAGGAGACATTTAGATAGGCACTTGATTATGAGCAAAATGGATATGGACGTTGTGTAGAGAGAAGGGACTTATTTAGTTAGCCATTTGATTACTAATTTAAGTGGTTCATTCTGTTCCTGTGCTGTACAGTTCTATGTTCAGTGTGCTATGCTCTAAATGCTCTCAGGTTTACGGGAGGCATCTCATTGCCTCAGCCTCCATAACCTTTACAACTCCTCCATATGATTAGGAAAGGGCAGAAAAAAAAGTGAAAAACTTGATTTGTCACCTATCCCACTCACCCTGGACATTCTCTTTTCTCCCCTCTATTGGGCAAGAACATTCAAAAGCCTGAAAGCATGTATCATCGGGGTCAAGGATAGATTCTACCCCTCTGTTATAAGACTATTGAATGATTCCCTAAGATGCAAAGGTGGACTCCTGACATCATAGTCTACCTTGCTGTGGTCTTGCATTGTATGGTTTACCTGCACTGCAGTTTCTCTATAATTATTACATTTTATTGTGCAATGTTATTGTACCCTGTTCTACTTCACTGCACTGTGCAATGCTTTGATCTGTATGAACAGTGTGCAAGACAAGCTTTTCACTGTATTTTTGTGCACGGAAAATAATAAACCAAAACCAATTCTTTAAATTCCAGTTCTCACCATAGCTTGCTCTTTGACCTCAACAGATGCACTTTCACCTCTGGACAGCTCTCTCAAAATGGCTGCTCCCAGTAGAGCTGCCTTCCTACTATATGGTAGGTAAGGATAAGATCACTCACTTACCTGGGCTTCGTAAGATGTTGATGCGTCCCCTCCTTGCCACCAGGCCAGCTTGTGTGAAAAGCTTCCATAGTTTGGATACTATGCTGACAGGGTAATTCTTTGTAATTGAAAGATGGGGCGGTCCTAGGAAGATAGAAGAATGGGGAAGCTATCAGCTTTCATTCCTGTTCTGCCATTGAATTAGATCAGTGAAGCAGAATGTTTGGCCCATTGGAAATTTTTATAATGTCTCTCAAAGTGAGCGAATTGCCACTCCACTATCTGAACCGTACCGTATAGCCTACATTAATAAGGGACTACTTTATATTGTAGTAACACATCTTTGCATAGGCTATTAGATGCGTATGGATCTGTATATTGTGTTAAAGTTTGGACTCTACCAGTAAAGAACCATGAAACTTAGTTCCCATCTCCAGCATTTTTATTAATAATATAGTTGTGTAAACAGGGCATATACACAACAAATTGGCGATGAGAATTATGAACCTACATCTTATCGGAACGCTGTGTTTTAGTTAATAATGACACTCAGAGGAGAAGAGAGAGAAGGGCGATGAAAAGGACTGACACACGCATCTAGACGGAGTGTGCTTGTGGCGTTAGCAAAAAGGACATGTGAGTCAAGTGAAACGTGCTGTGACTGCAAGGAGCTAGCTAAAAAGAAAACGGAAAAGCGGGGCTTAATTAACATAACAAAGATAGCAATGATTGGAACCATTACAGCATTTGATAGTGGCATTGAAAACTGGGCAACTTACATTGAGATAGTGGAGTTATATTGTGAGGCTGACGGTGTTTATGATGAAAAGAAAGCCAGCGTCTTACTCAGTATTATGGGAACAAAAACATACCAGATGCTGTGGAGCTTGTTAACACCTGAAAAGCCAGCTGACAAAACGTTCAAGCAAATAATAGACACTCTCCAACAGCATTTAAACCCCAAACCACTGGTCATTGCTGAAAGACTTAAATTTCACAAATGGAATCAGAGCAAAAATGAAAGTATTTTTGAATATTGTGCTGAATTATCAGAACATTGTCAATTTAGAGCTGGTCTATTGGACGCATTGAGGAACACATTAGTGTGTGGCATGCACTGTGAAACCACACAGAAGAACCTCCTGTGTGAAAAAGACCTTACCTTAGAGGAGGCACTGAACATTGCAATAACATTGGAAACAGCAGCACGGGGTGCTTCAGAGATACAACAAACATCTCTGGAATATGCTACAAATAAAATGTCACTGAACAGAAATGAAGGAAAAAAATGTCACCTTTGTAGGGACATGTCACATGACCCTGAGGACTGTTGGTTTAAAGACAAAGAATGCAGAAACTGTGGCAGACAGGGCCACATTGGCAGAGTATGCAAAGCTAGTAAACAGCAGGGAAAGGTCAAAATACAGAGAAACAAGAAACCCCAGAAAGGAAAATACAACAATGTACACAAAATGGAAGAAAGCAGTTCTGATGAAAATGACTCAGACAAAAGTGAATTGTCTTGTCTGCAACTTCACAGCATGAAAGAGACAGATGATCGAAGAGTAATATGGATCACTCCACAAGTGGCAGGCATGAACCTGAAAATGGAGTTGGACTCAGGCTCAGCTTTACAGTGATCTCTGTACACGACTACAAACAACTGTTTTCTCACATACCGCTGAAACGAACTAAACTAATGCTAAAGACTTACACAGGACAAAGAGTGTGTCCCAAAGGTAAAATTAAAGTGACAGTGACCTATGGAGTCAAAACACAGCAGCTGAACCTCTATGCACTGAAAAGTGGAGGACCACCATTGTTGGGACGTGAATGGCTCAGGAAAATCCAGTTGGATTGGCACACCATCAAGGCACTAGATGTGTCAGCAAAGGAGGGCAGCAAGGCCACATCTGAGAGACTGTCACAAATACTTGCTGACTCTGAAGAAGTGTTCATGAAAGGAATAGGAACACTTCAGGGCATGAAGGCAAAGTCCGAGAATGAGGAAAATGCATGTCAAAAATTTCACAAAGCCAGACTAGTGCCATATGCAATTTGTCCTACAGTAGAGGCTGAGCTGAAAAATCTGGAGCAGACTGGGGTCCTGTCACAGGTGGATTGGAGTGAATGGGCCATGCCTATTGCCCTAGTGATGAAGAAAACCTCCAGCCAAAACCAGGAAAACCAAGCAAGGTGCGCGTATGTGGAGCTTTAAAGTTTTAAACAGTTCTCCGCACAGTACAGTATCCTCTACCTCATATTGAGGACATCTTTGTTTCCCTGTCAGGAGGGGTACATTTCACAAAAATCAGTTTGGTCCAGGCTTATCTCCAAATGGAAGTAGATGATGCATCCAAGAAATACCTAATATTAAATACAAAGGATTTTACCAGTACAACAGTTTGGTGTTTGGGATAGCATCAGTTCCTGCAATCTGACAAAGGGCAATGGACCAGGTTCTGCAGGGGATTCCAGGGACTCATTGTTGACCCTGGAACACCGAGACAACAATGTTCTGGATGCCTGGAATGATATCATCATCACCGGCAAAGATGACGACAAACATCTTTCTAATCTTGAACAAGTGCTAACCAGGTTTCGAGAATATGGGCTCAGAGCTAATCAACAGAAATGTGAGTTTTACAAAAAGGAAATTCATACTGTGGGCATGTGATCAACAAAGATGGCTTACACATGTCTCAAGACAGGTTAGAAGTGGTGCTTAAGGCACCACCACCTGAAAATGTGTCTCAGCTGAGAGCATGTCTTGGACTAGTGAACTATTACCACAATTTCTTGCCTAACCTATCCACAGTCCTACACCCAGTAAATGCACTATTATAGACAGGGACACAATGGAAGTGGACTGAGAGTTGTGAGAAAGCGTTTCAAGAAACTAAAAGACTCATAACTTCAGAAGGGGTGCTCGTGCACTTTGACCCCTCCTTACCAATACGACTGGTTTGTGATGCCTCACCCCAAGGGATAGGAGCTGTGTTATTGCACAAGTTTCCAGATTGCTCATAAAGACCAATAGCCTTTGCCTCAAGAATGCTAACATCAGCTGAACGCAACTACGCACAGATTGACAGAGAGGCCCTAAGCCTCGTATGGGGAATCAAGAAATTCAGTCACTACCTGTTTGGTCAAAAGTTTACCCTGTTGACTGACCATCAGCCTCTCGTGTCAAGCTTCAACCCAGGAAAATGCGTTCCAGTGATGACAGCACAAAGGCTGCAGCGATGGTCTCTTTTCTTAGGAGGTCACAAGTATGACATTGAGCACAAGGGGACCAAGCAACATGGCAACGCGGATGGGTTTTCACGTTTACCACTGATGACTTCAGGGATAACTGCACAAATGGATTCAGCAGAGGTCTTTCACACAAAATAGTTGAACGATTACCAGTGACAAGCAGCCTCATTGAACGAGAACATCGGAAAAGACCATTACAGTTCTGAGGGCCATGTTCACCAGGAATGGCGTACCAGAGCAAATCTGCACAATGGATGACAACTTGTCTCTGAGGAATTCCAAAGTTTTGTGAAGAACAATGGAATTGAGCACTTTTCATCCACCTCTCGCCATCCATCCACAAGGGGCTTGGCAGAAAGGTGTGTACAGACATTCAAGAAAGCCATCAAGGCAATGGACAGTGAAAGTTGACCAATGAAACACAAGACAGACAACTTCCTCATTGCCTTTCGTAATGCACTAATCAGACTCCAGCGATGACTTTTCAGAACAGGAACCTGAGGTCCCACATGGATCCTCTCAAACCAGATGTACAGCAGGATGTGGAGAACAGACAGTTCAAACACTTGAACACGGAGCTTCAGCGTGGGGCAGTCAGTTCTTGCACGTGATTACCAGATTGAGAAGTGGCAGATGGGCCACTGATGTATACAGTGACAGTGGGAGAGAACGTATGGAGACTTCATGTGGACCAAATCCCGGATGCTCAGGTGAAAAACACAACAGCACCTTGCCCGGACTCCCCTGACATAGAAACAAACACTCCTGATGTGACCACATCAGCCTTATCTATAGATAAGCCTATAATCAGTGCTGAGGACCCACCTGATGTACCTGTGGAGACTCATTCCCCAAAGCAAACTTTTCAGGACAGACGTTACCCAGAGAGGCAGAGGAGACCCGCCCCCCCCCCCCCAGAGACTTGAGTTACAAATGGGTCTTAGACCAAAAGTAAAAAGTAAAAAAAAGAGACTTGTTATAATTTGATATTATTAAGTTACTTTGTTATAATTTGTAAACAAATGGTAGGCTTTTGTATGTTAAGGGCAAACATATTTGCTTGGCATAGTGCCCCAGTAAAAAAAAACAGTTGATGCACTATTAAAATAAAAGGGAAGGAGTGTACCGTATAGCCTACATTATAATAAGGGACTACTTTGTGTTGTAGTAACATGTCGTTGCATGTGCTATTAGACGTGTATGGATCTGTATATATGTGTGTTAAAGTTCAGACTCTACCAGTAAAGAACCATGAAACTTAGTTCCCCTCTCCAGCGTTGTTATTAATAATAGTTGTGTAAACAGGCCATATACACAACAAACTAATTTTAGGCTCCCAAAACCAATGCTAATTGACACCATCAGACCTTCCACCTGTAAGTGATTTTCAATCCCATTCCATCTTCTCTATATGGCTGAAAAGTGCTCAAAAGTTCCGTCATCACTTAATTGAATCTTTTCCTCCAGTCATCTTGTACTCTATTCCTATTACAGAGCTTGGGAAATATTGTTTTGGGAATCTGGTATTGGACAGACAAGCAAATTTGGAAGAACCCTAACAATATTCACTGGATTTCAAGAAGGAATTGACATAGTCGAGTAAATGGAGACATTTCAATGAGGCAGGAAGGCACTGGGCAATAGCAGTGCCTCTTTTCCTTTGTGCAATATTAATCATGGCTACTCAGTATTAATGTCGATGCTTCCCACTTTCCTGCTGTACATTACTGTGCCTGAGAAGACTGTAGCCCTACAAGCTATTTTGGGTTACACAATGATTATCGGTCTGCAGTACAGTATAGATTTAATTACAAAACTCATTATAATGCAAAGGAAATACGTACTTGGAACGGCCTCACTAACAATCCCACACAGTGCTTTCTGCAGTGGTTTTTTTTCAAAGGCAGCCTGACTCAGCTCCTTTCCCCACACCATCCTGCTCCAACAAGTTAGTTTTGATCTGCTGAGTTCCTCCAGCATTTTTGTGTGCTCTCTTAAGTTCTGATCTATTGCTTTCTTTGGTTTTACCATGTCTCACTGAACTTTCCAAGGGGCTATTTTGTTTTTGTAATTCTCACCTTGAATTAAAGTTTCAAGTCAGTACTCATTTACTGTAAAGGGAATCAAGGAACTGAAAAGGGAAGAGGAAGTGAGACTGGGTCAAACCATTGAAGAAGAGTTTTGAAGGGTTTGACATTGCTGGTAAATTTAAGACAGAATTTGATGCAGCAGAACCGAATCGAGGTAGCGGGTCTTGGGCCCAGCCCTGAGAGCAAGGAAAGAAAGAAGAAGGACTGGTGATTTAATTGCTAAGCTGAATTGGAAAGCTCAGGTATAGGGTGAAGTAAGGCAGCGGGGCCCGGGTTAAAGTTAAAGTTTGGCCTATTTAAATGCCGGGCCTGATTGAAGAATCTGTGTGTTGACACTAGCAGCAAGGAATGGGCTTGTTCAGCTAACTGCCCCACAAAGTTTACTCATCTCTGAGCTGAACTGAAGCTATGGCCCGCAATAGGCTCTTGAATTGGCTGCATTTATGAACTAGCTTCGTGGCTGTGGACTCACTATCGTGAACTTCAGTCATGAATGTTATTTGCTGATTGCTAATTTTTTTTTTCCTGCACATTGGACACTTCGGTCTTTTTTCAATGGGTTCTGTTGTGCTTTTTTGTTTTGTGGCTGCTTGTAAGGAGATCTCAAGGTTGCACATAGTAGACAGAACATACTTTGATAATAAATGTAGTTTGAACTTTGAATTTTTGAAACATACAGAATGATCTACCTAAAGATAGTGATCATGGAATTATTATTCCATGTTAGGAAATAGCTGGCAGCTTTCAACATGTTCCAAAACACTTCAAGTTCAGGTTTGAGTTTATTGTCATTCAACCGTACAAGTGAATATAGCTAAATGAAACATCGTTCCTCTGGCGCCAAGGTGCAAAACATAGTACATATAGTCACAGACAACACATAGTTATGATCCAGCACATACCATCACAAAATATTATTAGCACAAGTCCCTGAGTAGCATGGCCTGAAGTTTGTTATGGTGGGAGATGCATGTTTATTTAAGACGGTATAATGTTTCTGGCACAGTTATAATAAAACAAACAGTTGTATAAATATGTAAAGCAGCAGCAATAAAAGATGAAGAGTGAGCAGAAGAGGATGATAGAGTGTCTGTGAGTTAGGAAGTGGTGGTGTGAGGGGCATTCAGTCAGGGTGTATGTGTGTGCTGCGTGGCTAACAGCTTGGGGTAAAAAAAAAGTCTGATGCTCTACCGACTGAACTATCTGGGCTCAGTATTCTCAATGTTCCTGGATTTCAGTGCTTTAAAAGGGATAGAAGGGGGGGGGGAAGGGGAGGAGGGGTGGCATTACTGGTCAGGGTTACTATTACAGCTACAGAAAGGGTGGGTAATGTAGCAGGATCCTCTTTTGAGTCAGGAACAGGAAGGGAGCAGTTACTCTATTGGGAGTATTCTATAGGCCCCCTGGTAGCAGCAGGGATACCAAGGAGCAGATTGGGAGGCAAATTTTGCAAAGATAACAGGGTTGTTATCATGGGTGACTTTAACTTCCCTAATATTGATTGGCACCCGATTAGTTCCAATGCTTCAGGTGGGGCAGAGTTTGTCAAGTGCATTCAGGACAGATTCCTGTCACAGTATGTTGACAGGCCAACTAGGGGAAATGCCATACTAGATCGAGTATTAGGTAACGAACCAGGTCAGGCCACAGATTCGTCAGTGGTTGAGCATCTGGGGGACAATGACCACCGCTCCCTGGCTTTAAAATTATCATGGAAAAAGATAGAATCTGAGAGGACAGGAACATTTTTAATTGGGGAAAGACAAATTATGAGGCTATAAGGCTAGAATTTGCGGGTGTGAATTGGGATGATGTTTTTGCAGGGAAATGTACTATGGACATGTGGTTGTTGTTTAGGGATCTCTTGCAGGATGTTAGGGACAAATTTGTCCCAGTGAGGACGATAAAGAGTGGTAGGGTGAAGGAACCATGGGTGACAAATGAGGTGGAGAATCTAATCAGATGGAAGAAGGCAGCATATGTAGGGTTTAGGAAGCAAGGATCAGATGAGTTTATTGAGGAATATAGAGTAGCAAGAAAGGAGCTTAAGAAGAGGCTGAGGAGAGCAAGAAGGGGGCATGAGAAGGCCTTGGCGAGTAGGGTAAAGGAAAACCCAGACATTTTTCAATTATGTGAAGAACAAAAGGTTGACAAGAGTGAAGATAGGACCAATTAGAGATAAGGGCGGGAAGATGTGCCTGGAGGCTGTGGAAGTAAGCGAGGTCCTCAATGAATACTTCTCTTCTGTATTCACTAATGAGAGGGAACTTGATGACGATGAGGACAATATGAGTGAGTTGATGTTCTGGAGCATGTTGATATTAAGGGAGAAGAGATTAAAATACATTTGGACATGTAGGTCCCTGGGGCCTGACGGAATATTCCCCAGGCTGCTCCACAAGGTGAGGGAAGAGATTGCTGAGCCTCTGGCTAGGATCTTTATGTCCTCATTGTCCACGGGAATGGTACCGGAGGATTGGAGGGAGGCGAATGTTGTCAAAAACCTTGTTCAAAAAAGGTAGTAGGGATAGTCCAGGTAATTATAGACCTGTGAAACGTATGTCTGTGGTGGGAAAGCTGTTGGAAAAGATTCTTAGAGATAGAATCTATGGGCATTTAGAGAATCATGGTCTGGTCAGGGACAGTCAGCATGGCTTTGTGAAGGGCAGTTCGTGGCTAACAAGCCTGATAGAGTTCTTTGAGGAAGTGACCAAGCATGTAGATGAGGGTAGTGCAGTGGATGTGATCTACATGGATTTTAGTAAGGCATTTGACAAGGTTCCACACGGTGGGCTTATTCAGAAAGTCAGAAGGCATGGGATCCAGGGAAGTTTGGCCAGATGGATTCAGAATTAGCTTGCCTGCAGAAAGCAGAGGGTCATGGTGGAGGGAGTACATTCAGATTGGAGGGTTGTGACTAGTGGTCCCACAAGGATCAGTTCTGGGACCTCTACTTTTTGTGATTTTTATTAACGACCTGGATGTGGGGGTAGAAGGGTGGGTTGGCAAGTTTGCAGATGACACAAAGGTTGGTGGTGCTGTGGATAGTGTTGAGGATTGTCAAAGAGACATTGATAGGATGAAGAAGTGGGCTGAGAAGCGGCAGATGGAGTTCAACCCGGAGAAGTGTGAGGTGGTACACTTTGGAAGGACAAACTCCAATGCAGAGTAAAAAGCAAATGGCAGGATACTTGGCAGTGTGGAGGAGCAGAGGGATCTGGGGGTACATGTCCACAGAGCCCTAAAAGTTGCCTCACAGGTAGATAGAATAGTTAAGAAAACTTAAGGAGTGTCCGCTTTCATAAGTCAAGGGACAGTGTTTAAGAGTCGTGGGGTAATGATGCAGCTCTATAAAACTCTGGTTAGGCCCCACTTGGAGTACTGTGTCCAGTTCTGGTTGCCTCACTGTAGGAAGGATATGGAAGCATTGGAAAGGGTACAGAGGAGATTTACCAGGATGCTGCCTGGTTTTGAGAGTATGCATTATGATCAGAGATTAAGGGAGGTAGGGCTTTACTCTCTGGAGAGAAGGAGGATGAGAGGAGACATAATAGAGGTACACAAGATATTAAGAGGAATAGACAGAGTGGACAGCCAGTGCCTCTTCCCCAGGGCACCACTGCTCAGTACAAGAGGACATGGCTTTAAGGTAAGGGGAGGAAAGTTCAAGGGGGATATTAGCAGAAGGTTTTTCACTCAGAGAGTGGTTGGTGCATGGAATGCACTGCCTGAGTCAGTGGTGGAGGCAGATACAGTAGTGAAATTTAAGGGACTACTAGACAGGTATATAGAGGAATTTAAGGTGGAGGGTTATATGGGGGGGGGCAGGGTTTAAGGATCAGCACAACATTGTGGGCCAAATGGCCTGTACTGTGCTGTATTGTTCGTTATTCTTTTGGGATAAGAAGCTGTTACCCAGCCTGGCAGTTCCAGTTCTTGTTCTGCAATACCTTCTGCCTAATGGCAGGAGGTCTAAGAGAATGTCAAAAGAGTGGGAGGGGTCTTTGACAATGATGGAGCCACTGCATATGCAGTGCCTCTGATGTATGTCTTGAATGCTGGTGCAGAGAGAAGAGAGACCCTGATGATTTTTCAGTGGTCTTTACTATCTGTTGCCGAGTCCCAGTGAAATGTGGTGAGGATGGGACAGGGGGTGGGGGGTGCAGAGCCTTGCTTACCTCCGTTTCCTCAGGAAGTGGAGGCACTGCTGTGATTTCTTAGCTATAGATGTGATGTTGAGAGACTAGGTGAGATCGTCCTTAATATGCATGCCAATAAACTTGGTATTCCTGACTCTGTCCATGGAGAAGCGATTGTTTTTCAGCCTGCACCTTCCTGAAGTTCTCAACCATCTCTTTAGTCTTGTCCATGTTGAGACTCAGTTTGTTGCGTTTACACCAGTCCTCATTGTGTTTCACCTTTTCCCTGAGTGCCGTTTCATCACTGTTGTTGATAAGGCCAACTGCTGTTGTGTCTTCAGCAAACTTAATGATGTGGTTAGAACTGAATCTGGCAGTCCAGTTGTGTATTAGCAGTGTGGACAGCAGCAGGTTGAACCTGTAGCCCTGGAAGGCAAAGCAGTGCATGTTGTTGATGTGAACTTCAGCAAGGAATTTGACAAGGTCCCTCATGGGAGTTTGGTCAAGCAGCTTCAATCGCTTGGCATTCAAGATGAAGTAGTAAATTAGATTAGACATTGGCTTTGTGGGAGAAGCAAGAGAGTGGTAGTAGATGGTTGCCTCTCTGACTGGAGACCTGTGACTTGTAGGGTGCCCTGGGGATCAGTGCTGGGTCCATTGTTATTTGTCATCTGTGTCAATGATCTGGATGATAAAATGGTTAACTGGATTGGCAAATTTGTGGGTGGCACCAAGATTGGGGGTGTAGTGGACAGTAAGGAAGGCTATGTTGCCTTGCAGAAGGATCTGCATTAGCCGGAAAAATGGGCTGAAAAATGGCAGATAAATTTAATGCAGACAAGTGCAATGTGTTGCAGTTTGGTAGGACCAACCAGGGTAGGTCTTACATAGTGAATGGTATGGCACTCCAGAGTCATGTAGGACAACGGGACCTGGGAATACAGGTCCATAATTCATTGAAAGTGGCATCACAGGTAGATAGGGTCATAAAGAAAGCTTTTAGCACATTGGCCTTCATAAATCAAAGTATTAAGTACAAAAGATAGTATGTTATGTTGAAGTTGTATAAGATATTTGGAGCATTGAGTGCAGTTTTGTTTACATATCAACAGGAAAGATGTAAATAAGATTGAAAGAGTACAGATAAAATTTACAAGGACGTTGCCAGGTCTGGAGCTCCTGATTTATTGGGTAAGACTGAATTGATTAGGACTTTATTCCTTGGAATGTAGAAAATTGAGAGGAGATTTGATAGAGGTATACAAAATTATGAGAGGTGTAGGTATTTGCATTTGCAGTTTGTTGACTTCTGCGTTCTGGTTGATCTTTCATTGACCCTCTTGTAGTTACTGTTCTATAGATTTACTGAGTGTGCCCACAAGAAAATGAATCTCAGGGTTGTATATGGTGACATATATGTAATTTGCTAATAAAATTTACTTTGAACTTTATATAGGAAATTGTTATACATCTTAGTGGTGTCTTACACATCGTGAAATTTGTTTTGTGAAATTTGTTGTTTTGAGAAATTTATTTCATGAAATTTGTTGTTTCATCATATTTATCATATTTGATAACATAGGAGTGGAATTAGGCCATTTCAGTTTGTTCCACCATTGGATCATGCTGAATTATCTTCCCTCTCAATCTTTCTTGTCAAAAAGGAATATCTCATTAAATGATGGCAGTGTACTGAAAACACGTGTTATTAAAAGGATTTAAAAAGGTCTATTCACCTGATGAAGCTTACACTTTCAGATATCTTGAGTGCAAAATCTCAATTTAGAGGAAAGGTGGTGTGAGTTTATGTCTGAGTGATGTCAACTCTACAAGATTCCACTGAAATTAAAAGTTGATGTCTTTTAGCAGATCCAGAGAAACTTGAGATTCACACACATTGTGAAAATTCAAGAAAAAGTGCAGAAAATGATCACAAGGTTGACTGACTGTGCATCTATATTACTGAAGCACAAGTTACACTACAGTATAGAAAACCCTGGCTTGACTGCACCTTGACCACTGTGAGCAGTTCTGGGGACCACAATTTTACATCTGCCTTGGATGCATTGCAGCAGGGATTTGCCAATATAATACCTTGATTAAATTATGACGGGAGAGGTGTGCAGATTATTTCCTGGAATTTTGCAAAATTAGGTGATTTTTTAAGATATTAAAAGGAGCCTTTTGTGATTACACGAGAAAAATTAAGTTTATTGTCGTTTAACTATATACATGTATACTGTACTGTCAAATGAGACATTTTTCTAAACACAGTAGTACACATAACACACAATAATTTAGGAAGGTAAGGGGAAAATCTACCTATGAATTACACATAAATAAATAAAGTGCATAACTTAAATATTGTAACATACAGAACAGATTAACTGTTGACATTCAGAATGCAATGCACAGGGAGTTCAGAAGCCTAATGGCCTGAGGGAAAAAACTGTTTTCCATCCTAACTGTTCTTGTTTTTGTGCATTGGAGTCTCCTGCCTGATGGTAGAATGTCAAAGAGGATGCTGGCTGGATGGGTGGGATCCGTGGTAATACTAAGGGCCCTGCGTATGCAGCGCTCCTGATAAATGTCCCTGACGGATGGTAGGGATTCTCACAGTCCTTTGTAGGGTCCGAGCTTGGCTGCTCCCATACCTGACGGAGATGCAGCTTGTCAGGACACTTCAATGGTGCTCCTATAAAATTCAGATAAGATGCGGGTTGGGGGAGTCTCACTTGCTTCAATCTACTTAGGAAATGGAGGCGCTGCTGAGCTTTCTTTTCCTGGGGTGGGGGTGATATTCTGGCCATCTGTGATGTTAACTCCCAGGAACTTGGTGCACAATGATTTTCCTTGGTCTTTAGCACGTTCAGATTTAGCCTCTTCTTTTCTCAGCTGCTTCACTTCCTCCCTGTATTCTGACTCATCATCGCTGTTGATGAGGCTAGCCACTGTTGCGTCATCCACAAACTTGATGGCACGGTTTGAGCTGGATCCTGTGACACAGTCATGAGTCAGCAGTGTGAACAGCAGCAGGCTGAGCACACAGCCTTGGGGAGGGTGAGGGACATCAGCGCTCAACATAATGGGACCAGAGACTGACAGCGGTCTTTCTGTTAGAAAGTCCAGGATCCATTTGCAGAGGGAGGAATTGAGACCCAGCAAGGACAGTTTCCCCACTAGTTTCTGGGTGTTAAAAGCTGAACTGAAGTCTATAAACAGCAGCCTGGCATATGAGAACCCATTTTCCAGGTGGGACTGGATAGAATGGAGGGCAGAGGCTATTGCACCACCAATGGATTGATTCAAGTGATAAGTGAACTGAAAAGGGTTGAATGTAGTGGGAGTAAGGCCTTAATGTGCTCCATGAGCAGCTGGTCAAAGCATTTCATAATGGTTGATGTTAATGCCAGCTGACGACAGTCATTTAGACAGGTTACTGTCACCTACTTTGGCACTGGAATGATGGTTGCAGCCTTGAAAACTGAGAGGGCAATGGACCACACAGTAGATCCATCAGCACCTCAGTTAGCTGGGCTACACAGTCTTTTAGAACCAGACCTGGTGTATTAACGGGCCCCGCAGCTTTGCATGGGTTGACCCTGGCCAGGGTCTTCCTCATCTCGTTCCAGCCAGTTGGAGTATCTCTTCCCATATGGAGAGGGGGGCCTTCCTCGCCAGGACTTTGTTCTGTGCATCAAACTGGTCGCAGAAGACATTCAGCCTCACGGAGAGTGAGGCATCCTGGTCACTGACAAACAGGGTAGACTTGTAGTCTGTGAATTTCCTGCCACATTTGCCCCGTGTCTCTGGTATCACAGAAGTGGCTGTATATTCTCTGAGAACGCTCCCATTTTGCCTTCCTGTTGGAGCCAGAAAACATAGTTTTTGCTTCCCTGAGAGCTGTCATGTCCCCTGATCTAAAGGCAGCATCACGAACCCTCAGCCATGCGTGGACCTCTGCAGCAAACCATGGCTTCAGATTTGCCCTCACCCGGATGTGTTTCATGATGGTAACATCCTTGGTACACATCTCTGTGTTGCTGGTAACAGAATCCACATATTCCTCAAGCCTGGGAGTTTTGGAGTTTAGTGCACAACTAAAAAAAGTAGAATTATGTTTTCCAGGAATAAAATTACATGTAGAGAGTAAGATAAATTTGAAAGACAATTAATGCTGCACCAGTTTTAATTTTATAAATGAAGTTTTAAACATGTTAAATGACAGGTTATAGGGAAAAGGCATTCATATAGAGTTACTGATCAATCATGATTTCACTGTGAACAGACTAAAGTGCTGAAAGGTTTTTGTCTGTTTTTATTGTCTTCCATTCTAATAACTGGACTAAAACCTGAATGTTTTTATATGTGATATTGGTTGTAAATAATAATAATTTTCTATTGTAAGGATTGTGACATGTGACCAACTACTCAGTTTGTAAAGAGCCGTTCAATTAACTTGATGCATTTTGTTTGAGCTCCTAATGCTTTGCATTATACACTTATTGGCCATTTTATTAGATACACCTACTTGTTAATGCAAAAATCTAAGCAGCCAATCATGCAGCAGCAAGTCAATACATAAAAGCATGCAGACATGGTCAAGAGGTTCAGTTGTTGTCCAAACCAAACATCAAAATGGGTAAGTATTGTGATCTAAGTGACTTTGACCATGGAATGATTGTTGGTGCCAGATGGGGTGGTTTGAGTATCACAGAAACTGTTGATCTCCTGGGATTTTCACAGATAACGGTTCCTAGAGATTACAGAGAATAGTGTGAAATACACACAAAAAGAATCAGTCAGTGGCAGTTCTGTGGGTGAAGAAATCTCATTAATGAAAGAGGTCAGAGGGGAATGGTCAGACAGGTTCAAGCTGAGAACAAGGTGACAGTAACTCAAATAATCACACACTACATCCGTGGTGAGCAGAAGAGCTTCTCTGAACACACATGTCAAGCCTTGAAATGGATGGGCTACAGCAGTAGAAGACCATGAGCATACTCTCAGTAGGCACTTTATTAGGTGCAGGATGTGCCAGTGAGGGTAGGAATATGATGCTCTGGAGGATGAACACGTGGCTGAGGAACTGGTGTAGGGGGCAGGGTTTCAGATTTCAGGATCACTGGGACCTTTTCTGGGGCAGGTGGGACCTGTACAAGCGAGACCGGCAGTACCTGAACTACAAGGGGACCAATTTCCTTGCAGGGAGGTTTGTTAGTGCTTTTAGATTTGCAGGGGGATGGGAACCAGAGTGCCAGAGCAGATAGTGGAGTGGGGGTGAAAATAAATGAAGTCACAAATGGAAGGGTTGAGTGTGGTTGTAATAATCTTCTGAGGTGTGTCTATTTCAACGCGAGAAGTATTGTGGGGAGGGCTGACGAGCTGAGGGCATGGATTGACACGTGGAACTATGACATTGTAGCCATTAGTGAAACTTGGCTACAGGAGGGGCAGGACTGGCAGCTCAATGTTCCAGGGTTCTGATGTTTCAGATGTGATAGAGGCAGAGGGATGAAAGGAGGGGGGTGGCATTGCTAGTCAGGGAGAATGTTACAGCAGTGCTCAGGCAGGACTGATTAAAGAGCTTGTCTACCGAGGCCATATGGGTGGAGCTGAGAAACAGGAAAGATATGACCACATTAATGAGGTTGTATTATAGACCACCCAACAGTCAGTGAGAATTGGAGCAAATCTGCAGAGAGATCGCAGATAACTGCAGGAAACATAAAGTTGTGATAGCAGGGGATTTTAATTTTCTACATATTGATTGGGACTCACATACTGTTAAAGGTCTCGTCAGGTTAGAGTTTGTAAAATGTGTTCAGGAAAGATTTCTAAATCAATATATAGAGAGGATGCAATATTAGATCTCCTATTAGGAAACATTAGGATAGGTAACGGAAGTGTGTGTAAGGGAACACTTTGGTTCCAGTGATCATAACACCATTAGTTTCAACTTGACCATGGATAAAGATAGATCTGGTCCTCTGGTTGAGGTTCTAAACTGGAAAAAGGCCAAGTTTGAAGAAATGAAAATGGATCTAAAAAGTATGGTTTGGGACAGGTTGTTCTCTGGCAAGGATGTGATTGGTAAGTGGGAGGCTTTCAAAGAAAAAAAATTGAGAGTGCAGAGTTTGTATGTTCCTGTCAGGATTAAAGGCAAAGTGAATAAGAATAAGGAACCTTGGTTTTCTAGCGATATTGGAACTCTGATAAAGAAGAAGAGAGAGATGTATGGCATGTATAGGAAACGGAGCAAATAAGGTGCTTGAGGAGTATAAAAAGTGCAAAAAATACTTAAGAAAGAAATTAGGAGGATGAAAAGAAGACATGAGGTTGCTTTGGCAGTCAAGGTGAAGGATAACCCAAAGAGCTTCTACAGGTATATTAAGAGCAAAAGGATAGTAAGGGATAAAATAAATCCTCTTGAAGATCAGTGTGGTCGGCAATGTATGGAACCAAAAGAAATGGAGGAGATCTTAAATGGGCTTTTTATGTTTGTATTTACTAAGGACACTGGCATGGAGTCAATGGAAATAAGGCAAACATGTAGTGAGGTAATGGAACCTATACAGTTTGAAGAGGAGGAGGTGCTTGCTATCTTGAGGCAAATCAGAGAAGATATATCCCCAGGACCTGACAGGTTAGTCCCTTGGACCTTGAAGGAGACTAATGTTGAAATTGCAGGGGCCCTGGCAGATATATGTAAAATGTTGGTATCTACAGGTGAGGTGCCAGAGGATTGGAGGATAGCTCATGTAGTTCCGATGTTTAAAAAAGGCTCTAAAAGTAATCCAGGAAATTATTGGCCGGTAAGTTTGATGTTGGTAGTAGGTAAATTATTGGAAAGAGTACTAAGATATAAGATCTACAAGTATTTGGATAGACAGGGACTTATTAGAGAGAGTCGACATGGCTTTGTGCATGGTAGGTCATGTTTAACAAATCTATTAGAGATTTTCGAGGAGGTTACCAGGAAACTGGATGAAGGGAAGGCAGTGGATGTTGTCTACATGGACTTCAGTAAGGCCTTTGACAAGGTCCCACATGGGAGGTTAGTCAGGAAGATTCAGTCGCTAGGTATACATGGTGAGGTAGTAAATTGGATTAGACATTGGCTCAATGGGAGAAGTCAGAGAGTGGTAGTGGAGGATGGCTTCTCTGAGTGGAGGCCTGTGATTAGTGATGTGCCACAGGGATCAGTGCTGGGTCCATTGTTACTTGTCATCTATATCAATGATCTGGATGATAATGTGGTAAATTGGATCAGCAAATTTACTGATGATACAAAGATTGGAGGTGTAGTGGACTGTGAGGAAGGTTTACAAAGCTTGCAGAGGGATCTGGACCAGCTGGAAAAATGGGCTAAAAAATGGCAGATGAAGTTTAATACAGACATGTGTGAGGTATTGCACTTTGGAAGGTCAAACCAAGGTAGAACATACAATGTAAATGGTCGGGCACTGAGGAGTGCAATAGAACAAAAGGATCTGGGAATACAAATACAAAATTCCCTAGAAGTGGCGTCACAGGTAGATAGGGTAGTAAAGAGAGCTTTTATAAATCAAAGTATTGAGTATGAGAGTTGGAATGTTATGGTGAGGTTGTATATGGCATTGGTGAGGCCGAATTTTGAGTATTGTGTACAGTTTTGGTCACTGAATTACAGGAAGGATATTAATAAGATTGAAAGAGTGCAGATAAAGGTTTACAAGGATGTTGCCGGGACTTGAGAAACTGAGTTACAGAGAAAGGTTGAAAAGGTTAGGACTTTATTCCCTGGAACATAGAAGAATGAGGGGAGACTTGATAGAGGTATATAAAATTATGATGGGTATAGATAGAGTGAATGCAAGCAGGTTTTTTCCACTGAGGCTCGGGGAGAAAAAAACCAGAGGACATGGGTTAAGGTGAAGGGGGAAAACTTTAAGGGGAACATTAGGGAAGGCTTCTTCACGCAGAGGGTGGTGGGAGTGTGGAATGAGCTGCCAGATGAAGTAGTAAATGTGGGCTCACTTTTAACATTACAGAAAAATTTGGACAGGTACATGGATGAGAGGGGTATGGAGGGATATATTCCAGGTGCAGGTCAGTGGGACTAGGCAGCAAAATGGTTCAACACAGCCAAGAAGGGCCAAAAGGCCTGTTTCTGTGCTGTAATGTTCTCTGGTTCTATGATAAAGTGGCCACTGAGTGTACAAGTGCATACTCAGCAATGAGTTTCATTAGGATTAAGGATTTACAAAGTACACACACATTACACTTCAGAATTAAATGAGTAAATAAATCCTTAAAGCATCTGGGTAATTTCTTCTGCACAATTCTTGAGCAGAGCCAAAAGCTTGTTTATTTTAAGTAAGTTAACAAAAGCATCTGTTAACATTGAGACCAATTTCTTTTCAATTTACAAACAATAATAAAATGACTGACCTGAAAGTTAACCTTTAACAAATACACAATTTCATTTGCTTTAATAACAGAATATTTAATCACTTTGTAAACTGTTTGAGTTTGTCTTTAAGCACTTTATTTTTTTTTGTATTTTGGTATTAATTACTATAACAACAAAATGCAATGCTTACATGGGAGTAATTGGTTAAAATCTGATTGATTGTGTACACTAAAAATTCTGACATCAGTCTGCACAGAGCCAGGAGGAATAAGTCTATAACCCTGAGAATATAACAATTTTAAAAATACGACTTTCTGACATTTTTTGATTTTTAACCCACTGCAGTTATTAAAGTCCAGGAGCAAATTCTGCAGTTCATGGAAATCTGAAGCAGAACAGAAAGTGCTGGAAAAACTCACCAGGCCAGAAAGCATTTAAGAACATAAGAAACAGGAGCAGGCATCAGCCATCTGGCCCATTGAGCCTGCTCCTCCATTCAATAAGATCATAGCAGATCTGGCCTTGGACTCATCTCCACCTACCTGTCTTTTGTCCATAACCCGTTATTCCCCTAATCTATCCAACCTTATCTTAAATATATTTACTGAGGTAGCCTCCATTGCTTTATTGGGCAGAGAATTCCACAGATTCATCACTCTCTGGGAAAGGCAGTTCCTCCTCATCTTCATCCTAAATCTACTCCCCCAAATCTTGAAGCTATGTCCCTTAGTTCTAGTCTCATCTACAAGTAGAAAAAATTTTCCTGCCTCCATCAGATCTATCCCTTTCATAATTTTATATGTTTCTATAAGATCTCTCATTCTTCTGAATTTCAGTGAGTACAGTCCCAGGCGACTCAATCTCTCCCCTTAGTCCAACACCCTCATCTCTGTAATCAACTTGGTGAAAGTCCTCTGCACTGGCTCCAACGCCAGTATATCCTTCCTCAAGTAAGGAGACCAGTACCCTGTACAGTTGCAGCATAACCTTTCTACTCATAAATTCAATCCCTCTAGCATTGAAGGCTAATATTCCATTTGCCTTCTTGACAGCCTGCTGGACCTGCAAACTTTTGTGATTCATGCGCAAGCACTCCCAAGTTCTTCTGCACAGCAGCATGCTGCAATTTTTTACCATTTAAATAATAATCTGATCTTCCATTTTTCTTTCCAAAGTGGATGACCTCGCATTTACCATCATTGTACTCCATCTGCCAGACCCTTGCCCACTCACTTAACCTTTCTTTACTCTCTGCAGACTCTCTGTATCTTCTGCACAATTTGCTTTTCCACTCAATTTAGTATCAGCAAACTTAGATACACTACACTTGGTCCCCTCTTCCAGATCGTTAATGTATATCGTGAACAGTTGCAGGCCCAGCACTGACCCCTGAGGCACATCGCTCACCACTGATTGCCAACCGGAGTAATACCCATATATCCCAACTCTTTGCTTTCTATTAGTTAACCAATCCTCTATACATGCTAATTCATCACCCCCAACTCTATGCATCCTTATAGATAAGTCTTTTATGCAGCACCTTATCGAACACCTTCTGGAAATCCGCAATTAACGTCCATCTGTTCCCCTCTATCCACTTTGCTCACTATATCCTCAAAGAACTCCAGTAAGTTTGTCAAGCAGGACTTGCCTTTGCTGAATTCATGCTGCATCTGACTGAAGGATCCATTTCGTTCCACATGTCTCACTATTTCTTCTTTAATGATAGCTTCAAACATTTTCCAAACTACAGATGTTAAGCTAACTAGCTTATAGTTACCTGCCTTTTGCCTACATCCTTTTTTGAACAGTGGTGTGAGATTCACTGTCTTCCAATCCACTGGGACCTGGCCAGTGTCCAGATGATTTTGGTAAATATCACCAAAGCCTCTACTATAACCTCTGCCGCTTCTTGCAGTACACTGGGATGCATGCCATCAGGACCAGGGGCTTGTCTATCTTCAGGCCCACAAGTTTGCTCAGCCTAATTCTTTAATGATAGCTATTGTATCATGGTCCTCACCTCCCATCGCATCCATAACATCACTCTTTGGCATCTTAGACGTGTCGTGTCCTTCACCATGAAGATTGACACAAAATAGTCATCCAAAGTCTTGGCCATTTCCTCATTACCCAATATCTATTTCCTTTTCTTGTCCTCCAAGGGACCTACATTCACTTTAGCCATCCTCTTCTGCTTTATATAATTTTAAAAACTTTTACTATCCATTTTTATATTTTGTGTTAGTTTATTTTCATTGTCTATCTTCCCTTTCTTGATTGTTTGCTTAGTGGTTCTTAGATGCTTTTTGAAGTTTTCCCAATCTTCCAGTATCCCACTACTCTTGGCAATTTTGTACACACGAGTTTTTAGTCTGATGCCTTCTTTTATTTCCTTATTCATCCAAAGCTGGCCCTCCTCACTCTTACTGTCCTTGCTTTTAACTGGGATATACTTTTGTTGTTCACCGTGAAAAATCTCTTTGAAAGTCCCACCATATAGCCTGTGTTCGCAGTCTACACTAGCCAAATCCTCCCTCATCCCATTGTAGTCTTCATTGTTTAGGTACAATACACCGGCTTTAGATTGAACTTTTGCACTCTCCATTTGTATGAAAAACTCAATCGTACTGTGATTACTCTTTCCAAGAGGATCCCTAACTACAAGATCACTTTTTTGTTCCCTTGTAGGTTCAGTAACATGCTGTTCAAAAAAGCTATCATGGATGCACTCCATGAAGTCCTCCTCAAGATTGCCTTGACCAAGTTGATTCACTCAATCTATGTGCAAGTTAAAGTCCCCCACAATACTGCTGTTCCATTCTTACATGTCTCAGATATTTCTCCATTTATTGCCTGTGCCACTATTATGTTATTTGTTGTTGGCCAATAGACAACTCCCACCAGTGATTGTTCCCCTTTACTATTCCTAATCTCTACCCAGTGTTACGTACCCTGTAACTGGGTCACTTACCAGCAAAGATAGAGAGGTCCGTTGAAGTCTGATGGTACTATTTTTAACAGTACTTATTGATAAAAATACACAAAAATAATATCAATGCAAACATACAGATAATATTCGTTGTCAATACTAAATCTAAAAGCGCGGGTATAATAATAATCAATAAGAAATAGCTCTACCATTGTCTAGGGGATACTGTATTGTCCGATGGAAATATAAAAGTCACTTTAGTTCATTCAAGCTGCAGCTTTTGGTTGGAGAGAGAGACAATGTTTTTAGCACTTGCCTGTTTCCATTTTATGATGTCGATCCTTCGAAATGGCGTCGGTGGTGATCTTTTCCTTAGCTAAGCTGCTTTCCATGGTAAGGCCTCAATCCCGGGCAACGGGAAAGGACACACGTGGGCCCTCCACCGGCTGTCGCTATTACGCTGTCATGGGACTTCTAGCGTTTCTCCTCGTGCGTGTGTTCAGGGGCCATTCCCCAGGCCCTCTTTTATCCCCACTCACGGGGTCTCAGATGTCAATCAGGGTGGGTTGATGCCATCCCCCAACCAGCCCACGTTGCCTGAGGGCTTCCACGAAGCACAGTACTCAATACACAATTCTGTCTCCAAGAGACAATGACCTGCTCCGTGGCTTTGTATCGCCGAGGGCCAGGACATTCCAAACGTCTCTCTCTCATTTCCTGGGTCTCCTGACCTCACTTAATAGTGATCTTGCGATTCTCAAAAAGGATGGGGGCACAGGTGTACCACCAGAAAGATTTAACATTCCGCTCCTTAGATTGTATATTGTCCCTCACTATCATGGAGGGCTATGGGTAACCCTAGTTAATTTCTAAGGTAAGGACATGTTCAACATGTTCAGCTCTGTGGGCCAAAGGGCCTGTATTGTGCTGTAGGTTTTTTATGCTCTATGTTCTATGTTCTATCACTCTGATCTCATCTTTAATTAAGAGCACTACCCGACCTACCTTAACTTCCTGCCTATCCTTCCATATTACCTGATATCCTTGGATATTTAATTCCTATCCTTTCCACTCTGTAACCACATTTCTGCAATGGCTACTAAATCATATCCCTTTGAACTGATTTGTGCCACAAGTTTACTGACCTTGTTTCAAATACTACAGGCATTCAGATAAAGTGCCCTTACGCTCACTGTGCTTTTAAAATCAAGCAATCTTTTCTGATTTACACTTGACTTTACTTCACTCTTACTTTTCTCTTTTTTATCTTTTGTTTTAACTTTAACCATACTTCTCCAATCTGTTGAACTGCCCCCCCCCCAAACTATTTAGTTTAAAGCCTGATCCACAGTCCTAGTTATGCAATCTGCTAGGATCCAGGACCCCTCGTGGTTCAGGTGGAGCCTGTTCATGTTGCATGTTTGTGGAGGGAGGAACAGGCAAAGTTAGGGAAAATAAGTATTATCATCTAGACAAAGGAGACATGCATAGGAGAGAACAAAGTAGAAGGTGTGTGATAAGTGAATGGCAGGAAAAATTAAATGCTAAGAGCAGTGATGGAGCCCAGTAAAGGTCAATTAATTAAAGTCGATCTGCAGGTCAAATAAATGAATCAGTTACAAAACAAACTAACTAATAGAAAAGATGAATAATGAGGTCAGGTTCATGGGTTCATGGACTATTCAGAAATCCGATGGCAGAGAGGAGGCAGCTATTCATCTTGTCATCCGCCCTGACAATAGTAATATGAAGTGGGCAGGTGTGAAAGTAAAGGAGAAAGAGAAATACAAACTCCATTGGAGTTCCTGTTGGGTAATGCCTGACAATGAGTCAATACTTGACTCCAAGTTGGAAATTCTGTTCATCAGTGAATGGAAGTTCCTGCCAGAACCATTTGGAAAAACTATGTTTAATTTAACCTCCAAATGCTCTGGAATTCTTTGCTGTTTTCTTGGTAGTTTCTTGGGGTGACAGTATAAAATAAAACAAAATTGGATTAGACTGAAGGTGTTCTTACAAACTCGATTGCCAAAACAAATGCATTGCATCATGGCTTCTGAAACAGCAGGTAACCAGGCAGCGGTAGCAATGGGAACTCCAGCAAAAGAAATATATCCCTTTACCCAATAAACATAGAAGTCACATAATGACAACTTCAAAGTTCTTAAAGATTAAAAAAAAAACTGTTTTCTTCATTCCTTCAGCTTTCCCCGATTCTTTTCCCTCACATCAGTGCCAGTTTTAGAATTGGCAATGGGTGAGCTTTTCCCAGAGGAATCAATTTCTCATGGTTCAGAGTTTGTGTGTGCTAAAGTGGAACAGCAAATTTTTTCTCATATATAATATATGATTCTATTTTTTCTCATCTCTCAAAGAGCTCCTGTCAATTTCAGAGTTTTTTTTATATACAAGAGGAATTATACATCGAGTCACGCACATAAAATCAGACAAGGGTGTGTCCCTTTGTATGAAAACTTGTTTGAATGGCTTCACAAAGAAGGGTTGACTATGACTAGAAAAATACTTCACCTTCTGGGCTTGGCAGCATAGCAGTTAATTAACATAATGTTTTACTGCATGAGCAGTTGGGGTTCAATTCCTAGCACTGTCTTGAAGGCGGTTGTATTGTGTCCCTGTGACTGTGTGGAGTGTGGGTTTTCTCCAGGTGCTGCAAGGGTGTATGGATTAGTAAGTTGTGAGCATGCTATGTTGGCACCAGAAGCTCGGAGACACTTGCTGGCTGTCCACCAGCATATCCGCAGACAGTGCAGGTTGTTGATTCGATGAACGCCTCTTACTGTGAGTTTTGATGTACATATAACAAATAAAGCTAAGCTCTAACCTCTTTTAATGGACTCTTGGGTTATGAGTGTAACTGTAAAGCCTGTTCTCTTCCTTAAGGTGAGATTGCAATGGTGGGAGGCAACTCTAAAGTCACGCAGCTAATGTCAATACTGTGATAGTGGGTGCAGGAAAAGGTTACAGGGAAGGACTGAAGAACAAGCAGAAGAGAAATTGTACATTGGAACATTGGTGAACTGGTGATACCAGCATTGTTCTCCTGACGCCAGGATGAAAACAGTCACTTGCTGAAACCTATTGCATCCAGCTGGAAATGGAATGGCAATTTAGTTTTCGGTGATGATGTGATTGTGTAACATGTGTTTGGTGAGATATAAATTTCAGAAAGAAGGCAATCATTTAAAAGCAGCAAGCAGCTACATGCAACACCAAGGATTTCTTAATAGATATTAAATAGAATGAAATCTGCACCATGTCAAACCCTACTTTTGTAGGTCTTTTACAAAAATATAGGTGGCGGGATGGAGATATATCTCTACCAAAGGAGGTGTAAGGCGCCCCTTCCCTCCGCTATAGCCTGCAGGTCACCACTGACCAAGGTGTAGCACCTACTTGCCCCTCACCCAACAGGGTCACGTGAAACCATGGGAGCAGGTGATGGATAGTCATAAGGGCAGCTTCTGCATATCACAAGCTCTAGTTATGTGACCACAAATGCTAAGCAGACAATCTCTGAATTGTATTGATAATGGCTGGGGTCATTTGTCTTGTAAAGACACTGCCCAGAAGGGCACTTCTGTAGAAAAATTTGCCAAGAATAATCATGGTCAAAGACCATGATATCCTAGGTAATATCACACAGCAAATAATAATGGTGATGCGAGGAGATACTTGCTTTAATGATGTCAGTTTTGGTTACATTAAAGACCATGAAGGATACATGAGGTTCGAGTGTGAAAAGGTTTGAGTGCACCTGTCTGAAAGCAACATACTGTATGTCCATATAGTGAAATGTCAGTGCAGAAGAGAGGGAGTGTTCAAGTAATATGAGCTATTGACTGAAACATAACTGACACCATTTTCCATTAATGTGCACCTGAACCATACCATGCACACATTCTCACAGGCAAAAGCAAAACTTGGAATTCTATTCTATCAAAACTTTCTACTGTCAAGATGAAGCCACACTCAGGTTGGAGAAACAACACCTTATATACTGGCTGGGTAGCCTCCAACCTGATGGCATGAACATTGACTTCTTTAACTTCCGTTAATGCCCCTCCTCCCCTTCTTACCTCATCCCTGACATATTCAGTTGTTTGTTTTTTTTTCTCTCTCTGCCCATCACTCTTCCTGTTATTCATCTCCCTCTGGTGCTCCCCCCTCCCCCTTTCTTTCTCCCGAGGCCTCCCGTCCCATGATCCTTTCCCTTCTCCAGCTCTGTATCACTTTCGCCAATCACCTTTCCAGCTCTTAGCTTTATCCCAACCCCTCCGGTCTTCTCATATCATTTCGCATTTCCCCCTCCTCCCACTACTTTCAAGTCTCTTAGTATCTTTCCTTTCAGTTAGTCCTGACGAAGGGTCTCGGCCCGAAACATTGACAGTGCTTCTTCCCATAGACGCTGCCTGGCCTGCTGTGTTCCACCAGCATTTTGTGTGTGTTCTTGGAATTCTATAATTCCTTTCATAGTCAATTAATACCTTTGTCTGAAACACAAGTCACTTCTATAATGTAGGAAATATGGCAGACAAATTACACAGCAAGCTCTTACAAACAGTATTAAGCAAAGGGTTGATTGCTTTACTGATGAGTCTAGATTATTGAAAGGTACAGCTGGCAATGGACATGCTTCCATTTACAAATTCCATATGAAGTCACATGCTGCTAAGGCTTGGAAATAAATCACCATTCTTTTAACACTAGTGGATTGTCATCATCACTGTGAGAGTGCTGTCAAAGGCAACTGCTTAAATTGATGACATATTAGCACCTTCTCAGGAATGGATAATGATAACTGGATTCTGTCAGTCTCATGGGTATTCCATGATAGAATAAAAGGATAAATAACAATCTGCTGGAAGAACTCAGTGGGTTAAGCAGCATCAATGGGAGGAAAACCCATATAACCATCACAGGAAAAGCCCTTCCCACCACTGAGCACTCTGCAAGGATCGCTGTCACAAGAAAGCAGCATCCATTATCAAAGACTCCCACCATCCAGGCCATGGTCTCTTCTCAATGCTGCCATCAGGAAAAAGGTGTAGGAGCCTTAGGTCCTGTACCACCAGGTTCAAGAACATTCATTACCCTTCTACCATCAGGTTTCTGAACCTATGTGGATAAGTTCACTCAACTCTGAACCGATTCCACAACTTATGTACACACTTTCAAGGACCCTACAACTCATGTTTTCACTATTATTTATTTATTTTTATTTGGGGTTTTTTTGTATTTGTACAAGTTTCTCTTATTTTGCACATTGGTTGTTTCAGTTTTTATTGATTCCATCATATTTCTTTCTTCTATTGTGAATGCCTGCAAGAAAATGAATCTTAAGAGTAGTGTATGGTGACATACAGTATACGTACTTCGATAAAGAATTTATGAGGGGTGATAAATTTGTAGCCTAAGGTAGAAGGAGTCAATTTTAGAAATCCTAGCACATTTGTTTTTCAACATAGTCCCCTCCTACATTTAAGAGATAAGTTATACAGCTCTTGTTACATGTACATGCACATGCAGGTCAACTCTTTGAGTGATTATGCATAAAGTTTGAAGTAAATAACTAATCTCCTTTTACCTTAGGCCACAAACTTATCAATCACCCCTTCTGCGGACACTTTCTGGAGGTCCAAGATCCGGATGCTCCACGACCGCTGGACTAAGTGTGTAAATGTAGGAGGGATTATGTTGAAAAATAAATGTGCTAGGTTTTCTAAAATTGACTCCTTCTACCTTAGGCCACGAACCTATCAATCACCCCTCGTACTTTGAAAGGAATTGTCCGCTTCTTTTCCTCCCACAGATGCTGCTCAACCCGTGTTCTTGCAGCAGGTTGTTTGATTCTCTGAATTTCAGCATCAACATTCTGTCTCAAAAGGATAAATAGCACTGGACTGGACACTGTGATGTTGCATAGGAGCTCTCTGTCCCAAAGACATCCTCTGGCAGCGTGCAGATACAAGAGAGACTGCACTTGCTGGTAATCTGGAGCAATTCACAAGCATTGCTGGAGGAACTCAGCAGGTCAGTGTGGTAGGGAGCTACTGTCCTGATGACCAGTTGACAAGGGAAGAGGCGGGGGTGAGGGCAGTTCGCAGAGCACAAACATTAGTATGCACTGAGGATCAAGGTTATGGGGCACTGGCTTTGCGATGATGACGTTGGGAGGTAATGGAGTAGAAGAATGAGAAATCGGAGGATCTAACGGGGATATCTCCCTCCTGACTTGCTGAGTTCCTCCAACATTTTGTGTGTGTTGCTCCCCGGGCAGTGAGGCGACTCCTCAGCACGGTTATTGGTGGATGTTGAAGCCACGGCTATTAGGGATGGTGCCCTAAAACAGTCGTCTTGCTGGTCTGGTCCAAACACCCTCCTGCCTGGAACGGAACTCTGGGGGGGGGGGGGGGAGCGGCTGCTGGACCCCGGTTGCTAGGCGACGGCGTGCGCTCAGTCTCTCTCCCCCCTCCTCTTGTTTCCGCATTAACTTCCGGTCTGCCGGACAAAAGCTTCCGCCCCTGTCAGCGCCCCGCGGGCTGTGCTCTGTTGTGCTGCGGCTGCACTTTAGTTCGGCGCTGTCCCGAGGAGGCATCGCGGCGGGTGAGTAAGAGGAGTCCGGGATTGCCTTTCCTCTTAGCAGCTGTTTAGGCAAGTGCGGGTTCTCCTTTTAAATTTTGCTCCCTTACACACAGACCCGCCACCATCTACTCCTCAGCCCCCCTTCCACAGCAGCTTCTGTCGTCCCTCGGTTACCCTCCAGTCACTTGTCCTGCTAGATCCTCTGATTTCTGATCACTTTACTCCACCATCTGCCAGCATCATCACCGCAAAGCTTATGCCTCATAGCAATGATCCTAATTCACCATCAGTCCATGAAAATATTTGCTCTCTGTGCACTGTTTCCCCCTCTCTTGTAAACTGGTCAATGTTTCCCCAGTTGCTTTCTTCCATGTGTTTCCCTGCATAAAGATTATTCCCTTTAAAATTTGCAGAGTTACACATTCTCATCATTCTTTGGGGGAAAAAAATCTTGTGAATTCTTTTCTTGAATTAATAGTGACGAGTAGTCCACACCTGACATGCAGTCAAGCTAGCCTTTTCAGAATGACCTAAAATGTAAATGGTACAAATCTTTTGAGATGTAATATAAGTTGCTCATGCTTCAATAACATCCCAATGGCAGTTGTACCATCTCCATTGACTAAAATTAAATATCGTGCTTGGTAATCTATGGGGGAAAATGGCAAAAATAACTGTGCAGAAGTGCATTTTATAATGGTTTAGAAGTTTATACTTGTTTCCCCATCATATTTTAGCTTTGCAAAACATAGAGTTGTAGATAACAGCAAAGTATACTGCCTCTTGAGGTCCTGTATGCTTTCTGCAATTGTCTTGAATTAACTGCCCTTAATCTGTAGTCCTGTGATTCTTTACTCTTGAACTCCATAAACTAATCTGCCACCACCACCACCTCATCAGACAACCTATTCCACATGGAGCAAACATTCCGCTGGAGGAAGTCAGTGGCCTGAGCAGAAAGGAATTTTGATGTTTTGGGCTGAGCAGGGTTTTGAGCCGAAACATCAGTATCTTCCCTCCTACAGATGCAGCTCAATCTGCTGAGTGCTGATTCTGAATCAGAATCAGAATCAGACTTTAATTGCCAAGTACATGTGCACATACAAGGAATTTACTTCTGGCAGATGTTGTCTCTCTGCTCATAACAATAATAATGATAAATATAAATGAAAATATAGATTATACATACAAGTAGTGCAATCCAAGTAATAGTTAGCCGACAGTTAACCGGCAGTTAACTGTTCAGCAAAGTGACCGCAGTAGGGAAAAAACTTCTCCAGTGCCTATTAGTCTTAGTCTGGAGGGATCTGAAGCGCCTACCAGATGGAAGCAGTTCAAACAGTCCATGCGCAGTATGGAAGGAGTCCTTTATGATGTTCCCCGCCCTCTTCTTCAACCTGGAAGAGTACAGGTCCACAATAGAAGGCAGGGAGGCTCCAATGATGCGCTCGGCAGTCCTCACTGTGCGCTGTAGTCTGGTTCTATCCTGCTTGGTGGCGGCTCCAAACCACACATTGATGGAGGTGCACAGGACAGACTCAATGACTGCAGTATAGAACTGCAGTAGCAATTCCTGAGGCAGACCAGACTTTTCAGTGGATTGTTTGTTGTTCCAGATTCCAACATCTGCAGTCCTTGATGCATTCCATATGCTAACTATGTGCTGTGGAAGAGGAGAGCTTTTGCTTGTGTCACTTTTGATTCTATTGCCAATTGCTTTATGATGTTGAGTTTTGGATCTTGACCATAGTAGGTGGTCTTGAGGTAGATAGTCTCTATCTAGATCGGTTCGATTCTACAGATGGGTCTCAGCCTGAGATGTCAACTGTTTATTCATTTCCATAGATCCTGCGTGACCTGCTGAGTTCTCCCAGCATTTTGTGTGTGGTACTTTTGATTCTTCATTAGTTTCAACACCTCTTTGAAACTTTGCGGCAACAAGGAATGGTGTGCGTATGAGAGAGAATGGGTAACAGATAAATAGGGGTAGTAGTACTGATAGGATTAATCTGAGTGCTGGCATAGTCTTTGAGCTAAATGGCCTCCTTTGCTGTTGTGAAAAAAATATGGAAAAGAAACCTAAAAATAATTCCAGTTTCTCCAGCTTTTTGCTGTACGTCAAAATCGTAAATGTTTCCTACACTTGCATTTAGCCTTTCAGTGACTGTGTACAAAGGTACATTGGTCTCTTTGAACCCATTATCCATTTTCTCATTTCATGCACCAAAACAGAGAGCTGCACAATTTTTCACATTAAGTGGCATGTGTGATATTGTTGCCCAATCTCACACCCGCCTCTTTGAAGACTCCTTACATCTTCCTCCCTCTTTGCAATCCCCACACACTTTGGTATCAAATCAAAAAGGGGATAACTTTACTTACCCGTCACTGAACTGTTCCCACTGAATTTGACTCACTTTCAAGTACTTTTCATCTCATGTTCTGGATAGTTTTTGCTTATTTATTTATTATTTTTATTTTTTCTCTTTTTTTTATTTGTATGGTTTGTTGTTTTTGTTTTGCACATTGTTTGTTGTCCATTCTGCTGGTGCAGTCTTTCATTGATTCTATTGTGTTTCTCGTATTTACTGTGATTGCCCACAAGAAAATGAATCCCAGTGTTGTAAATGGTGATATATAGGTACTTTGATAATAAATTTACATTGAACTTTGAAATCATTGATATGCACTCAGTTGCCACTTTATTAGGTACAGGAAAATAAATTGGCCACTGTGTGTATTTCTGTATGTTTGTGGTCTTCTGCTGCTGTAGGCCATCCACTTCAAGGTTCAATGAGTTGTGTGTTCAGAGATGCTTTTCTGCACACCACCATTGTAACACAAGGTTATTTGTGTTACTGTTCCCTTCCTGTCAGCTTGAATCAGTCTGGCCATTCTCCTGTGACCTCTCTCACTAACAAAGCGTTTTTGCCCACAGATCTGCCACTCACTGTGTTTTATTTTGTTGTTCTCAATATTCTCTGTAAACTTTAGAGACGGTTGTGTATGTGTATCCCAGGAGATCAGTTTCTGAGATACTCAAAGCATCCCATCTTAGAATTAGTCAGGTTTAATTTCACCAGCATATGTCATGAAATTTGTTACTTTTGCAGCAGCAGCAGTACAATGTAATACATAATAATGGAGGAAAAAATGTGAATCACAGTATGTAAATATACAATATAAAATAATTCAATAAGTAGTGCAAAATTTAAAATATGTAGTGAGGTAGTGTTCAATGTCCATTCAGAAATTGGATGGAGGAGGGGAAGAAGTACTGTACCAACAACCGTTCCACCGTCAAAGTCACTTGGGTCCCATTTCTTCCCCATTCTGATGATTGGCTGATTAGATATTTGCATTAATGAGCAGATAACCCTAATAAAGTGGCTACTCAATTTATATTGTGATTAACTCAGTCCCATCAGTTCATTAATCTCAGCCTGACAATCTGAGAAAATCTGCTTATTCCTACTTTTTGCTTTTTCTGCTTGGCAGGTTGTGACATGTATAAAGTTTGAAGGTTAATACTTGACAATGAAAAATATAGGAGAAGAGCACAGATGAATGTGCGGCTGAAGATCTGGTTTATGAGGGAGGTGCATGGATCATTAGGATTGCTTCTAGGGCAGATGGGATCTGTACATGACAAGACAGGTTATATGTGAACAGAATGGGAACTAATTGTCCTTGCAGGGAGTTTGCTCATAGTACCAGGGAGGGTTTAATCTAATTTGGCGGGGGTTGAGTATTTCAGCGGCAGTGTGGCAGGTGGATGTATGGATTTGAATGCAGAGGGTAATCATGCAAATCCAGTATGTAAAGCAAGCCGAGGCAGATTAGGAAGCATGATGTGTGGGAGGGTTGTTGTTAGTGTGCTCAACTGTATTTATCTAATACAAGAAGCCTTGAAAGTTAAATGAGCTTAGAGCATGAATTGACATGTAGAATTACAATATTGCAGTCATGGGAATATGATTGTGTGAAGAGCAGGACTTATCTGCTTATCTGCCAGGATATAGAATTTTAGAATGACAGATATTTAGGAGAGTTGGGGGAATCATATTGCTGGTTAGGGAGAACATCACAGCAAGAAGTAGAGAGGATATCTTGGAGGAACAGACAATCCATTGGGGGAGTTTAGTGGGTTGAACAGCAATGGGGGGGGGCAGGAAGGAATTTTCAATGTTTTGGGTCAAGACACTGCATCAGGATTGGGAGGGAAGTTGGCCAGTATAAAGAGGAGAAGCGGAGTAGTGACACAGGTGATTGATGGCAATGAGGAGTGGTGAAGGATGGTAGGCGGGTTGCACCAAGTAGGGGAAAGGTGAAGTTGGGAGACAGTGACAGGTGGATGTTGTAAGTGATTTTGCAGCTGCTCAAAATCCAGACCAACACACACAAAATGCTGGAGGTACTCAGCAGGTCCGGCAGCATCTGTGGAGTGAAGTGAACAGTTGATGATTTGGGCTGTGACACTTCATTAGAACTGAATGGAAAGAAAGTGGGCAAAAGCCAGAATAAGAAGGTGGGAGGAGGAGTACAGACTGCCAGTGATAGGTGAGTGCAGCTGAGGGGTAAATGAGTGGGGGAGGTGAATGAAAGGGATAGATCTTTTTTCCCATCTTCCCCCCCCCCACTTTGTTTCTCTCATTCTAATGGATCTCTCATTGTTCTCGTCCCTCTCCACCTTTCATTACTTTCCCATCACATCCCTCTGATTCCCTACTTCCTTCCCTCTATTCCATGGTCCACTGTCTTCTTGGAGGAAAGGATGGGAAGGGAGGAAACCTACTGGAGGGGAGATTATCTAAAACTGGAAAGTTCACTGTTCATGCCAATGAGTTGTGAACTATCCAGGTGGAATATGAGGAGTTGTTTGCATTGGGTCTCACCCTTGTGGCAATGGACAGGTCAGCGTGAGAATGGGAATTGCAGATAGAGCATAGGTACTCTGCAAAACAGTTGCTCCATCTGCGCTTGAACTAGCTAATGTGCAAGAGGCCATGTCAACAGCACTAAGTATTGTAGACCAGGTTAGAGGAGGGGCATTTGAATTTTTGCCTCACCTAGAAGGGCTGTTTAGGTCTCTGGATGGTGGTGAGGGAGAGGGTGCAAGGGCAAGTGTTATGTGTTCTGCGATGTAGGGATAAGTGTCAGAGGTCAGGGTGGGTGCTGAGGGATGAGTAGACCAGTGAGTCGCAGAGGGATATGTTTGACACTGGGATCTCATTGTAGCTGGTGGAAATGACAAAGGATGATATATTGGGTGTGATGTTTCATAGGGTGAAAGGAGTGGACTGAGGAAATTGAGGAATATTTTTGAAGGGGGTAGATTTTACAAGATCATAGGGCTAAAGTTTACGAATAAAGAGGTGCAGCCATGTTGCTGGGATTACACTACAGGCCTCCCATTAGTCAGAGGAAGAGAGATGTAAGCAACTTGCATAGAGGTGTAAAAAGAATGCTAGTGGGAAATTGCCTCGCGTAAATGAAGATCAGCTTTATTTGTCAAGTGTACATTGAAAGAATGAAACTACAGTGAAGAGCATTTGATTCAACGACTAACACAGTCCAAATAACTGCTGGGAGCAGCCCACAGATTTTGCCTGTATCCAGTATCAACATAGTATGCCCAAAACTTACTAACCTTAACCCGTACATTGTCTTTTTTTTGGAATGTGGGAGAAAACTGGAGTGCCTGGAAGTAGCCCATGCAGTCACAGGGAGAATGTACAAACTCTTTTCAGACCATGGCAGGAATTGAGCCCTAATTGCTGATGCTGTAATATTATTATGCTAACTGCTATGCACTGTAGGGAGTGAAGGGATGTGGTGAGGTACTATGCTTTTATCTGCGTTCACCAAGGAGAAGCATGTGGAGGATAGTCAGTTCAGGGAGGGATATGTTGGTTGTCTGGAGAAAGTAGGTTTTAAGAAGATTGAGTTGTTAGATGCCGTTAGATCCCTAGGGCTGGATAAGATCTATAACAGAATGCTTTGGAAAACAGAGGATCAAGCTGCTGGGGCACTGGCAGAGGGTTTTGCATCTCTATTAACCATTCCATTTGTAAGGCATAGAAGGATACAGCCTTATTGCAGGCAAGTGGGAGTATTATGAATGGGCAAAGTGGTTGGTGTAGATGTAGTGGGCTGAAGGGCAAGTTTCTGTGCTATAATTCTGTGACTTCTGAATCTGTAGCTAGGCTGGTGCAATAAATGAACAGACAAAATTTAAGTTAGAAAAAGTCTTCCATTTTGACTCAAAGAGCAATATCAATTAGAGTACAGGAATAGCTAAATCTAAAAATGGTTAGGAGCTTATCATTGAAAGTGGTAGGGCAAATTGTGAGAAAAATGTTTAATCTGAGTTTTATAAATGGAGTTAGAATGTATAGGAGCAAGGAAATTACAATGATCTTCTTTTGATAAAACATAATTGCAAGCAAATTGGAATATTGTATTCAGTTCATTAATTCTTGTTAAATTTTATAAAAGGTGCTTAGAAATTATAGTGTATGTAGATAGTTATTTCCCCTCAGAAAGGAAGCGTTCTGGAGGAGATGTGAATGCAGATATTTAACATCCTGAAGGTCATTGGAGTGAAACAGGGTCAAGAACCAGAGAACCTAGAATAATAACTGGCAAAGTAAGTAATGACATGATGCATACCTTGTTGTGCAATGTTTAGGATGTAGATGCTCTGCCAAATGAGTAGTGAAAAGAGATTTAATCAGGGCATTCATAAGGGAATCGGTTAAGTACTTGAAAGGAAAAGAATTGCAGGGCTGTGGTGAAATGGAACTAGCATGATTACTCACACATTGAGCTGGCTACTTGATGGGCTACGTGGCCTCCTTCTGTGGTAACTTTTCTGTGGTTCTTATCCTGAAATCGTCATCATTAATAAGCCTGAATGCTGAAGGTTCCTACCTTGCGTCTGTGTAACAGAACAACTGCACCGGTTCAAGAAGATGGCTCATCACTTGGGTGGGGGTGGGAGTTGGGAGGTTGGAATATATCACAAAGATGATTACATAGCAAAATGAGCGAATGATTATCCAACAAGCCCACAAGCAAGATGCAAACTTACAAACCATTCAACATACTCTCTTGATAATTCTTGAGGAATCTCTGCTAAGCTGTTTGGATGGTTTGAGGTTTCCTTTTCCCACATTTTCAGGGTGAGAATGCCAAGTTTCTTTAGCTTCCTTTGGTCCTTTTGAGAGTAAGGTTCCATTTTTGAGCCAAGCTGGAATGCTTTGTCTCATGGCCAGGACTTGACACAATATTCAAAGTACCATGAGACATGTTGGAGTGCTGCCTTCAAATTAGACTGATAGCAATTTTAACCAGCTTAAGCATTACTGAGTTAAAGTTGTATTGAAAGTTTTGACTCCCTAGTTCACAGAGTGATTGCAAAATGATGTCATCATGTTAAGCAACTCTGGAGGTGAGATGCTACGCCCTAATTATACAGTAAGTGTGGGAACAGCCCCAACTGAATTTCTCTGAGGTATTCCTTTTCTTGAAGTAATTTCCAAGAAGCTCATAAAGACTATAAAGGAAGTTTGCTTCCCGAATTGGTTAGAAACAACTGATCCTCACTTGGAACCCGACATGTCATACAGTTCCACTACATGTCAGTGCACCATTGATGCCAGGTTTGTTTAATTGAATTTGGTTTTTGCCTTTGATGTGGTAAGATAAACTCACTGCCCAGGAGTTTCAGTTGCCTGAAGCTAAGTTGTATAGAGTCAGCAGAAATGAGTAATTTGGTCCAGTCTGTGCCTACTTTATCCTCAGCCTTGCTTAGCTCATCCCTGTTTTAAAATCTTTGCCCCATATGTGTCTATGGAAGGAAAATCTCAGCCACACTCTGTGATAACAAGTGCCTCATTCTAAGCATCCTTTGGGAAAAAGCACTCCCTGCCTCTTTGACCCTGGGAGGCTTGGTAGCGTAGTGGTTAGTGCTAGCGATTGAGGTTCAATGCCCGTTGTTGTTTTTAAGGAGTTTGCATGTTCTCCCCGTGACTCTGTGGGTTTCTTCTGGGTACTCTGTTTTCTCCCACGCTCCAAAGACAGATAGGTTAGGGTTAGTAAGTTGTGGGCATGCTATGTTGGTGCTAGAAGCACAGCGACACTTGCAGGTTGCCTTCGGCTCATGTTCAGACTGTTGGTCATTGACACAAGACCATGCATTTCCCTGTATGTTTCTATGTATATATGACAAATAAAGCTAATCCTTTATTGATGCTCTGGTAGTGCATCTCATCTGGCGATCAGGCTACCTAATTGACAGCCAGACTGATTTGTACATACCTCCCCCTTTAAATCCCAAGACTTGAACAACATTTCTTGTCTTAATTTGAATGAGTTTCATGTTCAAGTACATGGTGCTGAACTTTTTTAAAAACAGAGTTCATGTTTTATCTCAGGAAGATTATTTTATTACATGATATAGCTTTGTTGAGATGAATGATGACAAAAATGTATATTTATTGACCCTTTTGGCAAGAATACTATAAAAATATAGGGTTGAGATCTGGAATGATTGAAAGTGAGATGAGGTGTCACAGGATTCTTTGGGGATATAATTGGTGTGTTGATGGGCGTTTCTCTTCTTCATCACGCCATTGGCTCCTGTGGTGACTTGGGTCTTTGATCTTGAATGGGGAACTTGCTTCAAACTGGAGAAATGATTTTGATAGCTGAAAGATTGTGAAATGTTTAACTGTAGTGACTAGTGCTACAGTTTTCATTGGGAATGCAATGCTTTTTCAGTTCATTTTTTGAACTCAGAGTCATTGAAGTTTTAATGTACTTCTGTGAGCCCCTTACCCACATTTCTGAAGAATTCACCAAGTAAATATTTTATAGATCAGCATGTATATAATAAATGTCTGATGACCAAGAGGTAATTTGCACCTTTCCCTTGTCTAGAACAACCTATTGATTGTTTCCGACATGGGTTGATTTACCCTAACTTGATAATCTGATTGGAACACACACAAAATGGTGGAGGAACTCAGCAGGTCAGTTAGCATCAATGGAAAGGAATAAACAGTCAATGTTTCGGGCTGAGACCCTGCATCAGGCTTCAGAGGAAGGGGACAGAAGCCAGAATAAGAAGGTGGGGGAGGAGAAGGAGTATAAGCTATTAGGTGATAGATGAGACCAGATGAGGTGGAAGGTGGTTGGGCAAAAAAAGCATCTGAATGGCTGAAGAACATATCTGATAAGAGAGACCAAGGGAGAAAGTGAAAGAGGAAGGGCAATAGAGGGAGGAGATGAGGATTTATCTCTTCCACATCACCTCCCAGCTTTTTCCTTCATTCCTTCCTCTCTCACCTACCCATTCCCCCCCCCTTACCTGCTTACACCTATCATCTAACAGTTTGTACTCCTTCCAGTCACTCCTACCCTCTTATTCTGGCTTCTTTCCTCTTCATTTATAGCCCTACTGGAGGGTCTTGGCACAAAATGTTGTTTGTTTATTCCTTTCTATAGATGTTGCCTGATTTGCTGAGTTCCTCCAGCACTTTGTGTGTATTCCTCAAGATTTCCAGGCATCTGCAGAATCTCTTGTGTTCTTGAAAGTCTGAATTGCTGTATTGTATAAGGTAGGGTTGCGCAATTCTGCTGTGTTGTTTGTCTTGGATATGCCATCAGATTCGTCATTTTTTTTAAAGCCACCTATGAATTGCTGGGATTAGTTCAGACTCATAGGTTACCTTTTCCAACTGTGAGCTAAAAATCATAATTTAAGGATTAACACCTCACTAGTTTGGACTGAGAGTTTTTTCTCCACCACAGACTTAAGAGCACTTACTGGAGCATGTTATTTAGCAAGTGAAATGGGATAACAAACATCTCTCAGTCCTGTCCTCTTTCTTGCTCTCATTTGCAACGTACCAATATTTTTCAAACCTTCCCATATTTTTCTGCTTTTGAGGGCTAACTCCAGATGTGTGACTCAATGAGTTCTTGTAGTCTCTGCCTAGAGTAGCAACAATCAGCGATCGGACGTAGCTTACGCAAGTTCACTGACTGAGTACATAACACATCGATTCGCAGCAGTTTGGTGTTTAGAGTGGCGACCAATGAGTGATTGAAATTGACTGGGAAGAGCAATTTAAATAAGACGGGAACAAGTGGAGTGGCCTTTGTTGGAGTGGCCAGTGCTGGAGTGGACAGTGTTAGACTGGAGATTATGAGCATTTAGCTCTTTGAAGCTTCAGCGAGGAGAGGCTTGAGTGTGAGAAGGTGAAAAAACTGTAGGTAAAATTATTTATTGCTGTTCTTTCTTTATATTTGCACAGTTAGAACAGTAGGGAGATCAGGCAGGATAATAGGATGCTTTTCTTGCAGGATGTAGAAAGGTAGGGAGACTTCTAGGGTCCCTGATGATTGCACTTGCAGGAAGTGCATCTAGCTGCAGTTTCAAACACTCCGTGTTAAGGAGTTGGAGGTGGAACGGGATGAACTCTGGATCATTTGCGATGCTGATGGGGCAATAGGACATATAGAGTGGTAGTTACACCTAAGGTGCAGGACACAAGAGACTGAGTAACAGTCAGGAAGTGGAAAGGGATTTAACAACCAGTGCACAGTTCCTCTGTGGCCAACCCCCTCAATAACAGGTATACCACTTTGGATACTGTTAGTGGGGGAGGGTGACGACAGCAGGGGAAAGTCACTGCATTTGAGCCTCTGGCACTGAGTCTGGCTCTGTGACTCAGAAGGGAAGTGGGGGGAGAAGAGGTGAGCTGTGGTGATAGGGGATTCATTAGTTAGGGAGCAGAAAGAAGGTTTTGTAGATGAATACAAATTCGTGGATGATATGTTGCCACCTGGAGGCCAAGGTCCAGGACATCTTGACTCAAGTCTTCAGTATTCTCAAATGGGAGGGTGAGCACCCAAAGGTCTTTGTCCAGGTAACATAGGTAGGAAGAGTGATGAGGTTTTGCAAAATGAGTTCAGGGACTTGGGTGCTAGAGTTGTGATCGAGGATTGCTACTCGTGTCATGTCCTAGTGAGGCCAAAACTAGGAAGATTGTGCAGCTTAACACGTGGCTAAGGGTTTGGTGTAGGAGGGAGGGCATAAGATTTTTGGATCAAAGGCCTCTCTTCCTGGGAAAGTGCATCCTGTACAAAAGAGACTGTTTGCACCTGAACTGGAGAGGGACTAGTATCGTAGCAGGAAGGTTTGCTAGTGCTGTATGGGATGGTGGGGTGGGGGGGAAGCACAGAAGTTAAATGGAGTTGCAGGGGGATGGGAGCCATAGTGTCAGAACAGATAGTAGAGTGGTTGTGGAGACATGTTGTTAAGACCTCATACAAAGTCAAGGGTCAAAATGTTGAGCATGGTGTGACTCCTGTCCTGAGCTGCCAGGAAGTATCGTAGAAAAGGCAGAAGAGCTCAGGGTATGGAATGGCAACTGGAATTATGATATTGTAGCTATTAGTGAGACTTGGTTGTAGGAGGGGTAGGACAGCTCAATATCCTGGAGATCCTTTGTTTTAGACATAACCGAGCGGGAGGGAATAAAGGGGAGGGATGGCATAACTAGTCAAGGAAAATGTCACGGCAGTGCTCAGTCAGGACAGATTGGAGAACTTGACTAGTGAGGCTATATGGGTGGAACAGAGGAATAAGAAATGCATAACCAGGCTGCTTTATAGACCACCCAACAGTTCACAGGAATTAGAGGAACAGATTTGTAGATTGCAAATTGTAGCAAGGAACATAAGGTTGTTAAAGTAGGTGATTTTAGCTTTCCTCATATTAACTAGGTCTCACATACTGTAAAAGAACTAGATGGGATAGAGTTTGTCATATATATTCAGGAAGGTTTCCTTAATCAGAACATGGAAGTCTCAGTGAGAGAATGCTTGATATTTGATCTGCTGTTTGGGAATGAGACAGGACAGGTGACAGAAGTTTTCGTTGGAGAACACTTTGTATCTAGTTGCCACATTGCCATTAGTTTTAAAGTAAATATGCAAATAGATAGGTTTGATACGTGGTCCCTATTATAGTATATGCGGTGTACTATTCTGTGTTCTAAGCCCTTCAAGGAGATTCAGATTTCATTGCAGTATTTTCCAGGTATCAAAGGCAAAGACAAAGAATTAATGCTGTGTTCTGTGTGCCCCCCACCCCATGTGCCCCTCACACATTTGAGCTGCCGGTCATATCACCTGTATTAATATAGCGAGTAAATGTGCTTCAATTATACAGATTTTACCTGTTTTAAATTATTTCATTCATTTGGAAGTATTACATTTGTAAGAACTTTGTTTTTCATTACTTATAGATGACAAGTCTTAGTAATAATCATTGTTGATATAACTTCAACAGTTATATCTTTTTAATATGATAATCTTTTTTGTAGTTTCTATTGATTTTCCTTTGCTCTGTAGTCAGAGTGCTGCCTGCCATAAGCTGGACTAACCTTGTGTCTCTTTAAAAATAAAGATTCCCTTTCAAAACTGAAATGACCAAGTGTAAAAAGCTTCTTTTCATAATTCATTCTTGGACACAACACAAGGGAAATGCTTGTGGGTTTCATCTTCTCGGATGCAATGTGTTTTTTTTCTGTTTGTATTGCTAGACTTAGCCTTTGTCCAGATGACCTGCACACAGTGCACAAGATGAATTGGGAAAGGACATTTGTGCCAAGGGTGGCGGCAGAGGTGTTGGATATCTTTATGGGGGAGTAGTGCCCTCTTTTCTGGTCAGTGCTTGGAACTGCTTTTTGGTTGGGAACCTCAGCAAAGATCTTAGTTAACTCACAGTTATGTTTGTAAAGTTGTCTGTTCTACCTGGGCATCAGTCCCCAACAGAAGTAATGAGTGAATCTGATGTCAGTTTGGAACACTAAACTGGTCATGAATGTGTTCATTCATTACCCTGGCACTGTATGGCTCAGAAGCTTATCCAAGCCACTTCATCCAATTCTGTTGCCAGGACTCAAAAGACTAGTCAAGAACGTTCAGTATACAGAAAGAGAGGGGGGAAGGATATTTTTCTAATTCCAATTCTCTGCATAGACTTGTATTTTTTTTAAAAGATTATTAATATTAATAGTCCTTGTCTGATGGGAGTAATAAGAAGAGAGCATATCTTGGATGACAAGGGCCTTTAATGATGCTGCCTTTTTTGAGGCATTTCCTTTTGAAGAAATTCTTCAAAGAAGTATCTTTTTCTCTCGCTAACTGAGATAATTCAGCAAGAAATTGGAAAGAAACCAGGTGGGATTTAGATAGATGAAAATTGTATTCTCTTAAGCAAAATTTTATTTTGTCAGAGGCTCAGCTGCCAATAAAGGAGTGGTTCTTACTTCCTTTTATGCCCCTCCTCCTATTAACTTCTCCTCCTCCAGATTCCCTGGAAAAAGTCTTCAGCTGTTTTACTGACATTGCTGCAGGTTCCAGCACCGGGACAACACTTACACTAAATACATGAAGCACTGATGGTCGGTGCTGCAGACATTTGCAGTAGGTGGAGGTAATGACAAACACATGGGCTGCTTTACTTTTGAGCAGCTGTAGTTAGACACTGAAGTGCCTTTCTTTCCTTCCAGACGGTATTGAACAAGCCAGGAGAGTGAGAGGATTGATATGGGTAAGTTGTTGCTCACAGAAGTAGATTTAGAGAATGAAAGCAGGCATAACTATTTGGTGAGTGATCTTATTTTAAAAAGTTTTTTAAAAAACTGAAGAAGTTCCATCTATGCTGACTGGCCCAGCCAAAACAATAAGTTTGCCTTTGTTGTTATAAATTATTCTATTAAACACAGATTTAAGATTGTAGTAGCTTTTCTTGTAAGCTTAATTATGACTTGGGGGCAGGGATGTAAAAAAAGTGGAAGCCAGATGTAAAGATTAAAGGAATGAGGCACTTGAAAGGGTTGATATAATCAAAAATTGAAAGATTATTATGGGACAATGGAAACCATTGCTGTTGGAAAGATAATAGAACCTTGTATTTCATTTTCAGGAAATTAACTTCCTGAGTCAAACTACAATAAATTGTGATTTTTAATGTTATGTGGGTTTATTATTGTTACTTACTTACAAAGTGTACTACTTCTGCTTAAATCCATCACTCCTACAGGGGCATAGGCCACCAATAACAGCTTGGTAGAGTCCTGAGAAGGAGCAGTCTTCCAAGTTGTCTCTAGGTGTAGCCCATCTTCAAAAATCCTTCCTGTCCCAGGGATGAGGTCTTTGGAGCTTCTGTTCGTATTTCTGTAGCTCTGCGTTTTTAGCAGGGTGGGGTTGCTAGCGCTGTGCCCAACCCTCCTTTCACGGCTGGGACCCAGTTTGGATAGCGGTCTGCTTTTATGCAATTCTGTTGATGATTGCATCCTCTAAATCTTCATTTTCATTGTAATATTCAAGAAGATTGTCAATACCTTCAAATTATTTGTAGTTTCTAACTTGTTGATGCAGTGAATTTGTTTCATTTTTACTTCTGACAGTTTTTGGCATTTCCAACCCTGAATGCATGAAACCATAGTGAGCAAAACTGTTCTGAGTTGTCTTGCTGCTTATTTTCACAACTATCAGTTACGAAAACCACAGGTTTTTTTTTTACATAAACACACAAAACTGACATTATTCAAAGACTTCACTTTAAGCATGGTGTAGTATCTTATGGCCACATAGGTGTCCATGATTAACACTAGTTAGAATCTATTTGGCAGTTCTGCCCCAATTAGTGTCCCAAATAAACCAAGGGAATCCTAGCAATTTTCTTGATTTGGTTTTGTTCTTTAAGATTTGTATCAAATTAGTGGCTGCCATGATTAAATGATGGCCCAATTAACCAGAATCCGCTGTATATTTAAAAAGTGAATGGGAGACAAGCCATCTTTCTCCTGAATAAGTAAAATTCAAACATTTATAAGTTAACCTTTTATTAATATTTCCCACATGGATAATGCTGAAAGTGCTGTAGTTTCTTTATTTTTTATGTTTGCTGGACTATTCCTCATCAAAGCTAAATGTGGGTTCTATTGCCTGGATGAAGATCATGACTGTGTTTATTTCATGGTCTTGCCTGCTTCCTGAGGGAAATATAAATTACCAGAGGTTATTGAAATGAATGGGCTTAGTGGCACTTTGTATTTGGAATACACCATGTACAGTAATCACTCCTTGGGTAGTTATTTTAAAATATCAAATTAAACCTCAGCTTACTGTGCGATTTTTATTTTATTTTATAACAATGCAAGTGTTTATTTTATTACTTACAATTGCAATAATTCTATTAATAAAAAGAGGTGGCAAATACTTGAGTTAAGTTAGATTGCAGTCTAAAGCAGGTTTATGTCTGATTTTCCGTCATTTCTACATGTAGCTTTCTTGCCTACAGTTCCTCAGCCATTACATGTGTGTGGCTTCATACATTTTTTAAAAACTGAATCCATTATTCTCAGTCTAGTTATGTTTAAATTCTATAGCCCTAATCCACAATCTTCTAATTCTGTATTCTTGGTAGTAGTCCTTCAGTTGCCTGGGTCCAAAACTCTGCAATCCCCTCCATAAATGTGTTAGTTTTTGCCCTCTCTGTAACCATTTTGATTTAATGTTGAATAAGCCTTTGGCCACTTGCTTACTATTTGTGGCAGTATGAAATTTTATTATAATGTGTTCCCAAGAATGTAATGGGACAATTTACTAAAAGGTAAAATTGTCATCTTTAATTGTTATTGTTCAAATCCTTGCTTTGAATTTTGATGAAGAATAAAGAGCTTCACTTCTAGTCCAGCTGTAATGCCTTTTTAAGATTTGGAATTACTTGGACTCGATCCAAAGATAATATCTGTCAGCTACCAAGTACCCTAGTTGTTTTCTTTAATTTAAAAATAAAACTCCATACAATGCTGCATTTTTCAAGGTGTCCTACTGAATTTCCCCTTTATTTGGTACAATTAGTTAATGCATTATTTACTTTAGTTGTAATGAGATCTTGTAGTGTAGAACAAATAAAGCTTACCCCTACCATTAAGTGAAGATTGATTGACACTGGATCTTGGGAGCAATGTAGTGCTAATTCTACTAAATAAACACAAAATGCCAGAAAATACTGAAAGGGTTAGTCAGCATCGATGGAGAGAGTGACACACACAAAATGCTGGAGGAACTCAGCAGGCCAGGCAGCATCTATGGAAAAGTAAACAGTCCTCATGAAGGATTATAAATAAATAAATCTTAGAAACCTGAAATAAAAACACAAAATACTGGAAACACTCAGGCAACATCTGAGGAAAGGGCAGAGTACCTGTACTGTGTTTACAGGAGTGATCCAGATTTTCAGGTTGCCTGTCACTTCAATTCACGTCCTATTTCCACACTGACGTTTCTGCCCTGTTACAGTGAGGCCCAATGCAAGTGTAAGGAGCAACAGTGGCACAACATGGATGTGTTTTTTTTAAACCATGTACAGTTTTGACAGAGCAATGAGCCTAGACATCAAAGGCTACAGGCCAAGGAAGATGGGATTATTATGGATCAGTGCCTCCTGGTTGGTGTAGATGTAGTGGGCTGAATGGCCTGTTTCCATGCTGTATGACTGATCTTGCCTTCCATCTGGGCATTTTGCAGCCTGCAGGATTTAATATTTTACTCAGTCCACACAATGTGCTGGAGGAGCTCAGCTGGTCAAGCATCATCTATGGTTTTGGCTGAGACCCTTCATTGCTCTAGATTTCCAGCACCTGCAGTACCTCTTGTGTCTTAATATTTAGTACTCCAGCTTCAGATAATTCTTTCCTTACGTTTCCTTAATGTATTGGAGCTGGCCATTTCTGCCTGTCATGACTTTGGTTTTGTTTTGTACAATCCATCTGGTTGCAGGTTATATCCCACAGTGGAAATTTAATCTGATTTTGGCAGCCGCATTAAGTCACTCAACTCACCCTGTCAGAGCTGTTTGTTTATTGTTTTACACATAGCCCACCTAAACCGACCCCATTCCCTCCCTTTCCCAGTACTAATTAATGCTCCAGACCTGAAATATATATGTTTTTTTCCTTAAATGCTTTCTGACTTGTGAGTACTTCCAGAATTTTGCCTTTTTATTATAAAATGGAAGGGAGAGAGAATTAAAAGTTGCAGCTTGGAAATGTGTGATACTGGGCGTGAATGGCTGAGTGGAGTCATGCTCTTCACATGGCCCTGTATATTTCTCTACTTCAGATGTTAAATCTCATCTTCTGATAAAGGTGGCTGTGTAGGCAAAGGAGTTAATGAGCCTGTTGCAGATCCATGGCATGGATGTTTTATTTTTGGTTTGCTGCCTCGACTTTTAGAGTAAGCACATTGAAAGCAAACATGTTAGGAAGAACTTCATGAAACAGTGTGTCTTTCTTGAATAATGGAAACTGTGAGCAATAGCTCCTGAGAGACCAGTGTTTGATGACAAGGAGCAGTGAGTTAGGATGATGAGTTCTAGAATAGTGCTACCAGATTAAACTATTTTGTATGTATAAAAAAAATCCAAATTTTAAAATTAGATGTTACATTCATATTTTCACAAACTTGTCATATATTTTATAGACAATAGACAGTAGGTGCAGGAGTAGGCCATTTGGCCCTTCTAGCCAGCACCGCCATTCACTGTGATCATGGCTGCTCATACACAGTCAGTACCCCGTTCCTGCCCTCTCCCCATATCCCTTGACCCCGCTATCTATAAGAGCTCTATCTAACTCTCTCTTGACTGCATTCAGAGACTTGGCCTCCACTGCCTTCTGGGGCAGAGCATTCCACACATCCACCACTCTCTGGGTGAAAACGTTTTTCTGCATCTCTGTTCTTAAACCCCTTATTCTTAAACTGTGGCCTCTAGTTCTGGACTCACCCATCAGCGGGAACATGCTTCATGCCTCCAGTGTGTCCAATCCCTTAATAATCTTATATGTTTCAATCAGATCACCTCTCATCCTCCTAAATTCCAGTGTATACAAGCCCAGTCGCTCCAACCTTTCATATGACAGTCCTGCCATTCCGGGAATTAACCTTGTGAACCTATGCTGCACTCCCTCAATAGCAAAAATGTCCTTCCTCAAATTTGGAGACCAAAACTGCACACAATGCTCCAGGAATCATTTTAAAATGATTTCATGACACTATAAGAATACTCCCTGCAAAAAATGAGTTGTAATTTTGTTGCAAGTCATCACCTTGCAGTATAATCTCAAAGATTGGTAGCCTTCTCTACTGACACAATTCTGAGACCCTCTGCAAAATTCTACCTGGTCCCTGTGACTGTGCTAATTTTATCTTCAGTTTTGAGGGATATGGTACGATTGTTATGGAAAATGTTTCTCTCACAGATCCTCTTAACTCTCCAAATGTTTCCTATCTCTACGAATCTACTCACCTTATTTTGCAGGCTCCAGATTTTAAACCCATAAGATGTGGTATCTTTTTGAGCACTTTCAGATACTCAGCACTTTCCATAAGTTAATGTCTTATCCAAGTGAAAAGCTTCCTTACTGAAGGGAAATTTTTAACCTTGTCTTTAGCCTGTACTGGAATGAGCCAGATCTGTGGATTTTCCAAAGAGCCAAAGGAAGCATATTATTTGGGATTGCTTTTTTTGTATCATTTATTCGTATATAAACCTGTTGATTGGATTGACTGGAGTTGTTCTAACATTAATGTTGCCTTCAGGAAAAAAATGAGGAAAATTTGGCTGGGATGAGGATAGGAAGATAAGTAGCTACAATGAGGCCTCATTTATGCTCTATCTATGCATTTAGATTCTGTCTCTTTCTCATCTCTCTAGCCAGAGGACAGATGAGGAAGAAGTTGGGCACCACTTCACTTTAAATTCCAAGGAATCAAAACTTTGAATAGATGGTGATATGTTTATCTCTTTGTGTGTACACATACACACACAGTAGATTCTGTTTAATCGGGATAGCCATTTATTTGGGACAACTCTTAAACAACGAAAATCTAAATCATTAAAATAGCCAGGATTCGCTTTGTTTATTTGGGACACTATGCCACTTAATTTGGGCAGAAGACTGTTGCCAAACAGTTTCTAAATAGCATCAATCGTGTGCACTTGCATGGCCCTTAGGCACTACACCGTACGTAGAGTGATCAGAATTTTAAGTAGAGTTAGTTGCCTGTGTTTGTGTTCAAAAAGCAGTGATTTTTGTCTCTGATAGTTGGCGAGAAGTTAGAACAATTCAGAACTGTTTTGCTCACTGTGGTTTCAAGCATTCAGACTTGAAGGTGCCAGAAATGGCTGTTAGACATTACAAAGCAAACTGTTTTTAAATAATGTCAGTTGTATACACTTGTGTTATGGGCCGACAGACTGCAGTTCAAAATGCAGTGATTATTGATCATTTTGGTTTTTATTTTGACTATGCAGTAAGGCAAGAAGATAATCCATTATCTGCACCAGGTGTCTGCTGATTTTGTTCATTTTACAGTCAATCAAAAGAACATAGCAGCGATGAATTATTCTGTCAATAACTATTAAAAATTAATGCTCAGTTTTATAATATTATAGTGATATTGGTAATGTTCTAATTTGTTCTGCATTTCATTTAAATGCATAATTTGTTACACAGTTAAATGGTAGTTTGCCTTTGCTATGCTTTTAGCTATTTCTATGAAACTTTGGCTAATTGGAGCAAGCACTTAACTGGGCCACAGTGTACTAGTTCCAATTTGTCCCAATTATCTGGAAAAGAGAGAGAGAGAGAGAGTACACATACACATGGACACTCTGGACACTCACTTGGTGGCCACTTTATTAGGTGTGGGATTCGAACACGGTGAGATCTTCTGCTGCTGTAACTTATCGACATGCTATGCATTCAGAGAGGCTCCGCTGTACACCACTATTGTATTGCATGCTTATGTGAGTTACTGCCACATATCGTTAGCTTGAACCACTTTGGCTATTCTCTGATCTCGCTCATTAACAAGATGTTTTGGGCCACAAAATTGCTGCTCACTGGATTCTTTCTGTTTTTTTGCACCATTCTCCATAAACTTTGGAGACCGTTGTGCATGAAAATCGCAGGAGATCAGCAGTTTCTGAGATTCTCAAACCACGCCGTCTGGCACCAAAAATCATTCCACAATCAAAGTTATTTTGATCAGATTTCTTCCCCATTCTGATGTTTGGTCTTAACAGCAACGTAACCTCTTGACCATGTCTGCATGATTTTATGCATTGAGTTGCTGCTAAATGATTGGCTGATTAGATATTTGCATTAATACCCTGGTATACAGTACCTAATAAAGTAGCCACTGAGTGGAAATGCTGACATCCATTTCCTCAGTGCTGGTCTCACAGTATCAGTTTTGATGTGGAATGGTCACATTCTGATCCACTTCCTTCCCTCCATAAAGATTAGTGATGAGGCCAGCAACTGTGCCATTCATGAGCTTGCTGCAATGTGATACAAATTAAGAAGAAACCTAGACATGCATTGATAATACCATGGCCTCAAGCACTTTGCTGCTATTTCTTTACCAGTCCTGATGCAGGGTCTCGACTTGATACATCAACTTTCCCCTTGCCTCCATAGACACTGACTCCCTCTGCAGGTAGTTTATAGATTCCACCATCCATAATCTCCAATGCCTCCATTATATTGCTTTGAAGTATTTTAAAACTATAGGTTGAGTAGCCTTTATCTGAAATTCCAAAATTTGAAAACCTCTGAAGTCCAAAATATTTTTGAGCGCTGATGTGACGTCACAAATGGAAAATTCCTCTAGGCATGGGAAGGTTCCCCAATGATGAGTACACCAGACAATGCTGAGAAGTGGCTTCACATATGTAATGAACAGAAGTAATAGAGAAGCACTGCATAAAGTGAAAAATGAAGATCTTGATCGTGTATTGAAAAAGTGGATTTACCAGCTTCATAGTGAACATATGCTGCTTAATGGTGTGCTGATCATGAAACGAGCAATGATCTACCACAATGAACTGAAAATTGAAGGTCATTGTGAATATTCAGCAGGCTGTTTGCACAAACTTAAGAAAAGGCACGACATTAATTTTTTTTAAAGATTTGTGGTGATAAAACGTCTACTGATCACAAAGTAGCAGAGAAATTAATTGAGTTTGCTAAGATCGTTGCTGATGAAAACGTAACATGCTGAATGGCTGTGTTAGTACATACTTGTGATGAACAAGTGTAAGACAAAAACTGCTTACCATTAGCACATATAAATTCAGAGCTGGAAATGATGACAATTCCTGACGAAGGGTCTCGGCCCAAAACAACGAAAGTGCTTCTCTCTATAGATGCTGCCTGACCTGCTGTGTTCCACCAGCATTTTGTGTGTGTTGCTACAATTTCAAGCTATATCATTATATACTTCGAAATCTCAAATTTGAAACTCTTCCAGTTCCAAGCATTTCGTATAAGGGGTACTCAACCTCTATTTGTAGTATTTCGTTATATGGGAGTCAGTTTGTGTATAGATAGCAATGGCTTTATTATCTTTTTTTGTTGATACTGGTAGAGGGATGACCACTAAACCGGATGTAGGTAAAGTGCCATCGACTTTTTTAATATCCACTTGATAAATCAGATTAGTTGACTGATTGTAAAAATTAATTTGAAATGTAGTCATTCTTAACCTTCATTGTATGTTCAAGTCTCTGATGTGGAAATTGAATACTATCACCTTATTCTGAAGTAGGTCTACAGGCCCACTGAGCCTTGGCTGACACTGGAAGATATTGGGTGGTGAGAAGTCACTTAGCTTGGGGTCACACCACATTGAGTGATCTTTGTGGGTGAAATGAACAAATGATTATGTTGATGAGGAATTCAAGGGGGAAATGTTGAAAATGCACAGCACGTCCCTCAGCAGCTGGAAAAAGAGCTTGAAAAGAACAGAAATGGTGAAAGAACTCAGCCAATCAACCAGGTTGCACATTGGTTTTTAGACTGTCCTATTAGTTGCAGCCTTTCATTGATCCTATTGTGTTTCTTGTATTGACTGTGAATGCATGCAAGAAAATGGGTTGTACAGTGCCCATAAGAAGTATTCATCCCCCCTTGGGTTTTCATGTTTTATTGTTTTACAACATTGAATCATAGTGGATTTAATTTGGCTTTTTTGACACTGATCAACAGAAAGAGACTCTTTTGTGTCAAAGTGAAAGTAGATCACTATAAAGAGATCTAAATTAATTACGAAGCTAAAACACAAAATAATTGATTGCGTAAGTATTCACCCTTTTCCAGTCAGTATTTAGTAGATGCTCCTTTGGCAGCTATTATAGCCTTGAGTCTCTGTCAGCTTTGCACTTCTGGACACTGCAATTTTTCCCCATTCTTTACAAAACTGCTCAAGCTCTGTCAGATTTCCTGGGGATCATGAATGGACTTCCCTTTTCAAGTCTAGCCACAAATTCTCAATTGGGTTGCGGTCTGGACTCTTGATGGCCACTCCAGGACATTAACCTTCCTTTTTTAAACAAAGGGGCTTCCCTTCTTCCACCATCAACTTTGCTCTCAAACGCATCTCTCCCATTTCTCACACATCTGCACTCACCCCATCCGCTCACCACCCCAGTCGAGATAGGGTTCCACTTGTCCTCATCTACCACCCCACAAGCCTTCCAGGTCCAATGTAAAATTCTCTGTAACTTACGCCACCTCCAATGGGATCCCACTACCAAGCACATTTTTCCCTCCCCTCCCTCTTTCTGCTTTTCATGGGGATCGCTCCCTACGTGACTCCCTTGTCCATTCGTTCCCCCCATCCCTTCCCACCAACCTCCCTCCTGGCACTTACCCTTGCAAGTGGAACAAGTGCTACACCTGCCCTTACACTTCCTCCCTCACCACCATTCAGGGCCCCAAACAGTCCGTCCAGGTGAGGCGACACTTCACCTGTGAGTTGGCTGGTATGGTATGCTGCGTCCGGTGCTCCCTGTGTGGCCTTTTATATATTGGTGAGACCCGACGCAGACTGGGAGACCATTTCACTGAACACCTGCGCTCTGTCCGCCAGAGAAAGCAGGATCTCCCAGTGGCCACACATTTTAATTCCACGTCCCATTCTCATTCTGATATGTCTATCCATGGCCTCCTCTACTGTCAAGATGAATCCACACTCAAGTTGGAGGAACAACACCTTATATACTGCCTGGGTAGCCTCCAACCTGATGGCATGAACATTGACTTCTCTAACTTCTGTTAATGCCCCCCCTTCCCTTCTTACCCCATCCCTAATATATTTAGTTTTCCCCCCACTATTTTTTCTCTCTCTCTTCCCATCACTCTGCCTGTTCTCCATCTCCCTCTGGTGCTCCCCTTCCCCTTTCTTTCTCCCTAAGCCTCTCGTCCCATGATCCTTTCTCTTCTCCAGCTCTGCAGCCAATCACCTTTCCGGCTCTCAACTTCACCCCACCCCCTCCGGTCTTCTCCTATCATTTCACATATCCCCCTCCCCCTCCTACTTCCAAATCTCTTACTATCTTTCAGTTAGTCCTGATGAAGGGTCTTGGCCCAAAATGTCGACAGTGCTTTTCCCTATAGATGCTGCCTGGCCTGCTGCATTCCACCAGCATTTTGTGTGTGTTGCTTGAATTTCCAGCATCTGCAGATTTCCTCGTGTTTAACCTTGTTATTTTTAGACTATTTCTGTATAGCTTTGGCTTTATGGTTGGGGTCATTGTCTGGCTGGAAAACAAATCTTCTGAGTTGCAGTTCTTTTGCAGACTGCATCAGCTTTTCCTCCAGGATTTCCCTGCATTTTGCTGCTTTCATTTTAACCTCTACCTCACAGGCCTTATGCCAAACATAGCATTTAGTGTGATGGCCAAAAAGCTCACTTTTGGTTTAATCAGACAATAGAACCTTTTTCCAGATGACTTCAGAGTCTCCCACATCCCTTCTGGCAAACTCTAGCAGCGATTTCATATGAGTTTTTTTTCAATAGCGGCTTTCTCTTTGCCACTCTTCGTTGTATGCGCAGTCTCTCCCATCTCAGCTTCTGAAGCTTGTAGCTCCTCCAGAGTTGTCATGGGTCTCTTGGTGGCCTCCCTCACTGGGCCCCTTCTTACACAGTCACTCAGGTTTTGAGGATGGCCTGCTCTAGGCAGATTTACAGCTGTGCCATATTCTTTCCATTTCTTGATGATTGACTTAACTGTACTCCAAGGGGTATTCAGTGACTGGGACTTGGAAATCTTCTTGTATCCATCTCCTGACTTCTGATTTTCAATAACTTTCACGGAATTGCTTGGTGTTCTTTTGTCTTCATGGTATAGTTTTTGCAGGATACTGACACACCAGCAGTGGAACCTTCCAGATACAGGTGTATTTTTACTATGATTAGTGAAACACTTTGTACACAGGTCTCCTAAAACAGATCTCCATTTAACTAATAATGTGACTTCCAAAACCAGTTGGGTCCACCAGTGATGATTTGGTGTGTCATATTAAGAGGGGTGGGGTGAATACTACTGCAATTAATTATTTTTTGTTTTATATTTGTAATTAATTTAGAACACTTTGTAGAGATCTGTTTTCACTTTGACAGGAAAATCTTTTTCTGTTGATCAGTGTCAAAAAAGCCAAATTAAATCCAGTGTGATTCAATGTTGTAAAACGATAAATAATAAAAACTTCCAAGGTGTGTGAATACTTTTTATAGGCACTGTATATGGTGACAAAAATGTATTTTGATAATAACTTTACTTTGAACTTGGAATTTTGAGCTTCTGTAGAAAGAGAAACCATTCAATACTTTTTGCCAGGGATTCTTCCTCAGAACAGGGCAAAGAGTGGAGGAGTGGTAATTTTGAAAGTAGAGCTGGATATGGGACTGAATTGTAAAACAAAAGACTATATGGACAACTGAACTGGGTGATAAGGAGCATGGATAGTGAGTGATTATAGAAATGGCTGAGAAAGAGACACAAATAGAAAAATAGTAATTAATGAGGGACAAGTTTTACCCAAAGTTGGAAGTGCAATGTTCCTTGTGGAATGTTATAAAATATCTGCATAAAATGTTGGAGGAGCTCAGCAGGTCAGGCAGCATCTATGGAGGGGAATAGACAGTTGAAGTTTCAGGCTGAAACCTTTTCATTAGGACTGGAAAGAAAAGTGAAGAAACCAAAGTAAAAAAAATGTTGGGGAGAGGGGAGGATGTACAAGCTAGCAGGTGATAGGTGCTAGGTGACTTACTGATTCCTCTAGTATTTGGTGTGTATTGCTCAAGATATACAGCATCTGTAGAATGTGTTTTTATAAGCTATCTGGACAGAAAATGTTATTCCTCTAAGTTTACATTGGACATCCCCAAAGAAGTGGAAGCTGCAGACAAGCTGGAATAGAAATGGAATTAAGAATTAAACTAGCATGCAAACTAACTGCAAGTGCTCCACAAAGTGATCACTCAATCTGCATTTGGTTTCTTCGTGCTAGAGGAGGCTAGACAATGAATGCCGAGTACCATAGACTACAAGTGCAAGTGTATCGCTTCTTCACCTGGATTTTGATTGTTTGGCCCCTGGATAGTGAGAGAGAAAGAGGTGAATGAATAGGTATTGCAACTTTGGTTTCGTGAGGAAGTGCTGTGAACTAAGGAGTAGTGCGTGAGGCATTTCATGGTGGAGAGGCTTGTCAGTTCCTGAGATCCTGGGAGTGCTACCTTCTGGAGATTCACTCCTGGTAGGTCACCCATGGCAGCAAGGTCCAGGGGGAGGTCCAGCCAAAGAGTGATCCATCCAAGATATCATTGGTGGAGCTGGCAGAAGATGAGGTCACATCACAATGGCAGTAATGAAGGGTCCCCAATTATCTTGGATGCCATGCCACTGGACCCTGACCCCGATCTGTCAAAGTTTGTGTGGTGGCTGCCTTTGCATCAGCTTCGCCACATTAAATAAAATCACGCACAGACATTCTCCATTAAGGGAATAACCCCTTTAGAGAACATTATACTCGATTCAAGTGATCACACTTCTTCTGGTGGGTGAGGATGTAAGAATAGCAGAACTGTGAGCACAATAGTTTTCAGATAGAGTATATGGGTATTAATTGTAGAGAGAAGTTAAGGGCCTGACATTGAGCATAGATCTCAGGTTACAGTTAGAGATCTACTGAAGTGATGGTGGGTAGTTTGAATATACCGCTGACTTTCGAGGGAAAAAAACTCAAACCATTTTTGTCTTTGGGTTTTCCTGTTGATGTCATTGATTTTGTTTATTTTTCTGTGCTTTCTTTATGTCCGGAAATATCTTTAATTATTTAATCCCACCAGATGTTATAGCTGCTAATTACCACCTAGAGTATATTTTTTAAAGATCTTGTAGAAAGTACCAGTACCCTGTTTTGTTCATGTATATAAAAAAATAATGAGTTGCAGATTTTCTCATTAAAACTTCATGAAGCAGAATCGTACTAGAAGAAGCAATCTGAAAGAGAAATGATGGACATTATGCAATGTGATATTTTACGGAGCTGCTGAGAAAGAACAAGATTGGCATACCAGATGAACACTAACAACACTCTGCATAGTGCAGTGTTTTTATGGTCATCTGCTTATGATTATTTTAATTCCTTCCCCCTACCCCCCCCCCCCCCCCTTGCTGGCCATGCCTTCAGGCTCTAGTTTGCACTCCCTCTCCCCATCCCAACTCTCCTTCAAACTTCTTTTATCCCATCCTATTATTAAAGTTTGTTGAATAATACTGCTAAGAGTTGCCTTCCAACGTTAAAGATACGACCTAACGTAAGATGTTTTTACAGAGCTTGTAATGCTAGCAGGCCTGGGGGTCACTGGGACTGTTTAATAGGATCAGTATCTCTTCAGGATAGAATCACTTAGAAGTACTCAAAGCAGGGTGGCTTGTAGAGTTATTGCTTAGACCTTTGTTATGCACTCAGTGGCTACTTTATTAGGTACTCCTGCTCATTAATGCAAATATTTAATCAGCCAGTCATGTGGCAGCAACTTAATGCATAAAAGTCTGCAGACCTGGTCAAGAGGTTCAGTTGTTGTTCAGAACAAACATCAGAATAGTGAAGAAATGTGATCTAAGTGACGTTTACAGTGGAATGATTTTTGGTGCCAGATGGGGTGATTTGAGTACCTCATCCTGGCATCTTTACTCACAACAATCTCTTGACTTTACAGAGAATGGTTTGAAAAACATTGTCTGTGGTAGTTCTATGGACGAAAGCACCTTGTTAATGAGATAGGTCAGAGGAGAATGGCCAGACTAGTTCAAGCTGACAGAACAGTGACATTAGCTCAAACATCCACACATTACAACAGTGCTGTGCAGAAGAGCACCTCTGAACTCAGAACACATTAAATCTTAATGTGGATGGGTTACAGGAGCAGATGACCGTGAACATACAGAAATACACTCAGTAAGCACTTTATTAGGTACCTCCTATATCTTTTCTACAGATTTTTTGCACATTCAGCAAGGCACAATGCTATATAAGCTCTTTTTATATAGTATTTTTTATCGCTGTATGTGCTTCTGGAATGAAATATCATGGCTGTTAGGTTGGAAAATATGACAGTTCTTTCTCAGTCACTTCCAAAAATATAAGCAGTAGATTTTATAAGGGAGTGGTGTGTTAGGACATAGCTTTTCTTTTAAATTGAAGATACCACAGGCAGTGGTTTATCTCCTATCTGAAATAAAGGCAGAGCACTCAGAAGAGATTCTCAGATGTTGGAAATCTTGTGCAACACACACTAAATGCTGGAGGAGCTCGGCAGGTAGGCACCACCTATGGAGAGAAATAAACAGTTGATATTTCGGGCTGAGACTCTCACTAAAGTTTTATCAGCATTTTGTGTGTGTTACCCATATTGTACTGTAAAAGTTTTTGTTTTGCTAATATGCTTAAGTCTAGTTAAAGCATAAATTCACAGAATTATTGCCTTATGAAATGTTATTTTGGAGTTTACAGTGGTATGTTTTTTTTAAAAATACGGATATTTAGTTATTGTATTCCACTTCAGTCCTTGCTGTTAATGTATAATGGAAGCCCTTGGATGCCAATCAGCTCTTTTTGTGCAAAAAAAGGAAGTAATTTTTTTTAAATTTCTGATCTTTGACAGGAAGGAAAATTCTTGTCAGTTGAAATAAACAGATTTGAATCACTTTCTATTTGCTACTACAAAGTGAAACTTAACTTCCAGTGATTAATATCCGCAAACTTTTTAAAAGATTGCAGGGAAAAAGTTGAACTATTTGTTGAGTCATTTTTTAAAATCTATATTCTTTATTGCCATAAATTTGCTTTCAGACTAGAATACATTCAGTTAACTCTGGTTCACAGAGTACTCCTTTTGTCTATACTTCATCCTTTTCCTGTGCCTGTTGATTTTCGAGTCTGCTTCTCGTCAATTAGTGATACTCAAAACTTTTGGGACATCTATTTGCACATGTGCCAGATCGAAAAGTTTCTTTGGAGGTCTGTACAACAAAATAGTTTAACCTTTATCATTGAAAGTTCATTTAGAAACTACACCTTCACACAAGGCTAATGGAAATATGAAAGAATGTAGGCCAAAGCTGAGTCTGGGATCAATTTAAAATTTTTGAATTTGATTGATTCTTGTTGGGCAAAAATATTAAAAGGTACAGACAAGTTGTATTGATGAAGTTAAGGTACAAGTCTATCTCCTCTCATCATATGGTGTAATAGGCTTAGAGTCATACTACAGAAAGAAGTCCTTTAGCCTATCTGGTTTGAGCCAAACTATTACTCTGCTGAGTCCAGTTACCCTGCACTTGGACCCATCTCCCATCTGGGTACTTATCCAAACTTACTTTAAATATTGAAATTTAACCCATATTCGCCACTTCCGCTGGTGGCTTGTTTCACTCTCTCACCTCCCTCTGAGTGAAACCGTTCCCCCTCATGTTCCCCATAATTATTTCACCTTTCACCCTGATCAACTCTAGTTCTAGTCTCACCCAACCTCAGTGGAGAAGACTTATCCCATGATTTTGTACAGCTCTATCAAATCTCCTCTCATTTTCATGTGCTTCAGGGAAGTCCTAACCTATTCAACCTTTTGCTATAACTCAGGTCCTCAAGTCCTAGTAACATCCTTTTAAATTTTCTCTGCATTCTTTCAATCTTATTAATATCTTTCCTATAGGTAGGTAAACCATATATGCACACAATCCACCAAATTAGGCCTCACTAGCATCTTGTACGACTTCAACTTAACATCCCAACTTGATGGGGTGAAGTTCTTCACTGTTCCTATCTTGAACTTGTTTCTCCTATTAATATGGGAATACTTTGTCCTGTCAGCCTTGGATTGCAAAACTTAAGGCATTTCTGGGTTAAAAAAAAATGAATGAATAGGCGGGAACATTGTTGTTCAAACTGCAAAATCACGATTGAGACTGAGATGTTGGAGTTCGTAGCTGTATTTCCTAAATGATTGCTGACCTTCACATGACGATAGTAGGAAGATGATATAAGCTTACCCTATGAGTCAGGCGTCAGTATGAAGGATGAGCTCCGGTCTTTTCAGATGTTTGTAGGTTTGGAGATACCTGGTGACTGGAGGAATTTGTTTGCTTAGAAGTAAACTTGAAGGAGAAAATCTAACTTGCCTCAGCAGATAAAGTCTTGTCAAAAATTTTGTTCAATACAGGATAAATGGTTAAAGTTGAAACCTCTTTTGAGTATATGTTTTTGCTTTGGATTCTGGCATTTAAACTTATCTTGTGTACAAACTGCAGTCCAAGAGGATATCCTGTGCAATCGGACAGTCCATTATATATCAGCCTGCTTAGATTTGTTCATAATGCAACAGTATTGTGCAAGTCTCTTACAAATCAGTATTCTACAAACTTTGTGTTTTATTGATGCTATTTCTGTTACTGTAGATATATTATGAAAATGTTTCATTCCAATAATGATTGTTTTTTTCTTGTAAATGATAATGTCTTCCAGAAGTTAGAACATGGATGCCTCAGTTCTTGGTTTTGAACCTGTGCTCAAACTTCTCCATAGCTTTGTCCTTCCTTATCTCTTTATCCTCCTGCATCTCACCAAGATATCTGTGATTCACCAATTCTGATCTATTGTGCATCCCTGATTTCCATTACTACACCATTAGGGTCATGCATTCAGTAGCCTAGCCTCTTAAACCTCTTCCTGTCTCCCCTCCAGGTGACTCCAAATTAGCAGAGGCATGGTAGTGTAGCAGATAATGCAATGCTATTACAGCATCAGCAACCAATCACCATTGCTGCCTGTAAGGAGTTTGTATGTTTTCTCCATGACCGTGTGCATTTCCTCCACCTGCTCCAATTTCTTCCCGTATTCCAAGGAAATGCAGGTTAGTCGGTTAATTGGTCACATGGTGTAATTGGGTGGCACAAGCTCATTGGGCTGGAAGGTCCTGTTACCGTGCGGTATCACTAAAATTTTAAAAATGACCACCAATCCTAATTTTTCTAAATGGCTCTGAGTCAAAATTTGTGTGATTACAATGAAGCGCTTTCTGATACTTTGCATAATAAGGGTATTAGGGTTGTATAAATGCTGATTATTCTTATCTTGCATCTATTTTGTCAAAGATTGCTACTGATCCTTAAATTTCTACCAGTCTCTAAGTGGAATTGTTTGTTAGTTAAGTGTTACTAAATCATTAAAGGTGGTCAAAGTGTGCATGTTATTTTCTCTTTCTCTTCCTAATTTATGCTTAAACTTATTTTTTTCTCTCTGTCCTTTTTAGGAGACAGGCAATGATTCATGTTGAGCCTTGAAACTAAATCCAGGGTAAAGACAGCCAGCAACACCCTACTGTGATACTGAGAATAATTAATGGATGAATCAATGTGGTTTGACAAACACTGTGAATTTTTTTTTAATCTTTTCGTCATAATGGCATCTGGTGAACTGAACCTATTAAGTGTTTTCAACAGGCTTTTGCTGCTTTACAAACCTTAGTTTGCTCGGACTTTTTAAATTGTTGCATTGAACTACTCAGTAGCCTGTTCTTGATCAACAGTTATCCTTTGAGGTTTGCCTTGCCTGCATGAAGCCTGATGGACACCCAGCTTCACTGGAAATTGCTGCCTTCAACTTCAAGCACATAGGCTATAAGTTAATGCCAATAAAACAGAACTGGCGTCAGCTTTTGAAAATTCATCAGCTTCCAAAAGGGACTTCACTGAGAATGGACTGGAACTCCAATTCAGAGCAGAGATAAACCACGACTAAGGTTCATTTGTACTGAAACACTGTCAAATCATCTGAGTTCTATTTGGCTCAAAACCCTTTTATTCATACTACCAGTGAGAACGGGCCTTAAATCTCCATTCGACTCATCTGCTTTTGTTAACTTGGAGGAAACAAAATTGGATCCACTGCATTTTGTACCTTAAATTCCTCCATGGATACCTTGAAACTAGATAGATTGGAATGATCTTTACAATAGTGCGCCATAATTCTTGAAGTAATGCCTCGCCGAGGCCTTCTGATCAAAGTTTGGACAAGGCGTGTGCTGCTTGTCCTCGCTCTATTCTTCAGTCTCATCTCCCTACTGTACCTGTTGGAATGCACCCCTCGGCCAGATAACGATGCCCTCCTCCTCGGTGTTCCGGGCAAACAATATGGTAAAGAGTACTATCAGGCTCTCCTTCAGGAACAGGAGGAACATTACCTGACTCGTGCTGCAAGCCTCAAACGGCAGATCACCCAGCTGAAGAAGGAGCTACAGGAAATGAGTGAGAAGCTGAAAAATGTACAAGAGAAAAAGGGTCCATCTCAAAACGTGGGAGGAGCACAGAGCAGCAAAGAGAACCTGCCCAACGATCTGCTGGAATTCCTGCACTCTCAGATTGACAAGGCTGAGGTTAGCATGGGCGCCCGGGTGCCCAGTGAGTATGCTGTGGTGCCTTTTGAAAGCTTTACTTTGAATAAAGTGTACCAGCTCGAGATGGGCCTGACCCGGCACCCTGAGGAGAAAGTGGTGAGGAAAGATCGCAGGGATGACTTTGCTGAGGCCATTGAAGCTGGCCTGGAGGTGCTAAATAACCCTGAGGAAGAGGAGGCTAATGATGATGATGATGATGAAGAAGATAGTCGAACACAGAAACATACCTACAGCGAGAATGATTTTGTAGAAGGTGTAGTATTCAATATTTTATACAGACTACACATCAGCATCATATATTATATAAAGCTTAATCTGATTTTAATTGCATTGTATCTGCTATTTTAAAGTATTTTCGGAGATAACTCCCCTTTCTTCTGTCCATTGCCCTGCCCACCTTTGTTGATACCTAGAGTAACATGTATCCCTCTTTCTGAGTTTTTATGAAGAGTTCTGGATCCAAAATGTTTGCTTATTTCTGTTTTTGGAGATGCTGCCTGAGCTGCTGAAGTTTTACTGCATTTTCTGTTTTTATTTTGGATTTTCACCATCTGCAATTTTGATTTCTCTTGTGTTTAACATGCAGTTAAGAAAGTCAAGGAGAAACTTGCATTTAAGAAGTTACATTTATGAACTGGATGGATGGTAGCTGTTCTCTGCCCTGAAACATACTTTATAACCATTTTCAGTATTTTGAAATGTGTCACTATTGTAGTGAATGAAAAATGGTTACCAATTTAGACATGCTTGTGATCTCAGTAAGTGCAGTTAAATAATAACCAGATAATCTATTTTCGGTGTTGTGGATTCAGAGGTAAATAATGAAGAACATTGGAGTTATTGAAAAAAATGCATTAGGATCTCTAATATTCACTCAAGAACAGGGATTCAGTTTAACATCACATCTCCACTGGCGCTGCAGCTCTCTATACTGGATAAATGTTCTGTTGAGATATTTGTGTTTGAGTTCCTGAAATGGGTTTTGAACCCACAATTTCCTGTGTAGTTCTCAACTTGCAACATGGCTTATGTTTTATCTAGGGAATTTACAAGGTCTGTTGCCTTCAGCTAAAAGATTAGAAATTGCTGTAAAAATTTTATATAAACAAAAAAAATCGCATACTGCCTTCACTTGACATCACTTTGCCTCCTTCTTAAGCCAAGGTATTACAGTATCCATGTAAAATTCAACCGTGCAAGTATGGGCTTTCTGAAGTAAAACTGAGTAGGCAGGTGGTGTTCTTTAGGTGAATAAACCGAAGTCCCTGTTCTTGTGGTTAGAACGAATGTCAAGAATCAAAGAATTTCAATGTGTTCTATCTGCTTAAAACATTCCTTTTGAAATCACCACAAAGAGATTAATTTCCCAATAAACTTTTTTACCTGGAAGATTTTGACATGTTCAACATACCACAGTTTTATTTTAAAGTATTATAATAGTGAATTGTGTGACTTCCGCATTTACTGCGTGCCTTCCGCATTTACTGCATGCCCTGGACCTTGCTTCTTAACTCATCTCAAACATGTTTGCAATGTGCAAGATCTGATTCTTTTAATTAGCCAGTTATGATGATTTACTTTGCCTATAAACTGCAGTTCGTATTATCTGTTATGGGGGTGAGGAGATATTTAAATAAACTTTAGTCAGATCAGACATTGAGTATTATATGCAGTTCTAGTTACCCTGTTAGAAGAAGTATGTGTGGGTTGTGGAAAGAGTGCAGAAGAGGCTTACGAGGATGCTGCCTGGATTTGAGGGTATAAGTTAAAAGGTTAGACAAACTTGGGGTTGTTCTCCCTAGAGAGTCGGAGGCTGAGGATTTTTAAAATTATGAGAGGCATAGTTAGGTCAGAATTTTCTTTTCCCAGGGAAGAAATGTCAGACACCAAGGGGACAAGCTTTTACAGTTAAGGGGTGGGGATGGATGGTTTAAAAGTGTTGTGAGAGGTAGTATTTTACACAGTGGTAGGTGCTAGGAATGCATTGCTAAGAGTAGCAGCGGAAGCAGGCAGTTTGATAGAATTTAATAAGCTTATTCAAGGATTCAAAGTAAATTTATTACCAGGATACAACTCTGAGATTAGACTTCCCCACAGAAAACCGCAAAACAAAGAAGAACCATGAAATCCGTTCAAAGAAAATAAACATTAAACCACACCCCCCCCCCCACATCCAAAAAAAAAACATGCAAACTGCACCAGGAAAACAAGTAAAACACAGGATGAAAAACGTGAAATCAAAAGGCAGAGTTTAGTTCAGCTCAGTGTTTATTATCTGTAGGACACCCCAATTCAAAATAGTCTAAACTAGCAACAAAAAAGAGCAACCAGAACAAATCATAAACGTGAATTAGAATCCACAAGCCATGTCGATGAAATCTTGCTCCAGCACCATCCTTAAAAATAGACACTCGAATATGAAGGGAATGGAGTGAAATGGATGAAACACAGGAGGAGTCCATTTTATATAAATTGGCATCAAGATTGGCACAACATCATGTGCTGAATAGTCTGTCCAATTTTGTACTGTAGTATGTCCTATAAAGCTACTGAACCCTCATACACTACAAAAATATGGGTTAAATGCTGACTATTCTGACATCTATCAGAACTTTCTCAAGGTTTGTCAAATGCAAATCTCTGTTGCCTTTCATGCATTTGCTGCTTGTTTGCTGACCGTATTTCTGCTGCATTTCTCCATTGGTACCAACTTTAGCTCTCTGTCCTACAACCCTTGTAAGGTTATGGCTTCCAAACCACCTGAAAACTGAGCAAATATTTTAGCACTTTGTCATCTTGATCTTTTTCAGTCTATGCCAGTCTCTTGCATATATTACCAGTACAGGCCTTGCATTGGTAATCTTACCTGCCATTATGTCAAGATTCTAACCAATGATTCCAGATCTCCAGCTTTGTTTTCCTACATGTTTAAGTATTTTAATTTGGATTCTTGTTGGTTCAGTGTGGTTTATTCATTCATGTAATTACACTAGCTAGGGGTGTCATGGTAGCGTAGCAGTTAGCATAATACTATTACAACAGCAGCTGTAAGACTGGGGTTCGATTCCCACTGCTGTCTGTAAGGAACCTGTATGTTCTCCCCGTGACTCTGTGGGTTTCCTCCAGGTGCTCTGATCTCCTCCCACATTCTGAAGATATATTGGTTAGAATTAGTGAGTTTTGGGCATGTTACGTTTGTGTTGGAAGCATGGCAATGCTTGTAAGCAGCCCAGCACAATGCTGATATGATTTGACACAAACAGCGAATTTCAATGTATGTGTGACAAATAAATCTTTATATTTAGGTCATTATTTATTACCCATTCTTGTAAACTATGCGGCTTGCCATTTTAGAAGGTAGAGTCAGCTATGTTGTAAAGTCTGTGTGAGTAGGGCAGATTTCCCTGAAAGGATATTAGTGAACATCACTGAAGTAGTTACATGGTCACTGCTACTGATAGTAATATGTTTTATTTCAGACTTAGTTAAATAGAATGTAAATTTGCTGGCTTGTGTAGTAATGATCAAGCTCTATTTCCCAGATCAGTAATCTGTGCCTTGGATACTAATCCAGTAGTGTAACCTCCAGGTTTCTATATCCCTCTCCTTGCTTTCCACTCTCTTGGTTATTTCTTGCTGGTACCACTCAAAATCTCTCTACCTTTCCACACACCTTTAACTTTCACAAATCTTGCAATTCTATTACAGTCTTCCTCACCCACCTGTCCCCAAACCAGCAATTACCTAAGGTTGCCACTTTCTTTTTGCATGACTATCCCATCCCACAGTCTCTGTTACAGTTTGGAATAAAATTAAAGATTAGCTTTACTTGTCATATGTACATTGAACATCGAAACATCCAATGAAATGTGTTGTTTACATCAATGACCAACACAGTCCAAGGATGTGCTGGGACAGTCTGCAAGTGTCACCATACTTCCATCGTCTACATAGCATGCCCACAGTTTACTAATATGGGAGGAATTTGGAGAAACCCTTGGGGAGAACATACAAAACACCTTACAGACAGTGGTTGAATCGGATCCCAATCTTGCAGCTGGTACTGTAAAGCATTGGGCTAACCCCTATGCTGTATTGCCGTCCATACCTTTCTTCATAAAATTTACTCATGGCTATTTTTAGATAGTTTTTGAAAGTATTTGTCTAAGAAAACATTTTCCTCCTACAGTAAGCATCTGGCTAAATGTTCGTTTCATCTGATCTAGCTAGGTTGGCTAACATGTGCCCTCAGTGACTAAGTTTAGTTTGATGGGTTTTTACTGTAGCTTTAGTCAAAAGTGCCTTCCTTTTCCTGAATCATGAAAACCCATGAGCAGTAATTTTTAATTTACTTTTTGGGGAATGAGGGATGTTGACCTGAGAAATCTTTACCCTTCATCCTAAAGCAGTATCCTAATTGATCATTTTAAAATTGGATATCCTGCTGCTGTTTCTAATGTCAGAGGTGCAGATTTTTATCTGAAGCTGTACTTGTGTCTCTTAATTGCTTGTTTTCTGACCACTATTGAAACTTGCAGAATTGAGCGAGTAGATGAATGTGAAAGAACAAATCCATGTACCTGGTGCATATTCTAGAGCATTATGGAGTGAGTGAAATATTTTACTTTTAAGTCTAGATGTATGGTCCTCCAGTTGTGCACGGTTGGATCCCGCGCAGGAATTATGTTAGTGATCACATCTGTTTTACTGATCTTGATTGAGGGAAATATTGGCCATAGAACTGGCGAATATTTTTTTCTCTGTGTGCTTTAGCTTTGAATGAGAAATGAATATAAGCACATAAAGGAAAAATGCACCCCTGCCCTTTAAAACCCCACTGCTCCCTGATTGTTGTAAATAAAAAGGTATTTCTAAAATACTGCATAGAAATTAATGGACAACCATTTATTCAAATATGTAGTTAAAGATCCTATTTGCTTAGCATTGACTTAATTGCCATCATGTTGAAAAGGAAAAAGAACCCATTAACAAGCGCCATTAGTACTGCTGATTTATGGCTACCTTTTATATCTGTAGGAGGCTGCTGGGATGGCAGTCAGAGCGGCTTGGTGCCTTTTGACATCAACTTGCCTTTTAGCTAACAGCACTCTTGCCTTGCAGCCAAAGCTCATAGCTTTGAGTTTTGATCATGTAATCCATCTCCTGTTCCTGCGCCATATCAAAGCAGGGTCCCATTGTCAGAGGCGCCATCCCTTGATTGATTTGTTAATCTGAGATCCTCTTCCGACCAATATTGATTTCTTTTCTGAGGGTATTTAGGGCAAAATGTTTTATTAGATAAAATGGTTAAAATCAAAAGACAAAATTAGATAAATATTTCATAAAGCTGTTTCTGCTGAGTAATTGAATGGGATCTTTCTGAACTGTAAGCATGTGTTTTTGTTAAACATCTCAGGGTACCTCTGCAATTAAAGAGAGTTTGCTCTATTTAAGTTTGCCTCTCTCTATTTAATTTTTTACTTGTTTTAACATGGCAGTTCCCTTGTTCTTAACTCAGAGGAATGTGCAGGTTATATTATTTGCAATCTTTTGAAAGGGCACACACATTTTCGTAACATTATGGGATAAATATGTGCTCATGCATCCATTAGCTCAAATTTTGATATAATTATTGGCGATTTGTACTTCTGAGGATGGCAATTTCCTTGCTTTAAAATACATTATAATCATGAGTTACTATTTACAGTATAGTAATAATTTGACCTTTGCAGTTCCCATGAATAGCTTTCTGTCTCATGAACTTCATTTCAATTTCTGCACTTCTTGGTCCAAACTCTCACTAAGTCTTCCTTGGCTTGCATAACCACAATGCTTGGGGATGAACAAGGAAGTGAGTTAAACACAGTAAACTGATATGAAGCTAACCACTCAAGTTGTGGATAAGCCTGCTTCTCCCAGATATAATACCAGTGAAAATCCACATTTCAGTGAGGTTCATCAAAGGCATTTAATATTGCTTAATGAAGGAACATGTGTCAACTTACAGCAACAAAGGAGGTAATTATTATACCCCAAAGAGCAAACAGCTATTTAGCCTAACCTAATCCCCAGGTTTTAGCCCATGGCTTAGTCAGTAACAACACATAAAACACTCATAAAAACACTTGTTAGATTCATTATGTGTTTCACCTTGATTTCTCTTTCAGTCAATAGAGTTTTGAATAATCCGTATTATACTGGGAGAAAAATAGCTGGCTGTGCTAAATAATTCTTTAAAATGTCTTGTGCTCTAGCCTTTCCCCCAATAAGGGGAACAGAAAATGTAAAATTGAGAATTTCCAATAGTAACACTGAGATGATTCATCTTCAATCTTCCCATCCCTGATTGATAATCATTGACACATCCAAGAGGCATGAGTACATGCTGTTAGGTTCTCAGTTATAAAAAAAACCATAACAACATAAGATATAGGAGCAGAATTAGGCCATTTGGCACATCGAGTCTGCTCCACCATTTTATCATGACTGATCCATTTTCCCTCTCAACCCCATTCTTCTGCCTTCTCCCCGTATCCCTTCATGCTCTGACTATTCAAGAATCTATTAACCTCTTCTTAAATATACCTAAATACTTGGCCTCCACTGCTGCCTTTAGCAACAAATTCCACTAATATACCTAAAGAATTCCCTCCTCATCTCCATTCTAAAAGAAAGCCCCTCTATTCTATTCTGAAGCTGTGTACTCTGGTCTTAGACTCTCCTGCCATAGGAAACATCCTTTCCACATTCAAAATTCATTATAATTCAAGAATTGGTCACTGCTATGTTGGAAGTTCACTTGGCCCCTTCAAAGGTGCCTGTACTTCATTACATATGATGCTGCTTTGAGGTATCCCAAAGATATAAAGCCAGCTCTATTTTATAGCAGTCTTGATGAAGGTCTTGACCCAAAATCCCGATTGTCCACTTTGCTCCATAGATGCTTCTAAACTTGCAAGTTCTTTTAGCATGTTGTTCCAGATTTCCAGCATCCACAGTCTCAAGCTCTATTTGTTCCTTTCCTGTAAGATTCCATAAAATCTTGACTTAAGATACACAAGATAATTAGGTATTTTGAGTGTGCAAGAATGAGAAACTGGTGCTCTATTCTGGTTAGCTTCTTTGATTTAAATAGTGAAGTGGCCCAAGATGGTGTAAGGTGCTACAATATGCTAAAACAATTAAAGTATGGAATAGAAAATGAAAATGCTAATTTACTCAGCAGATTAGGCAACATCTTAGAGAGAGAGAGAGAAAGAAAACAAAGTTAACATTGCTAATCATTGATTGTTTTCACCAGATTTGAAAAAGGGAGAGGGTAACATGAAGGAAAATGGAGGGAATAACAGAAGAAAAAGATAAAAATTAGCTTTATTTGTCACATGTACATCGAAACGTACCATAAAATTTGTTGTTTGCATCAATACCAACAGTCGGAAAATGTGTTGGGGGCAGCCTGCAAGTGTCACTATGCTTCTAGCGCCAGTGTATCATGCCCACTCTTACTAACTGTAACCCATATGTCTTTAGAATGTGGGAAGAAACTGGAGCTCCCTGAGAAAACCCAAGCATACCCTGGGAGAATGTGCAAACCTCTTTCAGGCAGTTGTAGGAATTGAACACCAATCTTTCGATTGCTGGCGCTGTAAAAGGTTAAGCTAACCACCATGCCCTCGTGTATAATATTAAACTTCGTAAAACGATGAATGTCTGTCAGGTCCAAAGACCACTTAACTTTTTCTGAACTCACAGCATGTGCAGTATACATGTTTGTTAGTGAGTGATGTCTTTCAGTGAATTAACATTGTTAATGCCTGTAGAATGTTTGTTGATCTTAGCTGGATTATTTCTTAGTCATAGGCTTTATTAAAATGTGAATGTCTGTCAAGTGGTTTGATAGTTGGCTTGATGGATTCTTTTTGGATTTGGGCTTCTCACTTATATGTCAACATTAATGCCCTTTTGTGAATCCAAGGGAATGTTGTGTGTCCAGATATGAACAAATGAGGATTAATTTAAGAGAGTTGTGTTAATGCACACAGGATATGTTTGGGAAGAAAACAGGCTGTGTTGAGAAAAAAGATCGAGGAGGTTGTCTGTCTCTTTGTGTCTCGGCACTTGAGAAAGTTGTATTCATTTGGGGGGTGGGGGGGGGCCTTCCCTGTCTTTGTTGGACTTCAGCTGGGACTGGAGATTGTGATCAATGCCTCACGAGCGAGTCGGAATTTGGATCTCATCAACATCAGCAACAATCAAGTGGTGACTAAGAATCATGAGCTCAGAAATCTTCGGGGAAATCTTTATTCTTTAAACTTTAATTTTATCTTTATTCGGGGAAATCTTTATTCTCTACATCGTATTCTGTGTGGTTTATTTATGCTTTCTATTTTATGACAATAAATTAGGCTTGTATGGTATTACCACATCTCCTGGACACTTGAATAATCTGGTTCTGATTAATTCAGCCCATGCCATGATAAAGTGAAAGGCAGGGAAGTAGGATGTGAAGGTCCTAAACTATTGTTCTTACAACCCATTATCCAGTGTGTTTACATTATACAACAGGTTGAAGAACAGCTACCTCATATCTCCTGTGACCTGGGTACAATCTTGGCTTCCAGTGCTGTTCATGCAGAATCTACGCATTCTTTCTGTGACCATGTGGATTTCTTACAGGTCCTCTGGTTTTCTCTCACATTCCAGACACGTGCGTTAGCTGTAATTTGTCTCCAGTATACAAGTTATGGTAGAATCTGGAGAGAATAAAATGGACCAGGGAATGGTTCATGTAATTGGGTATTTGATGGTTAGCATGGACTCACTGAGGAGAAGGACCTGTTTCAAAGCTTTGTAACCTTGTGATAATCCTGTTATGTTCCACACCTAACTATATAATGCGTGAAGAACGTAATACAATGAATTATATACTAATCCTACTGTCTGCCAAATCACAAACTCTACATAGAGGAATTCTTAATTTTAAAATCTAGGTACTGCAGAACGAGGATCAAAAACCCATGAATTAGCTGGGCAATTGTAAGTATTATCCTCTAATCTTCCAACATGTGCTAATGAAGAATCTAACAGGGATTACTAGACATGTGAAATCTCTCCTTTTTTAATCCAGGTACATCAATAATGATTATCTTAAGTCTCAGCTATTTAATTTTTTTACAATTCAAGTGGATTTGGGTGCAAAAATATATTTTCCTGAAAATCATTAAAGCAAAGGGTGTACAGAAATTATACTGTATAGGAGTCTGTTTTCTAACCCAGCAAGCTGACATACTAGCTGTATGCTGTACCTCGGTTAGCACCAGCAAAGGGGCTAGTGTTGAAGCTAGGTCAGTTTACTATGTGATTCTGCCTATACTGTCTGATTGTGATAATCTGAGTTTGTGAAAAATGAGATAAGTTATATATGTGGAGGTTTTGCAGTATGAAATTGCTCTTCATATTTGGGGATACAAATAAGGCAGGGATATATTAAATGGTTCTATGCTTCAGTCACTGTAGTTGTCAGTTTTCAATATTGGCAGCTTTTCATGATGTTTGATGGGAGATACTTGGCAATGTAACAGTTCTTAATTACAATTTTATTATACAGTTTATTTTACTGTATAACACAAAATTGTACTGTACTTTCAAAAGAAATGCCCAGAATTTTGGCTTGCAGTAAAGGAAGTATAACTGCTAATGTGTTTTTCAAGTACGGTATCAAACAAATTTCAGAACCATGTTGAAAACTGGCCAGGTATATCCGGGTCTCAAAATGTAGTGCAAATATAATTCAGCCAGTCACTGCTTAATTAGTCTACATTCAGCCAGCAGCAAATAATAGGTGGTGAGTTTCATATTGCTATTAAGTAGTACTTGCTTGACAGTTACCAGCTGATTGATGCCCAGCTTGGATTTCCGCAGAACAATTTGGTTCCAGAACTTGCTGCTGCCTAGGTTCAAATGTGGACCGAGGAATTGAATTCGTAAGCTGAGATCGACTGCCGTTGATATCAAGAAAGCACTTGGCTGAATATTGTGTCACAGATTCCCAGGAAATAATGTTTCATACTAGAGGGGTTGTGTGAGGGGGTAATTTTTGCACAAAGAATGGTGGGGTCCTGGGATGCATCTGCATGAGTGAAAAAGGAGGCAAATACGACAGAGGACTTTAAAAGGCTCTTAGATAGGCACATGAATGTGCAGATAATAGAAGGATAGGGACATTATATAGGTAAAAGGGATTAAGTTAGGTGCTTATTTACTAGTGCAATTAGTATTTCACAGCATTGTGGACTGAATTTTATATAAAAATGAAGTAAATAGGTTTCAGTGTTTATCCACTGTTGGAAAACGCAGTGCTGGAGTCATATCTTGCACAGAAGTATTTGTGCTTGTTCCAGCAATAAGACATCATAGCAGGAGTTGTCAGGACAATATTCTTGACTGAACTCATTTTGACTGTTTCATTAATTACCTTCCTTCCATCACAGAGAGAACTAGGATGTATACTGGTGATTGTACAATGATCAATTCCATGCACAACTCCCAAGCAAATGCAACCATGCACACCTGCATGCAGTGAGATTTAGATCATGTTCACAGGTGGGCTGATGAGCGGCATATATTTGGCACATGTTGAGTAATAAATATCTCCGATTATAAAGAAACCCAGAAAAGAACTCAAAGGAAATGAGGATAGCCAGGAGGGGGTCATGAAAAGTCCTTGGCAAGAAGAATTAAAGAGAATCCCAAGGCATCCTGTACATACATCAAGAGCAAGTGGATATCTTGCAAGAGGGTAGGACCACTCAAGGATAAAGGGGAGATTTGCTTGGATGCGGAGGATGTGGGTGAGGTTCTTTGTTAGTACTTTACATCAGTATTTACCAAGGAGAAGGACGTGGAAGATAGGGTGATCAGTGCTGAGCGTACTGATATGCTAGGGTATTTTGAGGAAAGGAGAAGGTAGTGTTTGGTCTCTTAAAAAGCATTAAGGTGGATAGGTCCCTAAGACCTGATGGGATATACCCCAGGTTATTGAGTAAGCCAAGAGAAAAACCTTGCAATAATTTTCAATATCAATGACCAATATCTTCTCCAGCCACAGGCAAGTTCCCGGAGTACTAGCAAGTAGCTAATGTTGTTCCATTGTTTGAGAAGGGAACCAGGGATAGTCTTGGGAGCTATAGACTGGTGAGTCTCACGTCAATGGTGGGGAAGTTACTAGAGAGATTTCTTAGGGAGGAGTGATTTGAGCATTTAGAAGATATGACCTAATTAGGGAGAGTCAGCATGGCATTGTGCGAGACAAGTCATGTCTTACTAATAGGAGTTTTTTGATGAGGTGGTGAGTGCCTGCAGTGCAGTGCCTGGGGTGGTGGTAGTTGGAGACGTATTAGAGGCTTTGGATAGGCACATGAATGTGAAGAAAATGTAAGGATATGGACATTGTGTAGACAGAAGAGACTAGTCAGCTTACTAATGTAATTGGTTTGGCACAACATTGTGGATGAAGGGCCTGTTTCTGTGATATACTACTCTATGTACTCTTCACATTCAGTGATGCTATCATTGATGAGACCCCACCATCAACATCCTAGGATCACCATTGACTAAAACCTCACATTGGTAAATAAATTGTTTTATTATTGTCGTATGTACTGAGGTGAAAAACTTGTCTTGCATGCCATTCATACAGATTGTTAATTACAACAATGCATTAAGCTAGTACAGTACAAGGTAAAACAATAGCAGTAACGCAGAAGAAAATGTTGCAGTGACAAAAGAAGTGTGATACAGGTAGACAATAAGGTGTAAGGTCATAATGAGGTAGATTGTGAGGTCAAGAGTTATACTAGAGAACAGTTCAGTAGTCTTACAACAGTGTGAAAAAAGCTATCCATGAAGTTGTATGTGCTTGCAGGATATTGTATCTTTTGCCCATTGGGAAGGGGAGAAGAAGAATGTCTGAGTATCAGGATCTTTGATTATGCTGGCTGGCTGCATTACCAAGGCAGTGAGAAATATGCGTCCAGTGTGTTAACATTGTTCAGTGGTCTGAATGACTGATTTTTGTTACTTTTTTAATGTTTGTTAGCCTTTCTGATACTTCCTCATAAGACAACAGCTAATTCCAAAAAATAGCTCTGATCAACGTTCAATTAACACATTTAAATAAGGTCGCTCAGTGTGGTCTGACCTTACCCACTATATCTGAAGCATTGCACGTCTACTTTTGTCCTTTTTGCCATCACAATGAACAACAGCGTTCTGTTTACTTGCTCTTTTTCCATAAAATGCATTTGTAGATCATGCAGCAGGACATCCCTATTCCTCTGTATCCCAGAGCTGTGACATCTGTCACTGTTTAGATATCTGTTTTTTTTAGTTTTCCTCTGAAATGGGTAATTTCACATTTACCATATTATATTCCATTTGTCAGTTTAACATATCTATCTCCCTTCATACCTCCTTTCAGTTTCTTTACAACTTAATTTCCTGTCTATCTTTAGTGTCATCAGCAACTTTAGCAAGCACGCCTTCAGAGCATTCACCTAAGTCACATAAAATATAAGTTGTAAAGGGAGAGGCTCCAGAACCAATCTTTGTGGCATGCCATTTGTTACATTTTTCTAGCCAGAAGTCCCATTTATGCTGTCTCTCTTCTCTGTTATCCAGCCAGTCTATCGGTGCTACATGTTCCCTCCGATACCATAACCTTCTATTTCCTACAGCAATCTTTGATGTACCGCCTGATCAAATACATCTGGAATTCTCTTTTTTTAAATATTTTTTAAATTTAATTTTAATCTATTACTTTTTATACATTCATAAGTACACATTGAGATAATATAAAAAGTAATAAGGCACTTAAATAGATAATTATATGCAGTTGTATTTCCACCCTATTAGACTAAGCAATGACAATAATTGTTAAGAAAAATAATAATAATAGGGGATTAATAATAATTTTCATGTATCTCTTCTGAACCATTACTTCTGGTCCAAAATATTATATGTAACCCTATGTAACTACCATTGTAGGATTTTATACCCTAACTCGTTCATGTTTGCTCCTGCTCCCAAACATAATTATCCAATCCCTATGTACTTATTTACTTAATTTTTTCATGTTTTTCCCCATTCCCTATTTTCAAAAAAAAAGAAACAATCGAACCAAGGATGCTTACATTAGCAATATTACTGTGTTGATGAGAATAGCAGTATAAATCATTAGGAGAGTCATCTAAAGTCTACTCGCTTTGGGGTTATAAATTCAATCCATTTATTCCAAATTTGATTAAATTTTTCTTTTTGAATTCTCAAAGAGTAGGTCATTTTTTCCATTTTAAATATTTCCAAAATAATTTCATGCCAATCTTCTAATGTAGGTGATATTGGATTTAGCCACTTTCCGATGATTGATTTCTTACTTGCCACTAAGAGGACCTGTAGCAACTTTATGTCTTTCTTCTGATCTAAAAACAGTACAATTCTCAATAAATGCACTAGTCCCAATGAAGAGTCTTGGTTTGAAACATTAACTGCCTGATCTGTTAATTTCCTCCAGCATCTTGTGGATGCTGCTTTGGATTTCCAGCAACTGCAGAATCTCTTGATTTTGTGAATGCATTCATTCCCCCTTGATCAATAACATATGTTACTTCTTCAAAGAATTTTAGTTAATTAGTCAAACACAATCCACCCTTCATAAAACCACGTTGTTTTTAACCAGTTACTTTAAATTGTTCTGTGTTCTTTATTGTTTTTTATAATAGTGTCTAACATCAAAAATCCAGGATCAGCTTTATTTGCTATATGCATTTATGTGTATTAGAAATCTTCTGTGGTGCATTGGTTAGAGCACAATGTGCAACAAAAAGGCAATAATTATCGAGAATAGAGACTTGTATATTAAAAATAAAGTTAGAATAAGTATGGATATGGAATGCAATGTGCATAAATACATAAATACCAGCATGTATTTACAATGTAAACAGCATTAGAAAAAGTGCAGTGAAGTGACAAGGGTAATAGAGGGGGGTGGGGTGTGAACTAAATGGTTGATCAGATTAACTGGCTGGGGGAGGGGGGAAGCAAAGAAACTTTTTTAAAGTGGCATGAAGTTTTTTGTTTTTAACAGTCCTATAACACTTTGCAGAAGTGAGCTCTCACATTTTCACTATAACAATTTTTTAAAAACACGTTTCTTGGTACTGGTTGGAACTATCTGGTCTGCCATACTGTGGTTCAGAAGCCCCATTGTCAGACATGTTTTGATTTCACTTTCAGTATGATGGCGATGCACTGGGATGCAGTGGCTTCTACAGGGCCAAACACAGGCGTTAGTGTCTTTTTAAAAAAATACTAAGATTGCAAAACCTTGGAGGACATTAAGAACTGAAAGTACTCTGGGTCTACTCCATTAGCGAGTTGGTCATTGGTGGAGAAACTGAAGGAGCTGGACTTGGAGCGGATCGCGCTACAGTCTGTTAGGAGAGGTGTCAGAGCGGGTGTAGGAAAGAGGCAAGCCTAACAGCAAGTGATTTTCATGTGATCATAAGACCCTGTTGGACATTGCTGTGGAATGGTGTAAGTCTGATTTTCTGGTTTATTAGTGAATGGTGGGGGAGCTGTGTGGCCCCCTTTGTAGCTAGGACTAAGCCTCAGGCTGCAGTTTGAAGCATTGGAGTTAGGTGCGCTCCACTGGAGTGCTGGAGGCAGTTTGGCATTGCTTACTGACCTCCAGTGTTTGCTTGCCAGAAGGCAAGATGTATTGTTCGACTGCTACAACATTTATAGACTCAGGGACTTGGACTATTTTTTTTGTGTGTGACTGTATTTTACTTCTGTTTTATATACTGTTTGCTATACATACCTTGTGCTGTATATTGTCTGTCAGTATTGTGTTTGCACTTGGCCTCAGAGAAATGCTGTTTTGTTCGGCTGTATTAATGAGTATTCATGTATTGTTGAATGGCCTTGTACTTTAATCTGATGCCATTTGCTTACAGAGTAGCCACCAGGGCAGCTGTGTTAGCATTTTGTATGAGCAAAATTTTTTTGTAATTAGTAAAATATGGTATAGAGGGAAAAAACACCCTTATGGATTTTATGTGAAAAACAAAATATACAGAAAATACAAGAGCTGAACTAGTTTACAAAGGAGGATCACAGGTTGCCATTTCACAGCGGGAGGCCACGGTGAAGGATGTGCAGAATGAACTGGCAAGCCTAGTGGTTAGGTGTATGATTATATCAGAGTTAGAGTCATAGAGCACTACAGCACAGAACCAGGCCTTTCAGTCCATTCAAGTTGTCATCAAAATCATTAATATAGATGCTGAACAACAATGGACCCAACACTGATCTCTGCTGCACACCACTAGTCACAAGCCCCCAGTCAGAGAGACAGTTATCTACTACGACTCTTGTTTCTCCTGCTAAGCCAACACTGAATTCAATTGACTATTTCATCATGAATGACAGGCAACTTAATCTTCTGTACCAGCTTCCTATGTGGGACTTTGTCAAAGGAATATAGACAATATCCACTATTTTCCTTCATCAAACTTCTTGGCAACCTTTTTTTTTTAAAAAACTGGGGGTTTAGGTTGGATATGATCTGCCATGCACACATCCATATTGACTATCCTTGATCTGACACTGTTTATCCAAACACTTAAATATCCTTTGCCTTTCAGTATTTTACCCTTGACTCATCAATCTATAATTTCCCGATTTATTCTTGGACCCTTCCTTAAGCAATGGGACAACATGGACTATCCTTAATCCTCCAGCACCTCACCCTGTGCTAAGGACACTTCAAATATCTCTACCAGTGCCTGTAATTTCTGCACTAGCTTCACGGCAGTTTCTGTGGTCCAGCACCTGTCAGTTCTCGAGTTCAGGGTCAGAAGGCTGTAACCTGCAGTGTAATAAATTTTCCAGTGAAACCTTTGAGTCTAAAGGAGCAGAAAACCAACCCCCAGTGTGTTACAGCTTGTGAATTTCTAAAACATTTCAAGGGCTCCAGCCACAAACACTGTCACTCTGAACCCCTGTCACGCACCACTGAATGAGCCAGATACTGAAACACTGGGATTTCTGAACAATTGAATACCAGATTATTGGGGTCTTACTGGGTACTTCATATTTTGAGATGTTTATTTATTATTTAGTGGTGTGATCATGATCTAGTGTATTTGCAGTCATTTGTTTGCAATTTCCAAATGCAAGGCATCTTTTATTGTCAATGACATTGGTCAGTATACAGTTTGTAGACAAGATTACACAATGAATGTCTGTCAGTTTAGTGCCCACATACCACCTATTTGTGGGTTTTCAATAATTATTTTTAAAAGCTTCTTGTGGAGCACTTGCCTTTAATCAAAGTGAAGTGTTCACTTCAACTATAGATATGTTGCTATAGTAGGTGGTCTGGGAAAGATTGATTGAGTGTTGGTTACAGTCTGTGTCGAGTCTACAATCTTTGCTCCCTGGTTGGCTGCTGTCCACTTTTGCAGTAAACACTGCATGTGTACAGTTAGAGAACACTGCTCTAATCTCACTGAAAATTGACTCTTTCTTTCCCCTGTTGGTTTAGCGTAAAATTCTGATATTAACAGTTGTTTAAACTTCCACACAGTTGGATAGATAGATAATTACAAGGCCATTTGCTAAAAAATGTGATTCTGCAGCCATGATTGTGTTGCATTAATAATGTACAGTGTTACTCTTGTAATAAGTTGCAATTTGAAAACACCGTGGTGCTGATACATCATAAAAGCTGTTACATTAATATAGTCTTGGTGATCTATGCTATAAGTTCTAAAGAAAGGAAGTATGGGATGAAAGTGAATATTTCTGAGTGACACACACAAAATGCAGGTGGAACACAGCAGGCCAGGCAGCATCTATAGGGAGAAGCACTGTTGACGTTTCGGGCCGAGATGAAGCATTTTGTGTGTGTTGTTGTTTGAATTTCCAGCATCTGCAGATTTCCTCGTGTTTGCTCTTTAATTTCTGAGTGAATTGGGATATAATACGTTACTGGTATTTAAAGAAGTGGGAAGAAAAGGATTAGAGGGATCTGGGCTGAAAGCAGGCAAATCTCTGAACTGATTCCACAACATACGGACTCACTTCAACAACTCTACAACTCATGTACTCAGTATTATTTATCACTCTATCTAGTTATCTACTTTTTGGTATTTTCATAGCTTGGCTTCTCTACACATTGTCAGTGTTTGTATGTAGTTTTTCATCAATTCCATTGTATTTATTTGTTTTACTGTGAATACCTGCCAGAAAATGAATCTCAGTAATATATGGTGACATATGTGTACTTTGAATTTTGAACATTGAACTTTGAAATGGGGTTAGTTTGTATAGACATCTTGGGCAACGTGGATGAGTTGGCTGGAGGGGTCTGTTTCCATGCTGTATAACTCTGTGTTTCTATATAAAAATGTGCATCCATTGAATGTTCTCAGTGCTTCTGCTTCCAGGGTGGCTAATATTTTGCACAACTTTCAGACTGTAACATATCTATGCTCTGACCAAGGATGCACAATTTGAATCCAAGGATTTCATGATAACCTTAAGGATTGTTGGAGCCTGTGTGTCTATAGTATCAGGTCCTGTGTGAGTATATGAAACGGTTGGGGAAGGGGTGTGGTGCAAAGCTGTACATCCGTTACTTGTGCAGCTTTGCAGCTCCAGGGACTGCGGTTCAGTTCCTAGCGTTGGCTGCTGTGTGTGTGGAATTTGAGCGTTTGCCCTGTGACTCCATGGGCTTTTCCCCCCGAGTGATCTGGTTTACAATATTCAAAGACATGCAGTCAGGCTAATCCTCTGCTTTGAATCGTCCCTAATGTAAATCTGTGGCAAAGGAATTTTAAAAAAAGGGTAAATTGATGGGTATGTGTGAGAGAGAATAAGTTGCAAGGCAACAGGAGAATGGGATTGATGGGATCACTGTGTTGGGAGCTGACAAGGGCTCAGTGGACTGAAAAACTTCTTCTTGAATCATAATAATGCATTGCAACCATAAAGCACAGCTGGCACTGCATTAACTAGCTACTAGGCATCTCTTGTTGGAATGAAGTACTTAAGCAGTAAGATGTCGCAAGAAAAGACCCACTTCAGAGTGGATCCAGTTGCACAGATACCGAGCTTCCACCTAAGATGACTTGCAGCAGGTGTTCTTGCAAGTAAGTTATGAGATGCAAACTTCAGATTTCATTTTATGTATCGTTCAGTTGTTTGGATGTGATCATTGACTATCTCGGCCATCTCTGTCTGGATCCTTTGAGGGAGTGGGAAATAGCTGGGCTTCCATCTCCGGAGTGAACTACCACTCCCTCACTCACTAACTGGGTGTGTGCAAACCAGGGAACTACTTCCTGGGGGATGGGTGGTTAGTTGCAATAGACTGAGGATATACCACTAAATTGGCAAGTAACTTAATATCCTTCTACTTCCTTATGCTATGCTTTTAGAAGTGCAGAATGTAATTCATATGATAAGGGCATATTTTACTTGATAAAAACAGATTTTTAAAATATTTTTGACAGTTAACTACGTTTCTGATGGAGGAAAGTTTGCATGGATTTGTCTGTCCAGATCTCCCTTGCATATTGTTTTGTTTCTGAGAGCTAATTTGTTATAATGTTTGTTTTGGGAAGAGGGATGGTGATGTTGGAGGTGGGGACTTCTGTTGGCAAAATAATTCATTGGATTCCTGGTGGGTGTGTGGGGGGTGGGGTGTTGGCAGCTCCAGTTGAGGTCATTGCCAAATGAGTTAGATACCTTGTACTGACGTGGCATCCAACCAATGCAATACACTTTCCATGGGCAAGGAATCAGTATTTTAATAGCTTCCTCTTTTTTTTTGGACAGGACTGAAACTGCTTAACTTGAGTGTTGCTTACAAATGAAATGTAATTCAGGGATGAGCCTCTATTCAAGGAGAGGGCATAGCGCTGTTATTTTTTGTTGTGTAGGTTGGGGGGGGGGGATTTCTGCTGAATTTGCCCTGTCACTGCTTGATCGTTGCTGTAAATATTAAATTTTGTTTGATTTACACTTTTTTCTTCTGTGAAAGCATAAGGCTGATAACTCTGCTCACTAACAATTTCTATCTTCTCAGTCGTCCAGATAGTTAGGGCTGTCAATTTTGAACTGTTGCTGTGCACTGCCCTCTGTAGACAATTTGGGAAATTTCTAGAATCAGAACCAGGTTTATTATCACTGAAACATGTCTGAAATATGTTGTTTTGCGGCAGCATTGTAGTACAATACGTAAAAGATAGCATAAATTCCAAAATCCATTGGATTTTGTATTTGTTTCTTGAATGAGATGTTAGAAGTGAATGTGTTACTGTTTTCCTCAGTTGATGTGCTTCAATGGGAAGAAATTTTTGGCGATGGTTTCAAAAGTTGGGTGGGTTAACTAATAGGTTAAATAGACAAAATGCTGGAGGAATTCAGTCAGGCATCATCTATAGAAGAAATGGACAGTCAAAGAGGCTAATACCCTGCAACAGGACTCCTACATTACCTGGTTCTCCTCCACAGAACCGTCAGTGCTGAAGTCTGCCCACAAGTACTGTAACAGAAACTAACACCTCTTCCACAATAATTAAATTTGGCCCTATAATGAAATGTACAACATCAGCATTCTTAATTTATCATGCACCAGCTTTTGTTCTCAAACTCTGCCATAATATCATGCTTTTTCACAAAAACAGCATAGTCTTTGGCTTCAGTGGAGGCAGACAGCTCAGTGTGATGTGGTTGGGACAGAATGAATGCCTCTCCTTTGACGGTTTCCTTTTTTTAAAAATTGAATTTTATGGTCTCGGTCAACTCTTTGTTGCCCTATCAAGTCTGTGATGACAACAAAGTAACCCATATGAAAGCCCACGTCTGTGAAGCATTGGTAAGATAACAGTATTGTCTCTGTTTCTCCGCCAGAAAACCAGGAGATGCAAGAGGCATCCACAAGACCATACTAGAACTTCCCTAGTACATACACCATGCTACATGATCTTTATAAGATTGGTTCATGTACTTTGTTTTAAAGAAGGTGCTAGCTAACTAACTGCTTGGTAAAGTTGGGTTTTAAAAGGCCTGCAAGGATTAAAAAATGTCAATTTTTTGACAATACAGTCAGGGTGTGATAGGTATAAAAGAAAAGGGAGACAAAGTCCAGTTAGTTGAATGCAGGACATCTCTTGGATCTTGAAAGCTGGAATTTGTCCACCATTTACAGTGCTGTATCTGTAAATAATAAAGTTTTGAGGAATTTTCCCAGCAGTTTGTTAACAAGCCTGATAGTTTGGTGATGTGTTATCTCAGTAGATTGTCTTTCTTTAACTAGAACAAGACTTGTCATGCTCTGAGGAATCTTGCTGTATAAAATTATTTCAGTAATGCTCACAATGGCAATATCACTTTGAAATGCTGCCCGATGCTGTAGTCTTTGCGGGGAAAGAGTGTTGTCAAAACCTCTGATTCTTCTACCTTTTAATAATGACCTCTTTGCTAAGGGTAACACATTTAGCTGGACCAAAAAGGAAGGACTTCTCAGCTTTACACATCCAGATTAAATCATTACTGCTGACTAGCTGCATCTCCGCACATAAAAGTTTAGAATGTTTTCTGTTACCTTTCTGCTTTCTCATTTTTTTTTCTTATTTCAGGCTACTATCGCACAGAAAGGGACAAGGGCACCTTGTATGAATTATTCTACAAAAAGGAATTCCTGGATGAGTTTCAACACGTCACACTCTTCCGGCCATTTGGCCCCCTTATGAAGGTCAAAAGTGAAGTGATTGACATCTCGCACCAGATCATCAATATAATTGTGCCGCTTTCAGGCCGCACCGAGGCTTTTGCTCAGTTCATGCAGAACTTCAGGTGGGAATGTGTGAATGCAAGCAAAATCCAACATGTTCTGAAGCTTTTATTAGATCCTGTGAAGTTTACTGTAGTTCTGAATGTACTGGAGTCCAGAGACTTTTTATCAGAACTTACCAGGAAGTCTGCAGCAGTCATTTAGAGATATGTATCTTTGCTGCATTGGTCAAAGTCATAGAACACTAAAGCAGAGAAACAAGCCCATCAGCCCATCTAGTACATGCCAAACTATCATTCGGCCTAGCTCCTCAACCTGCACCTGGACTATACCTCTCCACATCTCTCCCATCCATGTATCTGTCCAACTTTCTCTTAAAAGTTGAATTCAAACCCGCATCTACCACTCCTGCTAGCAGCTCATTCCACAGTCATACCACTCTCTGAGTAAAGAAGTTCTCCTTCATGTTCCCCTTCAACATTTCACCATTCACCCTTAACCAATGACCTCTAGTTCAAGTCTCACCCAGCCTCACTGGAAAAAGTCTGCTTGCATTTACCCTGTCTATACCCCTCATAATTTTGTATACCTCTATCCAATCTCCCCTCATTTGTCTACACTATAGGGAATAAAGTCCTAATCTATTCAATCTTTCCCTGTCAGGAGAGAGATGGTGCCTAGTATCCAAGTTGACTGCATGCAACACTCATGCAGAAAATTAGTCTGTTTGCAGAATCAGAAGTGGGATAACATTGCATCATGGTTCTTTGGACTATTCAGTTTAGTTCCCACTGGATTGATGCTGCCTGCAAAGTAGCAGAGGAATTTCAAGATAAACAGCAATACTAATGCAGCAAAGCTTCGAAGGCACAAGCATGAATAATTGGAGCATCTGCATTTACCATCACAGAACTGCTGACTTCAGTCCTTAGGTAATCATTTCATTCATGCATGAATTTCAAATTGTTTTACTCAGGGACGTGTGCATTCAGCAGGACAGACAGATTTACCTAACGGTCGTCTACTTTGGCCAGGAAGGATTAGAAGAAGTGAGGAGGATCCTGGAAGTGACGAGCAGGTGAGCTGCCTAGCATTCACTGCTCAAAAAATAGCTAAGAATGCGCGTAGAAGTTTTAGCTGCAGATTTATGGGCCATTTAGTGTATAAAGATTCCATGAGGTAATATTTCTTCTGATTGCTTTTATTAGGGAAACTGATTAACATCCCACTGAAATGGCCTCATAATGCTCCTGTATCTTATGATCTCATTCTTTTATTGAATAGGAATCAGGTTCAATATCACTGGCATATGTTATGAAACTTGTTGTTTTGTGGCAAAAATACTTTTCAATCTATAATAATAAAAACAATAGATAACAAAAAGAAGTATATATAAAAAAGAAAATTAAATAATTAGTGCAAAAAGAGAGGGAAAAATTACGGAGGTAGTGTTTGTAAGTTCATTGTCCTTTCAAAAATCTGGTGGCAGAGGGGAAGAAGCTGTTCCTGAAATGTTATGTGTATGGGTATGTCTTCCTTGATTAGTAGCAAGAGAAGAGGGCACGTCCTGGGAGATGGGGGTCTTTAATGATGGATGCCCCCTTGTTGAGGCATCTCCTTTGATGTGTCCTGGATGCTGAGGAGATGAGTGCCCATGATGAAGCTGGCTGACTTTACACCTTTCTGCAGCTTTTTCTGATCTTGTGCAGTGGCCCCTCCATACCAGATGGTGATGAAACCAATTAGAACGCTCTTCATGGTACATCTGTAGAAATTTGTGAATATTTTTGGTGATATACCTGTTCCTCTCAAACTCTGCAGTTGTGCCTTCTCTATATGTTGGGCCACCCTAGATCCTCAGAGATGTTGACACCTAGGACCTTGAAAATGCTCACCCTTTCCACTTCTAATCTCTCAATGAGGACTGGTGTATGTTCCCTCAACTTTCCCTTCCTGAAGTCCACAGCCAATTCCTTGGTGTTAATGATGTTGAATGTAAGATTGTTGCTGCAATACCACTTGACTGCTGATTTCACTCCTGTGTGCCTCCTGGTCACCACCTGAAATTCTCCTAGCCATAGTTGTGTCATCAGCAAACTTATTGGTGGAGTTTGAGCTGTGCCTAGCCACACAATTGTGGGATGTAGATAGAATAGAGCAGTGGGCTAAGCTTGAGGTGTGCCAATGTTGAACGTCAGTGAGGAGGAGACATTATTTCCAATCCAGACGGACTGTGTTCTCCTGGTGAGGAAGACAAGGATCCAGTTTCAGAGAGAGATACAGATGCCCAGGTTTTGGAGCTTGTTGATTAGAACTGAGGATATGATTGTGTTGAACACTGACCTGTAATCAATAAACAGCAAGTGATCCAAGGCTGAGTGGAGAGCCAATGAGATTGCATCCTCTGTAGACCTATAATGGCAGTGGTTCCAGGTCCTTGTGCATAAAAACTATAAGAAATAGTTGGTTAGAATCGCTCCCCTTGTTTAAAAAAAAAGGTGTATAATCTCTTCATAAAATATCATACCTGCTGGGGATCCCAAACCAGTCATTCTCTCTTTCCATCGGATAGAAGATACAGTAGCTTGAGAATATATACCACTGGGCTGAAGAACAGCTTCTGTCCCACTGTTATAAGACTACAGAACAGGTTTTTTTTATATCTCAATCTACCTCACTATGGCCCTTGTACTTTATATATTTCCTCAAATTGCTCTGTAAGTCAGCACTTCATTCTGCATTCTGTATCTTTTCCTCTTGTACTGCTGTGATATATTTATGAATGGAATGACCTGAATGGTGGCATGCACACAATAGCTTTTCACTGTATCTCAGTACATGGGACAATAATAAACCAATTAAAACAATTACTTGCTATGTAACAAACCCTGTGCAGCCTGTGACACTGAGAGGTTTGTAGTTATCAGGTAGCTCAGGCTGAGTTACATTAATTTCGTAATTGATATCTCAAGAACATCCAGCATGCTGCTTTTCCTTTATCATTGTAATGCTTTAGTAAAACACCTCATTATTTTAAAACTGCAGTATAAATTTCTTTGATATTGTCAATGTAGTCTGTATCGGTTAACACTGGAGTAAAAGGTTTCTGTATCTGTGCAGTGAAACTAATTTTCACAACTACACCCTGGTTTCATTGGCTGATGAATTTTCACGTGGCCGAGGCCTCGATATGGGAGCACGCACCTGGGACAAAGGCGAAGTGCTGATGTTTTTCTGCGACGTGGATATTTATATCTCTCCTGAGTTTCTTAATAGTTGCAGGATAAATACAGAGCCCGGTGAGTCACCGATGATTGGACTCTAATGAGAACTGTTGTATTTCTGTTCTTAAATGATGCTTTTAAAGAGAGTATAACACATGAGTCATCATAATCATTGAATACATTAGTGTTAAGGAAGGCATTTGACAGCTTGTTAGTAATCTCCAAGAAAGAAAATTGGGGGTTCCAGGATACGAACACAAACACTAGGTTGCTACTAAATATGGTCATTGGGGGTCGATGTGATTGCTATCCTTTTTATGTAAATAATAATAAAGAGATCTGAGCTAAAGATCCAGCACAATAAGTCCAAATCAGTCTAGGCAACTAGGCAATTTAAGTTCCAGTATTTAAATAATTTGGAATAAGAAACAGGTGGCAATAAAATTATTAATCAACTCAGTCTAGATGAAGATTCTCAACCTGAAACATGGTTAGATGCTGCCTGACCTGTTGAGTTTCGCCAGCTTTTACTGTGTTGCAGATTCCAGCATCAGCTGTCTCTTGTGGCTCCATAATTATAATAAAAACCTCATCTGATTCTGTAGTCTGTGTGCCTTGCCTTCACTGGCCTGTCTTGCAAGTGTGGTTGAGTATTAAGTGGGTCATCAAGCCAAGTATTTGTAAAATCTTAGCACTGTGGAAGGACTTTCATGACAAAGCCTCTAGTCATTTAAAATGGTAGGTCACCTTCTCAATGGGCAGTTTCAAATGGACAATGATGCTTGTCAGAGATATCAAGAGTAAATTTAAAAGAAAGACAGGGACCTGCTTATTGGTGCTGGTTAATGCTATGTCATATACTAGTGGTCACCAACCTGTCAATCGCAATCGACTAGTCAATCTTTGAGACTTTCCCAGTAGATCCCAAAAAAAATACCCAAATACAGTTGAGAGATTGTTTCCGGTTGCAGTAAGTGCTGTTGCTACTGGCCTGGAGCACGGACAGATGGGTGCCGCCTCGAAACCTGTTTAGCACACCGAATGTTTGTGGGGAACCCGATGGTAAAATATTCGCAGACGACCTAATTCGGGCTCAGCATTTCGTAAGTAGCAGAGCAGCTACCTCGTTGCGATCTACTGAAACAAACTTTTGTCTGCCGATAAATCCTACGGGGGGGGGGGCAGGTGTGCGCCCTGTTGCACTCCTTGCTCGGTCGGTCACTCTGTCTGGACTGCGATCGCTGCGGCCCCGCTACGGGAACCTCCCGCCTTGACCTTGTCTTCTCACCCCACCCATGAACAGCAGCACCCGGCCAAGGCGGCTGGTGGCGGGCGTGCGGGAGGCTGGAGTTCGGACCCGGAGGCTGTCTAATGAGGCAATGAAGCCCTCAAAACTGCTTTGGGACCTTGAGTCCAAGTACCCTGCACTTAAAGACAAACCCGTTGAGTTTTTTTCCGGCGGAAAAAATGTGAGCAAGCGGGACAGAAGCTAAGTGTTGAAAGCTGCGAAAACTAAATTGCAGAATAGACTGGACATATGGAACCCCCTTCATGTATCACTGTATACCTGTCGTGTTTAACACCACCCCCCCCCCCCCCCCCCCGTTGGCTGGTCCGCAAGATTATTGTCAATATTAACTGGCCCGCGGTGCAAAAAATGTTGGTGATCCCTGGTGTACATACATTATTTCTACTTCCAGGTTGTGGGGTTTTACTTCCTGTCTTTTCTGCCCTGGAGCGCATGCGTGTAACTAATCGATTTCGGGTTGATCTTGCCTTTCACTAAGGTCGAGGTAGGGGATCTTGGGCTTATAAAAAGGTTGGTGACCACTATCATATACATTACTTGGAGTATAGTGTTTGAGTTCTCAGTATTTTCCTGTTCCTTCTCAGACAAGGATCCCAGGCAAATGAGACAAAATGACCATGCACTTCTTTTGTGTTTGTGGAATCTTGTTCTGCACCACATATGAGTCTGCTGTTTTCCCTTGCACCATAAACTGCATTGTTTATTGTGTTATGTAAATATGAATTTGTTACTTTCATGCCTCCTATTGGAGTACTGAAGCCATTTGTCTTGTAGACCCTAGTCATTGAAACATAAAAAAGAAGCCCTTCAGCACTTTGTCTGCTCTGCTATTTAATATAAGCCTTTGTCTTGATAGCATATTTCCATCTGCCACTCCCTCATGTGTCCAGAAATTTCTTTGTCTTTTTTAAATGTAGTTGGTGACATTGTTTCCAGTCTTCTGTGGTAGAAAAATTCCATAAACTGAAGAAATTTCTCCTCATGTCAGTACGAAATGTCATCGCCATATCCTGAAATTGTGATCCTATGTTCTAACCATGACCCGGTAGAAGAATTGTCTTCCCATTATCCAGTCTGTTCGTTCCTATCAGAATTTTGTATCCTTATCTCTCTATTATACTCTCGTGAACAGAGGCATAATTGACCTAATCTCTCCTCTTACAACAGTCCAAGCATCTAAGAATCAGCCTGGTGAACCTTTGCTGCAATCCCTTGATGTCCAGTATTTCCTTTCTTTGGTAAGGAGGACTAAGCTGCCCATAATGCTCCACGTCTCGTCTCCTCAATACCTTGTATAACTAGTAAGACATCCTTTCCCAATATTCTTGCAATGAAGGTCACAAATCACTTGCCTTAACATCCCAAGTCCAATTAGTAGAATATTGGACACTATTCATCTACACAGCTGCTCCTACGTGAGCTACATCAGCATTTCTCCAGTGCTAGTCATTATTTGTACAACCCAAGCTGAAGTTTTTATCTATGTACTGTTTAATTTCACCTTCCTTATAGTCCTCTTCATTCATTCAGAGAGACTTATAAGAAGGGGAAAGTCATTGGGCAATTCTACTGTTAGTTAGAAGTACTTTGTAATTATTTTGTGTAGTATGAATCTTCCTTTCACCCATTGGTTATTTCCAGCATTTAATCAACTTAATCTTTCTACAGGCAAAAAGGTTTTCTACCCAGTCGTTTTCAGCTTGTACAACCCCGCCATTGTCTATGCCAACTTGGATGGTACTCCAACCATTGAACAGCAGCTCGTGAGTAGCTTTCTTTGAAATTAAGTTTATTTACTCAAATTTGAAAAAAACAAATTGGATTATAAAGCAGCAACTAATTCTGGTGGTTGTTAAAGATCCCATGGCACAAAATACTAACCATCCTTGGTTTCCATCCATAGAAAATCAGAATTGCCTGTTCATCTTATCCTATGTTATCATGTAGATATAACAAGTAGTGAGAAATGAAAATAGAATATTTCCAAAGCCTTACTGAAAGAGGATGGAGTACTAAAGCAGGAAAACTTCTTACAACATTATCGGGGTTGGTGAGAAGAATTATGTATAGTTTTAGCTTCTTAATGGAAAGTAGGATAGATTTGGATATATATGGAGCTTTCACTAGATGGATTCTCAATGAAAGAGATGTCTTTTGGAGAAACATATAGATTGGACCTATACTTTGCAGAGTTCAGAAGAATGACAGGTGATTGTATTGAAATATATACATCTCTGAATGATAAATCAAAAGCAAAATACTGTTGTTGCTAAAAATTTGAAATAAAATCAAAAAAATGTTGAAAGTACGCAAAGTCAGGTACCTGTGGACAGAGAATGAATTAACATTTCAGGTCAATAACTTTTCATCAAAAAGGATCTGATCTTGCCTGACCTTCTGAGTATCTCCAGCATTTTCTGTTTTTATGAGATTCCAAAGGCATTTGAAAAGGTTGGAATTGTGAGGATGTTTCTCATGGCATGAGAATCTGTGCCGAGAGTCTGAACCCAGATTGTGAGGATGTTTCTCTTGGCAGGATAATGTGAACCTAGAAGCCATGGTGTCTGGACAGGGGATTGTGGATTAAAGAATAAGATGGTATTTCCTTGAAGGCTGTGAATCCTTGGAATTTTGTATCCCTGAATAATTCCAAGGCTGACATGCATGAAGGTGATGATTGACTACTTCCAACAAGGTCTTTCCTGGTTGGGTCCATTCTTCCATTGAGATATAATGAGACTGGGAAAGAAGTGGGATTCAGTGATGCGTGCCCTAATTTTGGCTGTACCTTTCCCTTCCTGTCAGAACTCTCTGACGGCTGTTCTAGTAGATGCACACGGTTCAGTAATTCTCCTTCATGATACAAGATAAAGTTCTGTAATGTTAGTCCCAGATCTGTCAGAATTTCAGGAGAATGAGATCAGATCATTTTATGGAAGACTGTTTTATTTCTTTCACATAGGTACATAAGAAAGATTCTGGGTTCTGGCGAGATTTTGGATTTGGAATGACTTGTCAATATCGCTCTGATTTCCTCACAATTGGTGAGTTGTCAATAAAATGAAACTACAGACAATGTCCTGTTGAATGGTTACCTTGTATATATTTGCAGTCAGGGGAAGGTGACCTTGTGGAGAATAGACAGTGTGCCTGATGGCAGTTTAAGTTAGATGATATTCTGTCCATCATTCCACTCCAATTTTTTTATATACAGGCCAGGACTGATGCGACCATGTCAACCAGAAATAAGTGATTTGCTGTGTTTGGATGGAATCTACAGGTTCTAACTGTGGTTCACTGGATACTACGCCAACTCTTCTGAGCACATCTACAAGGTGCGATGCTGCAGGAAAGCAGCATCCATCAGTCATCATCCATCTGTTCTCACTGCTGCCATCTGGAGGGAAGAACAGGAGCCTCAGGTCCACACCATTGTGTTCAGGAACAGTTATTACCCCTCAACCATCAAGCTCTTGAACCAGAGGGGATAACTTCACTTAACTTCACTCACCCCAACACTGAACTGTTCCCACTACCTATGGACTTGTTTTCAAGGACTCTTCATCTCATGTTCTTGATATTTATTGTTTATTTATTCATTATTACTTTGTTTTTTTTTCTTTTTGTATTTGCACAGTTTGTTGTCTTTTGCACATTGGTTGTTTGTGTTGATTCTGCTGTATTTCTTTGTATTTACTGTGAATGCCCAAAAGAAAATGAATCTCCGGGGAGCATATGGTGACATATATAGTTTGATAATAAATTGACTTCGAGCTTTGAACTTTGAATCTGAAGATTGTAGATCTGAATGCACATAGCTGATGTTTGATGCAGCGGTCAGAAGGTACCAGTCTTCCAAAGTTGCCAAACCACAGATAAGTTGTTAAGCCAGAGTCCCATTTCCCCTCTTCAGGTAGATGCAAAATATCCCATCGATGAAAGCCAAATGATGTTGGTTATTTGCTGCAGTCTCCTACCAGCATTTGTAAAAGAGATTATCTGAATTGTTACCACATTGGTATCTGTGGGACTATGCTTTGTAGAAATTAGCTGCCATGTTACTTGCCTATAATTTAAGACAAAACTTGGTGAGGATAGTGGAAACAAATTTAATGAAGAGAAATCTGACCAACCAGTGCAAAAGAGCAGGATCATGGAACTAACTTTCACAGAGCCAACATATGCTTGATGGGCCAGATGGCCTTCTACTTTGCTAAATGATTCTGGGAAGTTGATCCTGGTGACTGTCATCCAGCCAATTCCCATATTCAACCAAATGAGAGGTGATCTGAGGACGGAGTCTCCAGGCCCTCCACCAGCGGCATAGGGTAGGAGTCTGTGGCTCTTCTTTCCGTGTACTGTTTCGACATTTTGCTGCAATGGTGAGGAAATTGGTGCTCCACCTTATACTGTTGAGTGTTCAAATTCCTTTCAGGCTCTGTATTAGTTTTCAGTGAACTTCAGTCTTAAATGGTCCAGGATTCATTAAGGGTGCAACAGAGGAATAGCTGGTTGCATGCAGTAGCACAAAAAGATAACACAGAAGCTCCGCCAGCAAAAAGACAATAGCAGCTAGAGAATACTTGAAGTTTTGGGTCAAGACTTTTCATCAGGACTGTCCTGATGAAGGGTCTTGTCCCAAAACATGAGCTCTTTATTCCTTTCCATAGATGCTGCCTTGACCTGCAGCATCTTGTGTGTGGTACTCTGGATTTCCAGCATCTGCAGAATCTCCTGTGTTTATGATACACAGTTCCAAGAAGCGTTGATCAACATCTGCCGCCTCATGATCTTGGGGCATGAAGTGGCTCCTACACAAGTTGCTCTATAAAAGAGTAACGCTGTATGGGACAGGTCTGATATCCTACACTTGACAATGCCACGTCAATACATATTTATTTTCTCATTGCAGGTGGTTTTGACCTGGATGTGAAAGGCTGGGGAGGAGAGGACGTCCACTTGTACAGAAGGTACCTTCACAGTGACTTGATCGTGGTGAGGACACCGGTCTCCAGCCTCTTCCACCTGTGGCATGAGAAGCACTGTGCAGATGAGCTGACTCCAGAGCAGTATCGGATGTGTATTCAGTCGAAAGCCATGAACGAGGCTTCACAGGCTCACTTGGGAATGCTGGTGTTCCACGAGGAGATCGAGGCCCATCTCCGCAAGCAAGCCTACAGGACAGATGGTGACATTCCTGATTGAACTCAAGCTCCAGTACCCTGCCTTTGAAAGCTCTGTAATTTGTGGTCTTTAGACCAGGACCAGTTATGTTTCCTAATGGGACCACTGGTGTCAAAATGACAGATCAATTTTGCACTGTTTTAGTGTTTGTTAAATGGCACCAACTGGGATGAACAGTTTACACATCTAATGGGGCTTAGCTCCAATGCATTGAGTCCGTGTCAGATACCCAGGAGTTTCTGCAATTGGGGAAAACAACTATGAACCCCTTCTATATGCCCTCTTGACAGCGTTAGACAATAGACAGTAGGTGCAGGAGTAGGCCATTCGGCCCTACTAGCCAGCACTGCCCTTCACTGTGATCATGGCTGATCATACACAGTCAGTACCCCGTTCCTGCCCTCTCCCCATATCCCTTAACCCCGCTATCTATAAGAGCTGTACACCTAGTCTGTAAGAGCTTTCACCTAGTCTGTCTCTAAGCAGCATGCTAGTACTGTAGTTCCAGAGCAAGAAGCTGCATGGGTACAAGAAAGATAATGTTTTAGTTGAATTACCAGAATAATAGCTAGCCATGGAACAGTATTATTCAGGACCATGAATCTACCCTTTTGAAGGTGCCTCTTTGTTTCTATAGGACAACATGCAAGGTCAGGTTAAAGGTTAGTCAGAATCCAGGAACTGTTGTTGAGTGTAACTACATGCAAGCTTGGCTCATTTAAATATAATTTTGATTTTGTGTCAGAAGGCACTGTATTCAAGTTCAGTTGGAGAGTAACCAGCCAAGATGGGATGTTCAACTGAGGATTCATCACACATTGAGGTAGATGTTATAGAAAAGATCCCATGGATCAGATGAGCAGAGACATTTTCTCATTGTTCTGTCCAGTGTCTCCTCTTCAACCATTACAACCAGCAAATCAGTCAAGACCCCTCCACTTATTGGAGATGTCTTTTCCAACAATGCTTTTTTTTCCCATATCAGGTAAAGAAAAATCAGTATAATCAATGGGTTGTCAGAATCAAAATAGAAGAAAATAGAATTATGAATAAGAGATTTTTTTTGTAGATACCTTAAATATTGAATGACATGCACTTTGAGTTGTCTTTTAGATACAAGGTGTTATTTGTTACATAATGGGTTTTTTTTCTCCCTGAATATTTTCTGTCCCATTAAGTTTTGGGATTGTACACCCCAACACATTTCAAAGCAAAGGAAATGCAGTAAACATAAAGTAAAGTGACCCAGAATTGTGTTATGTTGAATGTCTCAACAAGCAATCTGAGCGGTGGAATGTTGGAATATTAATTATAACCACTTTTCTAATTCATTTGAGGGTGTAGAGATGAGTGTCTGTTTAGATGTGGGAAGGTGCAACAGAAAATCATTCTGTCATTGCAGTTAACCAGATCTTGCAACCAGATCTTGCATTGCTTTTGTTTATTTCTAAGTTGAGGGATCTTCCATTTCAAGCCATCAAGAAAGCTACCAATGATATTTCTATAAGTATATATATATACATACACACACACACACGCACGCACGAAAGCTACCCCTTCAACAAGGCATTCACCAAAATCAAGCTAAAAGCTGCCGAGGGGCTTGTGTTCAGACCAGGGTTCACGTTGTAAGGCTTCCGTCCCATCAAAATTCAAGTTATTAGGCTACCTCTCCTTGATTAAATAAAGTACCACATCAGCTGGAAATCTGAGTAAAAATGAAATGCATGTTAATTCAGGCAATGTCTTGAAGAGAGAAAGTTAATGTTTCAGTTCAATAAAATAATTCCTTTTACCCCTGCAGATGCTACTTGATGTCTTGAGACAACCCTATTCAAATTTGCCTCATTGAACAAGGATTCCACTTTCCCTATGGCCATCATATGGGGCTGCCTCTGATTATTCTGTATTTGCTTGACTAGAAGTCCCTGCCTCTGATGCAGAAAGCAGCAGAAATTGATCCCAAATCAAAAGGGAGACTCACGGCTTAATAAATTCCAGGGAGGTAGATAGAACTGTAAATGAATACCAAGTGGTTTCATGTCCAGCATTGGGACAGGAATGAATGTCATTTAGCTTGGTCCTAATATTATCCAATTCAGTTTCAATTTGCATTAACTATGTCTAAATTAGGAGGCCCACACAATACTAATGATTGAATGAACAAACTCTTGTAAAAGATTAAATACCAAATATTTTATACTGAAATTTGCTCTTAAGGTAATCATTCTTATTTACATTAAAGTTATTAACTATCAGATGTTTATTTTAAAAAGTTCTAAGAAATTAAAGATACTCATAATACATAAAATTACTTAAATTGCACAAGGTATACAAGGTATTGAAGCAGCATTGTCAAATTATTGACTGAATTATATTTGAGGCATGATTTGCAAGAGAGAAATACTCCATGGATTAAATTATTAACTATTAATATTGTATTTAAAATCGGTAACTAAGATTAAATCAGTAAAGTTGTTTTTGGAGCAAACTCTGGGTTACAAATTACATCAGCCTATCTGTTAGTAAAGTTTCAGAGTTTATGATTTTATCCTTGGGAGCCATACGATTAATCTCATTCCTCCCTTCAGATTGTTCTGAAGTGTTGGGTTAACGAGCTTCTGGTATCTGTTCTACTTGGATCCTTGGCTTCACTAACTACTTTGTACATTATTAACAATATCTGAGCTGGCAAGTTCAACCTGGTCTTTGATGGTATGGGGTAATTGGTGCAGTTAAATAACATTTTATTTCTAATGCGCAACTGGATTGTTATAATCTTTTACTCTCTGTGTATCCAGTCTGCTAGTCACCATCACTTTCTGAGATTACTAGAGTCATAGAAAAGTAAAGCACAGAAACAGGCCCTTTGGCCCATCTAGTCTTTGCTGAAAAATTTAAACTGCCTACTCCCATCGACCTTACTTCTTTTAAACACATTCTCACTTTCACATCCCTCTTGAGTGAAGAAGTTTCCCCTCATGTTCCCCTTAAACTTTTCACCCTTAACCCATGACCTCTAGCAGTTCTACCTAATCTCAGTGGAAAACAGCCTGTTTGCATATACCCCCTCATAACTTTGTATTCTTCTATTAAAATTCTCCTCAATCTTCTACGTTCCAAGGAATGAAGTCCTAACTTGTTAAATCTTTCCTTATAACTCAGGTCCTCCAGTCCCGGCAACATCCTTGTAAATTTTCTCTGTACGATTTCAATCTTACTTGTATCATTGCTGTAGGTAGGTGACCAGAACTGCACACAATACTCCAAATCAGGCCTCACCAATATTTTATACAACTTCAACATAATATACTATCTCCTGTATTCAATAGTTTGGTTTATGAAGGCTAAAGCGCCAAAAGCTTTCTTTATGACCCTATCTACTTGCGAAGATTGCTACAGAAAATAAATTTACTTATTAACAATAATGACACTTACTAGCTGCAGTGTATACCAGAGCAAGACAAACACCTTCCTGTAATGTCTGAATTGAGAGATGACCTCCCTTCTGTTTAGAAGGGAATAAGAGTAACAGTAAGCAAAAACCTCCAACTCTTTCAGAGCTTCTAATGTGTTTTGAAAGATGTCAGCTCAGGTGTGCATCTGAGGCACAAACAGAAAACATTTTACTTCTCATCTAACAAAGGGGATTTCTGCAATTTATCTCCCTAACAAACTGGTTCTGAAATTTGCCCTCTATACAGCCTTGTAAGTAAGGAGTGCTCATGTTCTTAATTAAGAACAATTACGGTACATTTTCTTAATTAGTATTGATTTAGTACTTGTATAAACACTGACCCAGGACCACATTTTTACTGAAATATAAATTATAAGACACCAGTTTATAGGATATTGTCCTAGCACCCTTTATTTATATGGTGTAAGTAAAGGACAAAGAGGCGATAGTGTTAACATTGACATAAGGGTTCAAAGTGGCCACTGCCTTTGGATATTGATGCTGTCCAAGTAGGTATAATAACAGCCAATTCTTAGCTTTCAGCGGGGATCTGAACTATATGAATAAATGCTGACATTGTGCTCTGCATGTAAAGTTGAAAGGAGTTTTAAATACAGAATATGCAGCCTAGGTCTCTAGCGTGAGCCAGTTGACTTGATTAGGCTTTTTTTTTTACACGATATTCGTTCTGTAGAAAGAAACTTCCATTGCTACCTGAAGTGCACAAATGTTTACAGTGCACCATTAGTACACAGTGGAGACCCTTTTTGTGTGCACTGAGAGCAAGTCTTATGGCTGTCTGATACTGCAAACGAAACCTGGTGGTTGTTAACTTGTGCCTTTATATACTTTGCAGTATATTTTTTTTAAGTATTAAAATCATGGAAGCAAACAAATGCACCCAGCCAGTTAGTCATAAGACCATAAGATATAGGAGCAGAAGTAGGCCGTTTGGCCCATTGAATCTGGTTTGCCATTCAATCATGGGCTGATCCAATTCTTCCAGGCATTCACACTCCCCTGCCTTCTCCCCATACCCTTTGATGCCCTGGCTAATCAAGAACCTACCTATCTCTGCCTTAAATGCACCCAATGACTTGGCCTCCATAGCCGCTCATGGCAACAGTTGATATTAGTGCTGTTAACCGAATTTAATCCTGGCCATTTTGATATCTCAAATTGTCACTGAAGTGTGCATATATTTTTATGGTTGATTTTTGAAATTATAAATAACCTTGTGGAAGAGCAAAAGCTTGGGGGTGGGTGTGAACTGACCAGTTGGAATTTCTGGGAGAGGAGTATTAGCACAGAACATGACTTTTGCGTGATTTGGGGAGGGGTGGCATGAAATAAGCTGATGTATTCTCTGGGCAGCCTCTCTATGCCTCACCCTGCATTGCCCATAGTATCAGATATTTATCACCAGAACACTGCCTTCCAGCATAAGGAAGCTAAGATGAGGAAGTAGAGCTGGAGCATTTGTTGATGGCATGATGCCTTCATGTTCAAGTAAAGGCTTCAGTGGTTCTCACCTATAGAACTGGGAACAAGATGCCAGAGGAATTGGAATCGTTTGTTGTTGTCCACTGAAAAGCTTGTCTTGCAAACCGTTCATTCAGATCAAATTAATACATAGTGCATTGAGGTAGTATGAGGTAAAACAGTAAGAGAATGCAGAGTTAGTGGAGGGTAGGTAGTTAATGAGGAGCACAATCCATTTTATTGTACAAAAGGTCTACTCAAGAGTCGCAAACAGTGGAATAGAAGCTGTCCTTGACCCTGGTGGTATGTCATTTCAGGCATTTGTACCTCTTGCCTGATAGGAGAAGGAAGCAGACAGAATATCATTGATAATGCTGGCTGCTTAGAGACAGGAAGAAGGATAGAGAGTGTCCATGAAGGGGAGGTTGGTTTCTGTGACGTGCTGAGCTGTGACCACAGCTCTCTGCAGTTTCTTGCAGTCACAAGCAGAGCATCTACTAAGCAGTGATGCATCCAGATAGATGCTTTGTATAATGTATCATTTAAAAGCCATTTTGAACAGATATATGAGTAGAAAAGTTTTAAAAAGATATGAGCCAAATGCAGGCAAATGGGATTAGCTTAGGCCAACGTCTCAGTTGTCAAGGAGGGCCTGTTTCCCTGCTCTATGACTCTTAGAGCTTGAGAAAGAATTGTGAAACCACACATTCCTGCCCTCGTAACTTTTCCTGGACTACACTTGGGAGCTTTTCAAAACTTTGTGCAGTTAAAATGTCCTATTTATATGCAAAGGGTTTTAAAACTATTTGTGGTCCAAGTAGCATCTCACAGACATTCTGTCTTTTTCAGCCTTGCTTGTGTTAAATAGGGTGTTTACTGTCAGAATCTGTAAGAATTCTATCTCAATAAATGCTGAAGCACTGATTCTTGAGTTGTCTATTTGATCTTACCATACACAATACTAAAATGAAGAATGGACTTTGAATACCTCAGGAGTAACAGCATATGATGAGCGGATTAGCATAACTGACTCAAAGATTAATACATAGCCCCCAGACTTGCTAATAAAATGGCCACTGAGTGTATGTTCGTAGTCTTCTGCTGCTGTAGCCCAACCATTTCAAGGTTTGACTTGCTGTGCACTCAAAGATGCTCTTCTGCACACCACTGTTGTAATACATGGTTATTTGAGTTACTGTTGCCTTCTTATCAATTTAACTAGTCAATTACATTTCTTACTCCATTTTGATATTTGTCTGAATAACAAGTGGACCTCTCAACCATGTCTGCATGCCACATGATTGGTTGACTAGATATTTGCAGGTGTACCTAATAAAGTAGCCATTGAGTGTATAACGTATCTGAAAAAGTAACCATTAAAGCCACAAATGTTGCTGAGGGATAGATTGGCACAATGTAGTTTAATTGGAGAGTAAAGTGCAGCACTCCTAATGAGGAAGCTTGTGGGTTCGAAGCACCAATCTTCATCAGTTAGAAGCAACCTGTCTTAATGAGGCTTTTCCTCATTGTCCGCTTTGCTGGTCCAGAATCCAGTACCTGCAGTCTCTTGTGTCCATTGATGTGGGGTTAAACCCCAGGACACCAAAGAGATTGATGTTCTAGTGGCATACCGAAGAGGTACAATATGATGAAAGGTTCCATCCTTCTGAAGGTACATTAAAATCAAAGCCCTGTTGGCGCCCAAGAAGATGCTTTAGGGTTTATTAGTCTTGGGATTCCCCAATCAGTGCCACTAAAACACAACACCTGGTTATTGTTGTGTATTTTTTTTTGTTTTGTAGAAGTGTAACCCCCTGGGTCGCCTCAAGCTCGCTCAGCTCGTTCTCATCTAGGGGGAGCAGCCTTCGGCCCCACCAAACTGGGTAATCAGATGGTGTGGATGCTGTGTGATATCCCCGCCTCGCCAAAGAACAAACAGGACACCATATGCAATTAAATGATTATAATTTATAAAAATTACTATAACCAAGTGATTAATAACAATACAGTATACATAAAGGAAAAGGAAATAAAGAAAAGGCACCAAACTTATCAAAGTCCAAACCACTTCACGCACAACTGTTGAAGCTCAATTACTGAAGTCTTCTGGCCACCATTCGATACCTTCCGAACTCCTCAACTCGCAGCTCAGGACCACCCAAAGTGGTCAATCAAGCACATCTATCTTCGTCTCCTCTCCTTGGGGTACCTCCTGGCCTCGGGCCCCCGCTTGGGGTCCATTCCTCGCCTAGTTTACAGCATCGCGTCCTCTCTCTCTCACTCCCTCGGGCCAATCTCCCCAAAAGCCCGCCAACAATAGTTTACAGACTCAGAAGAAAGAACATTAATCCCAATTGGTTAACAAAGGAATACAATTCTCGTTATCAGTAAATTTTAACCCAAACAAGCCTCCAGCACTCTCTCGCAACAAAGAAGCATTCCTACTTTTAAAAAAATAAAGAAGCCATTTTGATTAACATACGCAGTAACAAAGAAAAAGAAAAAACCTCCTTCACAGAAGCTTGCTGAGTCAAAAGTAGTTGGGCATTTACAAAATTCCAATAGTGAATACAACATAAAACACTAATATAGGTGGGGTGGGGGAATGAAGTGAGAAGCTGGGGTGTGATAGATAAGAGGTAAAGGGCTGAAGAAGAGTGAATGTGATAGGAGTGAAGAGTGAACCATTGAAGAAAGGGAAGGAAGAGGGGCACCACGTTGGTGAGGAAAAGAGGGAAGCAGGGAGCCACCATGGGGAATGGAACAAGAGAGGGGGGAGGAATTACTGGAAATTAGAGAAATTAATTTTAATGTCATTAAGTTGGAAACTATCAAAACGGAATATGATGTGCTTATATTATGGAATATAATATTGTAGAATCACCCTTAGAAATGATTGTCTTCTATTAGGATGTATTATAAATCAGTGAGTATAAATTTTTGATTTTGAGTAGCAGTTGATAAAGGACACAACTTCTTGGAGGAAGGTAGCGTAGTGGTTAACACAACACTTTACAATGCGGGTGACCCAGGTCCAGTTCTCACCACTGCCTGTACGGAGTTTGTACATGTTCCCCATGACTGCGTAGGTTTCCTGCAGGTGCTCTGGATTCATCCCACAGTCCAAAGATGTACGGGTTGGTAAGGTAATTGGTCATTGTAAATTTCCTGTGATTAGACTAGGATTAAATCAGGGAATTGCTGGGTGGCGTGGCTCGAAAGCCTGGAAGGGCCTATTCTGTGCTGTTTCTCAATAAATAAGTAAATTAATTAATTACAGGCTGTAGCGGCAATGGCATTGCTGTGTGGGTTTACAGTGAGGAGCTTTCCTCCTTCAATGTCAACAAGACAAAGGAGTTGTGGTTATCTACTACAGGAGAACTCACACCACTCATATCTTCATTACGGCAGCAGCACAGCAGTGAAATCTGCGAGTGCACATCTCACACAACCTCTCATCATCCCAGAACACATCCTACTCAATCATCAATATTCACGTCCTTTACCGATACGTAGTAGAGAGCATCCTAGCAAGCTGAATCACTGCATGGTATAGAAGCAGCCAGGAAGGCTCTACAACAGGTAGGCAAAACTGCCCAAAACATAACCACACCAGCCCACCCTCCATCAAGAACTCATATACAGAATGGTGTCAGAAAAAGGCCAGTAATATCAAGAAGGATCCTACTCACCCTGCTCATAGACTGCTTGTCCCATTCCTGTTAGAAAGGTTATGTAGCTTCCACACCAGGACCACCAGACTCAAAAACAGCTACTTTCCCCGTGTATAAAGGCTGATCAACATCTCCACCCTTAAACCCATCCCTCCACACCCCCCCCCACCACCACTACTTTGTCCTTTCCTATTAATCACCCCTGTGCCTAGCATAACTTTATGAATGTCAATCAATTATGTATATAAGATATCTGATGTATTTATGGTGTTTTTTGCTATTGTGGGCCTTGTTTTTTCTGTGCTGCATTGTAACTGAAGTAACAATTACTGTTTTTTTCTTTACCCTTGTGTATTGGAAATGAAATAAAACAATCCTGAATCTTGAATCTTGATGACTGCAGCAAAGTCACTTGAGAAGAAATGAAATCTGTAGGAACAGCATCTGTGGAGAAAAAAAATATGTAGCTAATGTTCCAGGTCAATGGCCTCTCATCAGGTCTTGAGACTATTGACTAGAGATGCAGACTATTTTTTCTTTCTCCACAGATGTTGCTTGATCAATGACATTCTCAGTCTTTAATTTAGATGTTCACCATCAGTATTTTACCTTTGAAGTACAGTGAAGAATGAGAACCATAAATTGAAGGAAAAGTTTATGATATGACTGAGGAGAAATCACTTGGGACTGAATATAAAATGCAGTTAAACCAACAGCCCTTGAAGGGGCTGCTTGAGGCCTAATGAAACGTTTCAGGTGAATACATCAGGCATTTTTCTTGCAAAGTCAAAAGTTGCCTGCTAATGTCTGACATCACGAATCTTCAATCTGGTTGGCCTGCCCAGTTATTTCTTAATAAAACCAATGTTATTGTTGTAGCCAAGAAAGCTCTCCAGCACTCTAGTTCCTCAGAAGGCTAAGAAATTCAACATTTGCCCGTTTACTCTACAAATTTTGTATTGATGCACCGGAGAAAACATCCTGCCTGGCTGCATAACAGCTTGATACAGCAACCACTTTGTGCATGACTGCAAGAAACTGCATGAACATACTCCATGCATCACAGGAACCATCGTTCCCTCTATGGGCTATGTTCATTCTTCTCACTGCCTCAGTAAAGCAGCCAGCACAATTAAAGACCCCACCTGCCCTGGGTGTTCTCCCTTCTCTCTCCCATTAGGCAGAAGGTAGAAAACCTGAAAGCACATACCATTCGGCTTAGGGACAACTTCTATCCCAGCGTTATTAGGCTCTTGAACAGACCCCTTGTATGATCAAATGGACTCTAGAACTCACAATCTACCCTGTTATGATCTTGCACTTCAACTTTTACCAGCACTGCACTCTTTTGGTGGCTTTTATACTTTATTCTGCATTACCGTTTTACCTCATTCTAACTTGATGCACTGTGTGATGAAGCATAGAAACCCTACAGCACAATACAGGCCCTTCAGCCCACAAAGTTGTGCCGGACATGTCCCTACCTTACAAATTACTAGACTTACCTATAGCCCTCTATTTTACAAAGCTCCATGTACCTATCTGAAAGTCTCTTAAAAGATCCTATTGTATCCACCTCCACCACCGTTGCTGACAGCCCATTCCACACACTCACCACTCTCTGAATAAAAAGCTTGCCCCTGACATCTCCTCTGTACCTACTCCCCAGCACCTTAAACCTGTGTCCTCTTGTGGCAACCATTTCAGCCCTGGGAAAAAGCCTCTGACTATCCACACAATCAGTGCCTCTCATCATCTTATACTCCTCTATCAGGTCACCTCTGATGCTCCGTCACTCCGAGGAGAAAAGGCTGAGCTCACTGAACTTATTCTCATCAGGCATGCTCCCCAATCCAGGCAACATCCTTGTAAATCCCTTCTGCACCCTTTCTATGGCTTCCACATCCTTCCTGTAGTGAGGCGACCAGAACTGAGAACAGTACTCCAAGTGGGGTCTGACCAGGGTCCTATATAGCTGCAACATTACTTCTCGGCTCCTAAATTCAATTCTACAATTAATGAAGGCCAATACACCATATGCCTTTTTAACCACAGAGTCAACCTGCACAGCAGCTTTGAAAGTCCTATGGACTCGGACGCCATGGTCCCTCTGATCTTCCACACTGCCAAGAGTCTTACCATTAATACTATATTCTGCCATCATATTCGACCTACCAAAATAAACCACCTCACACTTATCTGGGTTGAACTCCATCTGCCATTTCTCAGCCCAGTTTTGCATCCTATCAATGTCCTGCTGTAATCTCTGACAGCCCTCCACACTATCCACAACACCTCCAACCTTTGTATCATCAGCAACCTTACTAACCCATCCCTCCACTTCCTCATCCAGGTCATTTATAAAAATTACGAAGAGTAAGGGTCCCAGAACAGATCCCTGAGGCACCCCACTGGTGACTGACCTCCATGCAGAATATGACCCATCTACAACCATTCTTTAGAACCATAGAACAATAGAGCATTACAGCACAGAAAGAGGCCTTTTGGCCCTTCTTGGCTATACCGAACCATTTTTCTGCCTGGTCCCACTGACCTGCACTTGGCCCAGATCCCTCCATACACCTCTCATCCATGTATCTGTCCAAGTTTTTCTTAAGTGTTAAAAGTGAGCCTGCATTTACCACTTCATCTGGCAGCTCATTCCACACTCCCACCACTCTTTGCCTTTTGTGGGCAAGCCAGTTCTGGATCCACAAAGCAATGTCCCCTTTGATTCCATGCCTCCTTACTTTCTCAATAAGTCTTGCATGGGGTACCTTATCAAATGCCTTGCTGAAATCCATATACGCTACATCTACCGCTCTTCCTTCATCAATGTGTTTAGCCACATCCTCAAAAAAATTTGATCAGGCTCGTAAGACACAACCTGCCCTTGACAAGGCTATGCTGACTACTCCTAATCATATTATCCCTCTCCAAATGTTCATAAATCCTGCCTCTCAGGATCTTCTCCATCAACTTACCAACCACTGAGGTAAGACTCATTAGTCTATAATTTCCTGGGCTATCTCTATTCCCTTTCTTGAATAAAGGAACAACATCCGCAACCCTCCAATGCTCTGAAACTTCTCCCGTCCCCATTGATGATGCAAATATCATCGCCAGAGGCTCAGCAATCTCCTCCCTCGCCTCCCACAGTAGCCTGGGGTATATTTCGTCCGGTCCCGGCGACTTATCCAACTTGATGCTTTCCAAAAGCTTCAGCACATCCTTTTTTTTAATATCTACATGCTCAAGCTTTTCAGTCTGCTGCAAATCATCACTACAATCACTAAGATTCTTTTCCATAGTCAATACTGAAGTAAAGTATTCATTAAGTACCTCTGCTACTTCCTCCGGTTCCATACACACTTACCCACTGTCACACTTGATAGGTCCTATTCTTTCATGTCCTATCCTCTTGCTCTTCACATGCTTGTAGAATGCCTTGGGGTTTTCCTTAATCCTGCCTGCCAAGGCCTTCTCATGGCCCCTTCTGGCTGTCCTAATTTCCTTCTTAAGCTCCTTCCCATTAGTCTTATAATCTTCTAGATCTCTAACATTACCTAGTTCTCTGAACCTTTTGTAAGCTTTTCTTTTCTTCTTGATTAGATTTATTACAGCCTTTGTACAACATGGTTCCTGTACCCTACCATAACTTCCCTGTTTCATTGGTACGTACCTATACAGAACTCCACACAAATATCCCCTGAATATTTGCCAGATTTCTTCTGTACTTTTCCCTGAGAACATCTGTTTCCAATTTAAGCCTCCAATTTCCTGCCTGATAGCCTCATAATTCCCCTTACTCTAATTAAACGCTTTTCTAACTTGTCTGTTCCTATCTCTCTCCAGTGCTATTGTAAAGGGGATAGAATTTTGATCACTATCTCCAAAATGCTCTCCCACTGAAAGATCTGACACCTGACTAGGTTCATTTCCCAATACCAAATCAAGTACAGCCTCTCCTATTGTAGGCTTGTCCACATATTGTGTCAAGAAACCTTCTGAACACATCTAACAAGCTCCACCCCATCTAACCCTCTTGCTCTAGGGAGATGCCAATCGATATTTGGGAAATTAAGATCTCCCATCATGACAACTCAGTTATTATTACACTTTTCCAGGATCTGTTTCCCTATCTGCTCCTCGATATCCCTGTTACTATTGGGCGGTCTATAAAAAACACCCAGTAAGGTTATTGACCCCTTCCTGTTCCTAACCTCCACCCACAGAGGTTCCATAGACAATCTCTCCATGGCATCCACCTTTTCTGTAGCTGTAACACTATCTCTGATCCACAGTGCCATGCCCCCACCTCTTTTGCCTCCCTCCCTGTCTTTTCTGAAACATTTAAAGCCTGGCAGTCTTAAGTAACCATTTCTGCCCCTGAGCCATCCAAGTCTCTGTAATGGCCATCACATCATATCTCCAAGTACTGATCCACGCTCTAAGCTCATCCACTTTGTTCACAACACACTGCGTTAAAATGGACACATCTCAAGCCTTCGCTTTGAACGTGTCCCTTCTCTATCACCTGCCTATCCTCCCTCTCACACTGTCTACAAGCTTTCTCTATTTGTGAGCCAACCTCCTCTTCCCCAGTCTCTTCAGTTCGGTTCTCACCCCCCAAAAATTCTGGTTTAAACTCTCCCCAGTAGCCTTAGCAAACCTCCCCACCAGCATATTGGTCCCCCTGGGATCCAAGTGCAACCCATCTTTTTTGTACAGGTCACACCCACCCCAAAAGAGGTCCCAATGATCCAGAAACCTGAATCCCTGCCCCCTGCTCCAATCCCTCAGCCACACAGTTATCCCCCACCCCATTCTATTCCTATTGTCACTGTCGCACGGCACAGGCAGTAATCCTGAGATTACTACCTTTGCAGTCCTGCTTCTCAACTTTCTTCCTTACTCCCTGTAGTCTGTTTTCAGGACCTCTCCCCTTTTCCCACCTATGTCATTGGTACCAATATGTACCACGACCTCTGGCTGTTCTCCCTCCCACTGCAGGATATCTTGGATGCGATCTGAAACATCCTGGACCCTGGCACCTGGGAGGCAAACTACCATCCGAGATGCATTGATCTGTATGAACAGAAAGCAAAACAAGCTTTTCACTCTATCATGGTACATGTAGCAATAATAAACCAATGTCATTACCCATAAAGGTGAGAACTGTTTGCAACATGGACCATTCGCAAGTCAGGAATGAGGCCACAAGTTGTGTTCCTGATGGCAGTAACTGGCTGTAACAGTCGATTAGTCCATCTCATGAGATTCACAAATGTTTGTTCCCATGTATAGGGTGTACGTAAGTCATGCCTTTTTTTGGGAAAGATCTGAGGTCTACTTCAACACTGCCCCGTTAGCTATGATCTCCTTATTTCTCAAAGCCCACCCCAGTAACCTCTTCTATTTTTTGCCTTTTATCTCTACACCACGACAAGGTTGATAAGCAACAGCCATTTTTAAAAAAACCATGTTTGTCTATCGAACATGGAGAGGGAGAGAAAATAATTACCTGGCATCCAAAAGGAGGTGGTGAGAAAGACCACAGGATCTGGGCAGAATGTTTTCACATGAAGCAGCCATTGCCAGCCTCCGATACTGAACAGTCAAGAATGCAGCCCTCAGACCCACATCTCCGTGCTGAGCTGATGCACCGCTTGTTCCAGTATCCCAACCCCAATGCTCATACACCCTGTGTTAGACAATGATAAGTTAATTGGCCTCCCTAAGATGCTGAGAATACTCAGGGCTGTGCACAGGACAATGTGTAAGCTGTTCTTCAACATGAAATGTAAGTAGGTAACCAAATAAGTAAAATTTATCATCAAAGTGCCATATACTACCCCGAGATACATTTTCTGCCAGGTATTTACAGAGAAAAAAAAGAAATACAATAGAGTTCATGAAAAACTAAACATAAACAAAGACTGAGAAGCAGTCAATGTGCTAAAGAAGACAATTTTGCAAATAAAACAATGCTAAGAACATTTCCTTGAAAGTGGTTATAGAAACACTTCAGAGTTGTGGTGTGTGAGCTGGTTCAGGAGCTGCAGCTTGCCCCAGTGTTTCTCCAACCCAGGACATCGTCCACGTGGTCCAAACGTGCCCTCTCGCCAAGATCTGCGACGGCTTTGCCGTGGTCCAGCAAAGTGACCACGAGCTGGAGGAGTGCGTTGACAAAAGCTAAATTGAAGTGTAAAGAGAAAAACACCCGCCATAGGAAACAGCAAATGAATCTGATGACTGCAGGGTACGAACTGTTCCTGAATCTGGTGATGTGGGACATAACCCTCCTGTACCTCTTGTCCAATGGTAGTGGCAGGAATCGAGCGTGGTTGGAGGGTGCAGTTCCTCTCTTGTGGCAGCACTCTATGTACTCAAATGGTGGAGAGGGTTCTGCTTGTGATGGTCTGGATTAATTCACCACCTTCTGTAGACTTTGTGCTGGGCATTGGTGTTTTCATATCAAACTATGAGGCAAATATGGTAGTAGTGTTTAAGAGTAGATTTTTACTGAAGATAGACAAATAAATATGTGGGGAATGGAGGTTTATGGATTATGTGCGGGTACAGACATTGTGGGTTGAAGGGCCTAATTATGCAAGCCTTTTTTCACCTTTAATGTCTCCTGTCAGTGGGTTTAGTGGTTCTTCAAGTGATTAATATCTCTGGCAAAGACTAGTGGACTGATAATTTCATCAATTGACGAAGACGGGTCGAATGAAGAAAATTATTAACACGTCCAGACAGATAAATTAAACATGATCCCCATTATAATAAACTATCTGAATTCAATAAAGTCAACCTTCAAGAATGTAATGTGCACGTGAAGAAGCTTAAGTGAAGTATGAGCAAAAATCAAAATACCTGAGATGCTGGAGACTCAGCAGGCAGCATCTGTGGAAGTACATGTAGTAACAGGGTTCGTGTTTTAAATTGAAGATCGGTTGTTGGAACTGTAGTTTGCGTATTCTGCCAGGAGAGGGGGATGTTGTACTTTAGCAATGAGTAATGCCAATTGTGCCAAGAGTCAATGATTTGATGGCATCAATGGGGATTATGAGGAGGCTGGATAATAACTAACTGTCCTTCCGGAGCATTTATTTTGAATGGTCAGTTATCCTGGGAGTTGGTCTATTGAGTAAACCCTTCCCCATTAATACTGCACTCCCTTTCCCCATCCTAAGTGCAAAAAATGCCTCGATTTACAAAGATTTGCACATTTTTACTGTAATACTATTGATTCTTTATGGTTCTCATTTTATGAATTTTTATGATGAAAAATGTGCTAGCCTCTCCTCATTATGCACTTTGCTTTTCCTCCCATATCATTTTATCTTCATTCTAAGGCTGTAATGCTCTGCTTGCTGTCAGGATTCATCATGGTTTATCATGCACAATCATCAGATGGCTTCAAGTTTCCCTGAGAATTGGGAGGGTTGAACCTTCTCTGAGAAGTCACAGCAAACTATAAGTGCTATTATCAAACTAGAGGTGATTAGTAGAACTGAAAAGGGTGAAGATTTCTTGGGCACCAGCTGATCTCCAAATCTTACAACATTGACAGCATAAACAACCCTTAGCAAATGTTGGCTTGGGCTAATCTCATTTTCCCACTAACTTTCCCTGGAACCTATCGTCCTTACATTCCCACTACCCTCTCTCAGATTCTTCCCCCCACCTGCGTACAAGGAGTAATTTACAGTGATCAGTTAACCCACCAACCTACACATCTTTGGGATGTAGGAGGAAACATACATGGTCACAGGGAGAACATGCAAACTACATAGAGATCAAGATGAACTGGGCTGCTGAGCTGTAAGGAAGTATTATAAAGAAGTGTTTGTTGCTCTTTCCTCTAGGAAAGAAATATAACTACTGTATTCATTTGTTTTGTAACTTAAAGTAATTTTATGTATTGCACTGTACTGATACCACAAAACAACAAATTTCACAGCATATCAGTGATATTAAACCTGCTTTAGATTCTGAAACAGTTCTTATCCATGTACCTCTGCAAGTGCCGTTTCAATGCTGTCAATGTACCTATCTGAACAAAACCACATGCTCCAATGTACAGACAGTCCCAGGCTGCCTCAATAACCTGTGGCTGACCTGCCATTTTGTCCTAATGCCCATTAAAAATGTTCAGTGGTTGCTGTTCGCCTGCATTACTGAAAACCAGGCTCTGTTATTACAGACATACATGATTCAATCTTGTCCATAAATCAGAAAATACGCAAAATCAGTCAATATGTGCCTCATCAGTACTGTAATGAATGGTGTTGATGAAGGCCAATTAATATACACATTTACTTATTGTGTTTCCTTACCTGGTTGCAGAGGTGCACAATCAGGATGCACCATGTTCAAAGATGGTTTCCATGGGCTTGAATAATCAGTGTATGTTTCATTGTTTAAGAGAGAATAGAAGCAATTGCTTGTCAGTTTCCAAAGCAATTCTCTTAAGTGGCCTCCCACTGTGAAACTGGCAGCCTGTGTTCTTAAAAGACAATGGTGTCTGATTCTGCAGGGAGGTCACATGGAAGCAGTTTTTTTTAAAGTCAAGATTGGTTCTGGTATTTATGGCAGCTCATTCATATTCAGTGGATGTCATTAGTTTAGGTGTTTGTGGACCTGAAAGGGAGAGCACAGGGTGGAGCTTAAGCAGGCCTGAAAGAGTGAACCGCGTAGGGTGAACCAGCAGTTGGGATGGACGGGGGTGGGGGGGGGGTACTAATCAGGGAATGTGTAACAGTAACAGGGTTGACTGGGATTGGAAGACATGCAAGGCAATGACCTAGCACACCCCAGGCGGGGTGAACCATGGAAAAGCTGGGAAGGCTTAGTGATCCACAGCAGCTCAGGCCACGGGGCAAAGGGAAGAGGGGGCAAGGTGATTTGGGGTGCATCTGGAAAGCTGCGTGTGGCAAGCCGGTGTTCAGGTGGACCTGAAACGGTGGAGGCTGAGCCCAGCTCAAGTGGACCCGAATGCAGCCGTCAAGAAAGGTGCAGACGTGAAAGGGTGAAGGCCTGGTGAACCTTGCAGGGCAAGCAGATGGACAGAGCGATGGGACATCTATCTGAGGAATGTGCGACTGTAATGCACCATAGGTTGAAGCAGGGTGAGCAGAATGATAGAAAGCTTACTGTAAAATGCACAGAGGTACAGGGTGATGATCCAGCCCTTCTGTTCGGGTAAGACACGAACCAACTTAGGTTGAGGTGAAGTGAGGGTGAATCACGAGGGCACGGAGGTAGCGGGTGGCACACTGAAACACAGAAGGAGCAGAAAGGCTTAGGAGGGATCTAGCAGACTAGGTGTGTACGCGGCAGGGTGGAGCTGAAGAAGAGACCTGAAGCCAAGTTGGGTGTGGTTCAAGCCGAACTTTAAAGGAAACGGCAGAATGGTGGAGTTTGAGTGGACTGTGCGGGATGGAGCGTAAGCAGACCAGCAAGGGTGATGTACTAGCGGACTTCATAGAGTGGACCTTAAGATGAAGGAGCAGAATTGGGTCATTCAGCCCATTAAGTCCATTCTGCTATCCCATCATGGGTGATTAATTTTCCCTCTCAAAACCACTCTCCTGCTTTCTTCCCATAACCTTTGACATCCTTACTAATCAAGAATCAATCACTTCCACTAAATATACCAATGACTTGACCTCCACAGCCATCAATACCAATGAATTCAACATATTCACCACTCTGGGTGAAGAAAATCCTCCTCACCTCTGTTTTAACTGGACACCCTTCCATTCTGAGGCTGTGTCTCTTGTCCTAGACTCTCCCACTATAGGAAACAGCTCCTCCGTATCCACTCTGTCTAGGCCTTTCAATATTCAATAGGTTTCAATGAATTCCATTCCTCCCCCATTCTTCTAAATTCCAGAACAGTTTAGACACCTTTTCAGAATCGCTTGAGCACACCCAGGTGCACCCAGTAGTGTCTGGCAGGAAGAAGGGGGCAACTAGCTAGGGAAGGCACAACAGTTACAAGGCTGATTGGGAGTGGGCCAGGTTTTTAAAGGTGTGCAGGCAATGAGCCAGCACACTGTAGGTAGTGTGAAATATGGAAAAACTGACAAAGCATAGTGAAGTGAGAGTGAACCATGAAGGCGCAGCAGAGGTGGGCGGCAGCAAGAAACGCAAAGGGAGCAAAGTGATCTGGAGTGGATCTGCAGCAGGGTGGTGCTCAGGCAGATCTGTAAGGATGAAGACAGGACACAGCTCAGGCAGATCTGTAAGGATGAAGACAAGACACCGCTCAGGCAGATCTGTAAGGATGAAGACAGGACACAGCTCAGGCAGATCTGTAAGGATGAAGACAGGACACAACTCAGGCAGATCTGTAAGGATGAAGACAGGACACAGCTCAGGCAGATCTGTAAGGATGAAGACAAGACACCGCTCAGGCAGATCTGTAAGGATGAAGACAGGACACAGCTCAGGCAGATCTGTAAGGATGAAGACAGGACACAGCTCAGGCAGATCTGTAAGGATGAAGACAAGACACCGCTCAGGCAGATCTGTAAGGATGAAGACAGGACACAGCTCAGGCAGATCTGTAAGGATGAAGACAGGACACAGCTCAGGCAGATCTGTAAGGATGAAGACAAGACACCGCTCAGGCAGATCTGTAAGGATGAAGACAGGACACAGCTCAGGCAGATCTGTAAGGATGAAGACAAGACACCGCTCAGGCAGATCTGTAAGGATGAAGACAGGACACAGCTCAGGCAGATCTGAAAGGATGAAGACAGAACACAACTCAGGCAGATCTGTAAGGATGAAGACAAGACACAGCTCAGGCAGATCTGTAAGGATGAAGACAGGACACAGCTCAGGCAGATCTGTAAGGATGAAGACAAGACACCGCTCAGGCAGATCTGTAAGGATGAAGACAGGACACAGCTCAGGCAGATCTGTAAGGATGAAGACAGGACACAGCTCAGGCAGATCTGTAAGGATGAAGACAGGACACAACTCAGGCAGATCTGAAAGGATGAAGACAGGACACAGCTCAGGCAGATCTGAAAGGATGAAGACAGGACACAACTCAGGCAGATCTGTAAGGATGAAGACAGGACACAGCTCAGGCAGATCTGTAAGGATGAAGACAGGACACAGCTCAGGCAGATCTGTAAGGATGAAAACAGGACACAGCTGAGGCAGATCTGTAAGGAAAACGTCAAGGTAGATGCAGATCTGAAAGGCTGATGGCCTCATGGACCATGCAGGGTGAACCAAGAACAGGAATGAACTGAGTGAGCAAAGAGAAGACTAGCCAAGGAATGCCCAGCAGTCATCTGCCATAAATTAAGGCAGGGTGAAGGAGATGGATGGAAGCGGACAGGCAATTTGAAGACAATGCCGACACAGCAGTGTGAAGCAGAAATGAAATATCTAACTAAGTACAAGGCTAAAGGGCCTGTTTCTGTACTGTTATGGCACTGAGACTGACTACAACCATCCATTCACTCCTAGGATACTTCTGGTTCAATGGTGAGACTGGGGACAGAAGAAGAGGCCAGTTACACAAGTATCCAGCTCCTGTTGCTGCGGGGCTGAGAGTTCAGAATGTGCTGACACTGACTAACACTTGCAGTAAGTTCTTTGCAGAAGCACCAACTGGATTTCATCATGGTCTGTCCACCATCTCTGACCTAATGATTCTTATCGCAGCAGAAGTAGAGTGCTGTGCGTTATCTGTAATATTGAAGAGTTTTGTATCAACACATCAATGTTTGAGGCTTTTAATAGAAACATTGCTGATCTGATACAATGTAGAACTTAGCAGCAGCTTTGAACCAACTTATTAACACTTTCATTACTAGGACAATCTTTGTAATTTATCCGAGCTGAGAGCTTCACAAGAGGTAGCGAGTTGGCAATGGTTTATGAAGGAATGAAAGCTTAAATGGCACCTTAGGTAATCATATAGGACTGAAGATGATTTGTATACACTCTATTTATCTGGGCTCTGAAGTGGTTGATGAGACCAAATCTGAACTGATTGAATGGCTCATAGATGCTGCCACATTTGGGGTAGGAGATGCTTGAAGTGATGGGCAGGTGAGTAGTTTGGGAGGTGCTACACTTCTTCCACCACTTATATTTGGGCCTTTAGTCCTCTTCCAATGAATGAGCTCAAGGTTCTGACTTCTAACTTGAAAGCTTCTTCTCCATTTTGAGGCTCGATGGGTCGAGGATTCCCACAAGGGTGGGCCAATGTGAATTGGTGATTTGGATTCAGATTCATTTATTACATGTACTGTAAATCGAAACATAAGGATATCCTCAGGGCAGCCCACTAATGTTATCACACATTTTGGCGCCAACATCTTGTGGATGTTGCAGTAAGGCAAGGGTTAATGAAAACATCCGGTCAAGGATGACTGCAGCGGTGTGTAGTCAAACTCAGACAAGTGAGACCACCGCAGCCAAATTTACTTACTGCACACAGTTAGCAGAGAGTGACTGTGGCAGTGTATGATCGACCTACAAAGTTTATAGAAGAACATAACTTCTCTTCACACAATATCCTGGTAGGGATGTTTGCTAATGCTGTTGTGGAGGGTTTAAACTAGTTTCGCAGGGGGGTGGGAACCAAAGTGAAGAGGCAGAGGGTGGGAAAGTTGGAGCACAAGTAGAGACAGCTTTGCAAGGAAGGACAGGCAGATGTTAGAGCAAAGATGTACTCACTCTGATGGTTTGAGATGTGTCTATTTTAGTGCAAGGAGTATCATAAACAAGGCGGATGAACTTAGAACGTGGATCAATGCGTGGAACTATAACATTGTGGCCATTGCAGAGACTTGGATGCAAAAGGTGCGGCATTGCTAATTAGGGAATGTGTCAAGGCTGCAGAAAAGGAGGAAGTCATGGAGGGATTATCTACTGAGTCAGTGTGGTAGAAATCAGAAACAGGAAAGGGCAATAACTTTACTGGGGGTTTTTATAGACCCCCCCCCCCCCGCCCGGTAGTAACAAGGAGCAGACAGGGAGGCAGATTCTGCAAAGGTGCAATAATAATAGGGTTGTTGTGATGGGAGATTTTAACTTTCCTAATATTGACTGGCATCTCCTTAGAGCAGGGGGTTTAAATGGGGTGGATTTTGTTAGGTGTGTTCAGGAAGGTTTCCTGACACAATATGCAGATAAGCCAACTAGAGGAGAGGCTGTACTTTGATCTGGAATTCTGAAATGAGCCTGGCCAGGTGTCAGAACTCTCAGTGGAAGAGCATTTTGGAGATAGTGACCACAACTCTATCTCCTTCACCATAGCGCTGGAGAGGGATAGGAACAGACAATTTGGGAAAGCATTTAATTGGGGTAGGGGGAAATATGATGCTATTAGGTAGGAACTTGCAAGCAGATGTTCTCAGGAAAATGCACTGCAGAAATGTAACAAATGTCCAGGGAACTGTTGCATGGACTTCTGCATAGGTATGTTCCATTGAGGCAGAGAACGGATGGTAGGGTTAAAGAACCACAGTGTACAAAGAATGTAGAAAATCTAGTTAAGAAGAAAATAAAAGCTTACGAAAGGTTCAAGAAACTAGGTGCTGTTAGAGCTCTAGAAAAGTACAAGGTTGCTAGGAATGAGCTTAAGAATAGAATTAGGAGAGCCAGAAGGGGCCATGAGAAGGCCTTGGTGACCAGGATTAAGGAAAACTCCAAGGCATTCTACAAGTATGTGAAGAGCAAGCAGTTGAGCCACGTGAGAATAGGACCAATCGGGTGTGATAGTGAAAACATGTGCATAGAGCCAGAGAAGGTAGTGGAGGTACTTAATGAATACTTTGCTACAGTATTCACCAGGGGGAAAAAAATCCTTGACAATCATGGGGATGACTCAGGCGGACTGAAATGCTTGAGAGTATAGACATTAAGGAAGAGGACATGGAGGACACAACGGGATATACTCCAGGCTACTGTGAGGGAGGAGATTGCTGAGCCTCTTGCAAAGACCTTTGCATTGTCAATAGGAACGGGAGAAGTACCAGAGGATTGGAGGGTTGCAAATGTTGATCCTTTGTTCAAGAAAGGAAGTAGAGATAGCCCTGGAAACTATAGACCAGTGAGTCTGACTTCAGTGGTGGGCAAGTTGTTGGAGAAGATCCTGTTAGGCAGGATCTATGAGCATTTCCAAGCACCTTAAAACTGGACAGTGAGGATGAGAGCTGGTGGTCTCCCAGATCAGTGGGTCCCAAGATTGGAAATCTGAGTAGACAAGACTCACAAGGATATGTGAACTGCAAAATTGGAAATTAGCAAGTCTGGATTTTGTGGCCTTGAGTTAGGGGTCCCTTCATAATTGACTCAAGCTGGTTAACCTTTAGGGTATCTTGCACCAGGGCTCTCAAGTCTTGTTGCATCTCTGCATTTTGAATTCTCTCCCCATCTGCCCGTTATTGTGAAGTTGGAGGATTGGAAAGTTTTTAGAAACCAACAGAAAGCAACTAAAAAGCCATAAAGAGAGAAAAGATGAAATATGAAGGGGAGCTAACCAACAATATAAAAGAGGATAGAGAACGATTTTTCAGATATATAAAGAGTAAAAGAGAAATGACAGTGGATATTGGACCACGGGAAAATGACACTGAAGAGGTAGTAATGGGGGAGAAAGAACCAACAGATGAACTGAATATGAAGTTTGCATTAGATTTCACTGTGGAATGCCAGAAATGTGAGGAAGTCAGGCAGCAAAGTGAGTGTGATTGCTATTATTGCAGAGAAGGTGCTTGGGAAGCGGAGAAGTCTGAAGGTAGCTATGTCACCTGGACCAGATGGACTACACTATACAGTTCCGAAAGGGGTAGTTGAAGAGATTGTGGGGTATTAGTAATTATCTTTCAAGAATCATCAGCTTCTGGAATGATTCCTGTGGATGGAAATTATGAATATCATTCCAACTTTTAATTGAGGGAGGCAGAAGAAAGAAAATTGCTGGCAGTTAGCTGACTTCACTGGATGGAAAGATGTTGGAGTCCATTATTAAGGGTGAGGTTTTGGAGTACTTGGAGGCACATGATGAACTAGGCCAATGTCAGCAAGGGGAAATCTTGCCTGACAAATTTGTTGGAATTCTTTGAGGAAATACCAGGCAGGATAGACCAAGGAGAAGTGGTGAATGTTGTGTCCTTTGATTTTCAGAAAGCCTTTGACAAGGTGCCGCACATGAGGTTGCTTAACAAAGTAAGAGTCCATGTTATTACAGGAAAGGTGCTAGCATGGAGAGAGGGTTGGCTGTCTAGCTGAAAGCAAAGTGGGAATAAAGGGGGCAGTTTCTGGATACCTACCGGTGATGAGTGGTGTGCCGCAGTGGTTGATGTTGGGACCGCTTCTTTCCATGCTATATGGAAGAAGAAATTGATTGCTTTTTGGCTGTTTGTAGATGATATGAAGATGGGTGCAAGGGTAGGTAGTGTTGAGGAAGCAGGGTGACTACAGAAAGACTTAGATGGATTGGGGAAGGGCAAGGAAGTGGCAGATGGAACACAGTGCAGGGAAGTGCATGGCCATGCACTTTGGCAGCAGGAATAAAGGAGTGGACTATTTTCTAAGTGGAGCAAAATTTCAAAAATCAGATATACAAAGGAACCTGGGGAACTTCATGCAGGATTCCCTAAAATTTAACTTGCTGGTGGAGTAGGTGTTAAGGAACATAAATGCAATGTTAGCATCCATATCGAGAGAACTACAATACAAGAGCAAGGATGTAATGTTGAGGTTTTATAAGGCATTGGTCAGACTGCACTTAAAGTATTGTAGGCAGTTTGGGGGCCCTTGTCTAAGAAAGGATGTGCTGGTATTGGAGAGGGTCCAGAGGAGGTTCAAGAGAATAATTCTGTGAATGAAAGGGTTAATATATGAGGAGCATTTGATAGCTCTGGGCCTCTATTCACTGAAGTTTAGACGAATGGTGGCATCTCATTGAAACCTATTGAATACTGAAAGGCCTAAAAAGAGTGGATGTGGAGAGGATGTACCTATAGTGGGGGAGTCTAGGACCAGAGGGCACAGCCTCAGAATAGAGGGACATCCAGTTAGAACAGAGATGAGAGATTTCTTTAACCAGAGGGTGGTGAATCTGTGAAATTCACTACCACAGAAGGCTGCACAGGTCAAGTCATTGAGTATATTTAAAGTGAAGTTGATAGGTTATTGATTAATCAGGGCATCAAAGGTTTCAGGAAGGGATCAGGAGAATGGGGTTGAGAGGCATAATAAATCGGCCATGATGGAATGGTAGACCAGACTCAATGGGCTGAATGGCCTAATTCTGCTTCTATGTCTTATTGTTTTATGGTATTATGACTAGGTCCACCTCCTTGTTGAGCATAGTGCAGGACTCCTGCTGATAACTGAGGTGCTGATGACCTGGTCAGGGCCTCAGAGAACTACCACCAACAGAGGCACTGGAGCTGAGTACTGGGGCTTCTCACACACAGAGTAACTGGTCTCCAGGGTGTGGCATGAGTGGCCCAGTCTGATGGTCAGGGAGGGGCAAAACCTCTTCTCTGCCACAACAATGGCCAAGCTCAGCGGGTGGAAGTAAGGGAGCTGATAGTGATACAAGGATGTTCTGGGACTTGGGGTAGCCCCTGTCATTGGGCATCTGATCGAGCAGAGAACAGAGAGCAGAACCCCATTGGGTGAGTGCAGTTTGCACAGAGTCTGGGGCAGGGGGTCTGTCCAATTCAGTCTGGGCAAGGGCGCAATCAGTCAGACAGTGCAGCAGTGTCAATCCGGGGACAAGAGGTCAGTCAGCATGAAGGATTAGTCTGGGCTTGAGGGGCTGGGTTGGGCATTGTGGAAATCAGCCTGTGTGTCAGTGTGAATAGGACAATCAGTCAAATAGGCCACATTATTTAATTAATTTATTTCGAGGTGGCCCTTCCATCTCAGGGAGATGCACTACCCAGCAACCAATTTTAACTCTAGTCTAATCGCAGGACCATTTGCAATGGCCAATTAGCCTACTAAGCAGTAAGTCTTTGGACTGTGGGAGGAAACCAGAGCAACCGGAGGAGACCTACGCGGTTCACAGGGAGGACATACAAACTCCTTACGGACGGAGTTGGAATGGATCTGCGAACTTTGGAATTCCCAGAGGCGCAACGGCATTGTGCTAACCATTACATCACCATGGGGTTGACAGATTCTTCTAAGAGTTTTAGGTTGTAGGCTCTAAATGTAAGATCAGGACCTCAAGGGGAATAACCTCTGGATTACAGGTCTTCCCTGGGTTATTAATGAGATCTGCTTTTACAGTTGTCCATAAGTTGATTTTGTCCAAAAGTCAGAAAAATACACAAAATCAGATTCAGATATTTATCACGTATATTGAGAAATGCTTGAAATACATTGTTTGCATTAGCATCCAACCTACCTAAGGATTGTTGGGGGCAGCCTGAAAGTGCCACCAAACATTCCAGCACCAACGTAACATGCCCACAATGTTCAGCAGAGCAACTCAAACAAAAACAACAACCCATTTCCCATCCTATTACCCACTCACTCACACAGATCAGCCTCCAGATCCAGAATCTCTTCTTCCATCGGGCAGAAGATACAAATGCCTGAAAACAAGTGCCACCAGGCTCAAGGAAAGCTCTGACCCACTGTTATCAGACACTTGAACGGACCTATTGTAAAATTTTGTAGGATACTTGTCCTGATGAAGGGTTTCACCCCAAAACATTGACTGTTTACCCTTTCCCCTAGATGCTGCCTGGCCTGCTGAGCTCCTCCAGCATTTTGTGTGTGTTCTTTGGATTTCCAGCATCTGCAGATTTTATCTTGTTTGTGATTGGACTATTGTACGATAGGATGGACATTTAGCCTTGCAAGGTAAGGCAAGTGTGATATTGCACTTTATTGTTTAGCTGCATTGCACTTTTACGGTGGCTTGTACACTTTATCCTTTGTTATCATTTTACCTATTCCAGCTCAGTGTGCACTGTGCAAGGACTTGATCTGTGTGAACAGTATTTAAGACAAGCTTTACTCTGTATCTTGGTACATGTGACAATATTAAACCAATACATATTACACAGTCAATGACTGGTTTCCAGGGGTTTGAACAATCAGTGAATGTTACATTGTTTAATAGAAGATCATTGTGCCCATATCAATAGAAGTGATTGCTTGCCACTTTGCAAAGCAACTCTCTTAAATGGCCTCCCACAGTGAGGTTGGCAGCCTGTGTTCTTAAGAGACAATGGTGTCTGATTACTGCAGGACGGCTACGTAGATAGGAGGTTTTCATTTTCAATACAAGTTCTCGAATAAGTGTCCATTTGTAGCTGAGGACCGTCTGTAATATCCCAGCCACAGGAAAATTGCTGTGGAAATTGAGTAGTAGCAGATGAGACATTCTAACCATAACAATATTCAGCAGGCAGCAAGAGCTGCAGAACATGGGTGTGTCCTCCTTTACAACTAATTTCAGTTACTTGTAAGACATCACGACGTTACACAACCATGTGACAGTTACATATTTAACAAGAATAAACCGTGCTGCCTGCCTTCTCTAGAAAAAGCAGAAACTGGAACTTCATTCGGTCTGATTTTGCCACATGTTTTATCTTTATTAACCATAGCTCTGTTTCACTGTAACTATTTCTGATCTGCAGAATGTACAACATCCTGTTGCAACACACTTGACTTGCTGATTGACTCTTCAGTTAGTTTTGTGTCCAGTTATGAAATATTTCCATCCCCATAAAACTCGGTCAGTATTTCCAGCTCTGTCTCTTGTTGCAGTGTGACTAATGTTGATCCTCCTGGCCTTCCAATTTATGGCAGATAGATACCATCTCAGACATGTGAGTGGCATGGTAAGCACAGCGCTTTGCAGTACCAGTGCCCTGGGTTCAATTCCCGCTGCAGTCTGTAAGGAGTTTGTATGTTCTCCCTGTGACAATACTGCATGGGTTTCCTCTGGGTGCTCTGGTTTCCTCCTATAGTCCAAAAACGTACCAGCTAGTAGGTTAATTGGTCATTATAAATTCTCCTGTGATTAGGCTAGGGCTAAATATGTCTCAAAGGGCTAGAAGAGCCAGGAAGGCCTATTCTGCAATAAGTAAATAATCAATTTCTCATCGATGTGTCATTTCTCTGGTTCTGTTGCACTTGCCATTGTTCTCAACTTTTGTTCTCACTTTTTTATTTTGCTGGGATCTCTTTGCCTCTTCCAATCACCATCTCTCTAGTCTCTCTTTCAGTCTAAGCTGTACCAGTCTCAAGTAGATTCAAACTTTACATTGGATGAGCTACTGTACATCTGCGGTAGAATGGTGAATTTTTTTTCTTAAGCCCATCCTACTGTTGACAGCAGCTTGTCAGAGTCCTCTGTCCGGGGCCAGTCATTCGAGCTGTCCCCATCTGAGCGAAGATCCTTCCTCTCGCAGGGATGGGGTCCTTGGAGCTTCTGGTGGCATTTCTGTAGCTCTGGGCTTTTACAGGATGGATTTGCTGGGCCCATGTCCAACCCTCCTCCTTTTGCAGCCAGGCTTGGGACTGTGGAGTTGGAATGGTAAATGGTGTTTCATTCAAACAGGAGTTTAGCATTCAGTGATATGTTGTCAACCTGGAACAACCTTGGACAACTTGTTATTTATTGATTGACTGAATGAGATGGCATGGTAACAGGCCCTCCTGGGCCCAAAGACATATAGATTAGTAGGTTAATTGAAGTGATCAATTAACCCGTACGTCTTTGGAATGTGGGAGAAATCCGGAGCACCCAGAAGAAACTTGTGCAGTCGTGCGGAGACCTCATAGAAACTCCTTAGAGGCAGCAGTGGGATTTGAACCTGGATCATCAGTGTTACAGTACTGTGCCACCCTAAGGCTAGTTTTTCAAGGCTTCCTTCAAAATGCTTACAGACTCCTCAGCTGGAGAGATGATGAAGAACGAATCATCATGAATTATTACATCTCATGGAAGTCAAATAGATATTTTGTTTATTCATTAAAGTGATTTAGGCTTTGCAAGTTGAGCCAGCCTAAATTGCTGGTTCAACTTGTCTAAATTGTCCTAAGTTGTCTAAATCAGCCTAAATTGTCCATCCTAAATTGCCCTTGAGGAGGTGGTGGTGACCTGCCTACCTGAACTATTCCAGTCCTTCACTCTGCACTGGAGGGTAGAGAATCTAACTGCATTGATGATAAAGAATTGGGAGTAGACCATCACATCAAAAAAAAAAACCTCAATGGCCTTTAGAATCAATCCCAGGAGTGAAAAGAAATTGATGTTACTGCTGGCTTAAGATGACTAGGCATGAAATCCTCAGAATAGCAGTCCGAGTCCCACACTGCCCGGAGTCAGTGTGCAGGGAATATTCCATAAGGATTGCATAGAAGTGGGGCCCAACATCACAGCAAGTGGCCAACATGATCCCGATAAATCAAACACACAAGTGTGTGTGTGTGTGTGTGTGTGTGTGTGCGTGTGTGTGTGAGAAAGATCCTGGTCAGGGATCTATTGAAAAGACAGCCGGATAGATACATGGACAAGGAAGTCTGAGAAAGTTATGCACAAAACACTGGCAAATGGGACTCACTTGGTTAGGACATGTTGGTCAGCATGGATTGGCTCTGCCAAAGGGCCTGTTTCCATGCTGTATATCTTTATGACTATGATATCAAGCTTGAATATTTTTGTCCTGGAATGAAAAATATTCATTTTATACTGGCTAAAACTAGTCAATACTGGTAAAAACTGGATAACTGGTAAAACTGGTAAAAACTGGATAACTGATAAAATCTGGTTTTATACGGGTTAAAACTGGTTAAAACCGGTTTATACTGGTAAAAAAAACGGTTAAAACTGGTTTATACATTTAAACCGGTGAAAACCAATTAAACCGGTTTAAACTGGATTAAACTGGTAAATACCGTATAAACCAGTATCAACCAGTTTAAACCAGTTTTAACCGGGTTTTAGCAGTTTAAACAGGTTTTAACCAGTATCAACCAGCTTAAACCGGTTTAAACCAGATTTTACCAGTATCAACCAGTTTAAACCGGTTTAAACCAGTTTTTACCAGTTTAAACCGTTTAAACCACTATCGACCAGTTTAAACCAGTTTTAACTGGTTTTCACCAGTTTTAGCCAGTATAAACCAGTTTTAACCTCTATCGACCAGTTTAAACCGGTTTTACCAGTTTTTACCAAACAGGTTTAAAACAGTTTTTACCAGTTTAAACCGGTATTAACCAGCTTAAACCAGTTTTTACCAGTTTAAACTGGTTTTAAGCATTTTAAACTGGTTTTCACCAGTTTTAGCCAGTATAAACCAGTTTTAACCAATTTTTACGTTTAAACCAGTTTGAACCAGTTTTAACCCGTATAAACCAGATTTTATCAGTTATCTAGTTTTTAACTGGATAACTGGTTAAAACCGGTTTATATTGATTAAAAACTGGTTAAAACTGGTTTCATACTGGTTAAAACTGGTAAAAACTGGATAACATTGGTATTGGGACCACAGCTGTTTACGATTTACTTCAACGATTTAGATGAAGGCATTGAGAATAACATCAACAAGTTTGCTGATGATACTAAGCTGGGTGGCAGTGTGACATGTGATGAGGATGTTATGAGAATTCAGGGTGACTTGGATAGGGTGGGTGAGTGGGCAGATACTTGGCAGATGATGTTTAATGTGAGTAAGTGTGAGGTTGTCCACTTTGGGAGTAAGAACAGGAAGGCAGATTATTATCTGAACGGTGTAGAGTTAGGTAAGGGAGAAATACAAAGAGATCTAAGAGTACTTGTTCATCAGTCACTGAAGGTGAATGAGCAAGTGCAGCAGGCAGTGAAGAAGGCTAATGGAATGTTGGCCTTTATTACAAAGGGAATTGAGTACAAGAGCAAGGAAATCCTCTTGTATTTGTACAGGGCCCTGGTGAGTATTGTGTACAGTTTTGGTCTCCAGGCTTAAGGAAGGACATCCTGGCTGTAGAGGAAGTGCAGCGTAGATTCACAAGGTTAATTCCTGTCTTACGCAGAGAGGTTAGAGAGACTGGGCTTGTACATGCTGGAATTAAGGAGATTGAGAGGGGATCTGATTGCAACATATAAGATTATTAAGGGATTGGACAAGATAGAGGCAGGAAATATGTTCTAGATGCTGGGAGAGTCCAGTACCAGAGGGCATGGTTTGAGAATAAGGGGTAGGTCATTTAGGACAGAGTTAAGGAAAAACTTCTTCTCTCAGAGAGTTGTGGGGGTCTGGAATGCACTGCCTCGGAAGTCAGTGGAGGCCAATTCTCTGGATGCTTTCAAGAAGGAGCTGGATAGGTATCTTATGGATAGGGGAATCAAGGGACATGGGGACAAGGCAGGAACTGGGTAGATGACCAGCCATGATCTCAAAATGGCAGTGCAGGCACGAAGGGCTGAATGGTCTACTTCTGCACCTATTGTCTATTGTCTAACTAGTAAAAACTGGATAACTGATAAAATCTGGTTTATACGGGTTAAATAGTTAAAACTAGTAAAAACTGGTTTAAACCAGATAGATAGCTAGATAGATACTTTATTCATCCCCAAGGGGAAATTCAACATTTTTCCAGTGTCCCATACACTTATTGTAGCAAAACTAATTACATACGGTATTTAACTCAGTATAAATATAATATGCATCTAAAATCACCCTCCCAAAAAGCTTTAATAAATAGCTTTTAAAAAGTTCTTAAATAGTTTACTAAAGTGCATTGAGTGGTAACTTAAGCTCAGTCCTAACCCCAGCACTTAACATGTCTTGCCCCTGGTGGTTGAATTGTAGAGCCGAATGGCGTAGGGGAGTAATGATCTCTTCATCCTGTCTGAGGAGCATTGCATTGACAGCAACCTGCCGCTGAAGCTGCTTCTCCATCTCTGGATGGTGCTGTGCAGAGGATGTTCAGGGTTTTCCATGATTGACCGTAGCCTACTCAGCGCCCTCTGCTCTGCCACCGATGTCATACTCTCCAGTTCTGTGCCCACAACAGAGCCCACCTTCCTTACCAGCTTATTAAGACGTGAGGCGTCCCTCTTCTTAATGCTGCCTCCCCAGCACGCCACCACAAAGAAGAGGGCGCTCTCCACAACTGACCGATAGAACATCTTCAGCATCTCACTACAAACATTGAATGATGCCAGCCTTCTGAGGAAGTACAGTCGACTCTGTGCTTTCCTGCACAGGGCATCTGTGGTGGCAGTCCAGTCTAGCTTCTCGTCTAACTGCACTCCCAGACACTTGTAGGTCTTAACCTGCTCCACACGTTCTCCATTAATGATCACTGGCTCCATATGAGGCCTAGGTCTCCTAAAGTCCACCAACATCTCCTTGGTCTTGGTGATATTGAGACGCAGGTAGTTTGAGTTGCACCATATCACAAAGTCCTGTATCAGTTTCCTATACTCTTCCTCCTGACCATTCCTGACACACCCCACTATGGCCGTGTCATCAGCGAACTTCTGCACATGGCAGGACTCCGAGTTATATTGGAAGTCTGATGTGTACAGGGTGAACAGGACCGGATTCCCCTGCGGCACTCCTGTGCTGCTGACCACCGTGTCAGACCTACAGTCTCCCAACCGTACATACTGAGGTCTGTCTGTCAAGTAGTCCGTTATCCGTGCCACCATGTGTGAGTCTACTCCCATCTCTATTAGTTTGTGCCTTAAGATCCTGGGCTGGATGGTGTTAAAGGCACTAGAGAAGTCCAGGAATGTAATCCTCACAGCACCACTGACCCTGTCCAGGTGAGAGAGGGATTTGTGCAGCAAGTACGTGATAGCATCCTCCACTCCCACCTTCTCCTGATACGCAAACTGAAGAGGATCCTGGGCGGGCCTGGTTTGTGGCCTCAGATTCTGTATTATCAGCCGCTCCATGGTCTTCATCACGTGCGACGTCAAAGCAACAGGTCTGAAGTCATTCATCTCCCTTGGTTGTGGTTTCTTCGGTACCGGGACAATACAGGATGTTTTCCACTGTCTGGGTACCCTTCTCTGCTCCAGGCTCATGTTGAAGATGCGCTGAAGGGGTTCTCCCAGCTCAGACGCACAGGCCTTCAGTAATCATGGGGATACTCCATCCGGTCCAGCCGCCTTGCTGGTACAGATCTTCCTCAGTTGACCGTTCACCTGTGCAGCCATAATCTTGGGCGTGGGTAAGGTCTCCTGTGAGTGGCTATTTTCCTGAGAGGGAAGTGAGAGGGAGGACGAGTAGAGAGACAAGCCTGGTGTGGAGTTCTGCGGTGAGGATGAGATTGTGCTATCGAACCTATTGAAGAAGTTATTCAGCTGGTTCGCTTTCTCCACATCTCCACTTATGTTTGCCCCCCGCTTTGCACCGCATCCGGTGATGATCTTCATCCCGTCCCACACCTCCTTCATGCTTTTGTTCTGCAGCTTTTGTTCTAGCTTCCTCCTATACTGCTCCTTCTCCCCCCTAAGCTGTACTCTGATTTCCTTCTGAACTCTTTTAAGCTCCAACTGATCGCCATCTTTAAAGGCCCTCTTCTTCTGGTTAAAACTGGTTTATATTGATAAAAACTGGTTTCATACTGGTTAAAACTGGTAAAAACTGGATAACATTGGTATTGGGACCACAGCTGTTTACGATTTACTTCAACGATTTAGATGAAGGCATTGAGAATAACATCAACAAGTTTGCTGATGATACTAAGCTGGGTGGCAGTGTGACATGTGATGAGGATGTTATGAGAATTCAGGGTGACTTGGATAGGGTGGGTGAGTGGGCAGATACTTGGCAGATGATGTTTAATGTGAGTAAGTGTGAGGTTGTCCACTTTGGGAGTAAGAACAGGAAGGCAGATTATTATCTGAATGGTGTAGAGTTAGGTAAGGGAGAAATACAAAGAGATCTAAGAGTCCTTGTTCATCAGTCACTGAAGGTGAATGAGCAAGTGCAGCAGGCAGTGAAGAAGGCTAATGGAATGTTGGCCTTTATTACAAAGGGAATTGAGTACAAGAGCAAGGAAATCCTCTTGTATTTGTACAGGGCCCTGGTGAGTATTGTGTACAGTTTTGGTCTCCAGGCTTAAGGAAGGACATCCTGGCTGTAGAGGAAGTGCAGCGTAGATTCACAAGGTTAATTCCTGTCTTACGCAAAGAGGTTAGAGAGACTGGGCTTGTACATGCTGGAATTAAGGAGATTGAGAGGGGATCTGATTGCAACATATAAGATTATTAAGGGATTGGACAAGATAGAGGCAGGAAATATGTTCTAGATGCTGGGAGAGTCCAGTACCAGAGGGCATGGTTTGAGAATAAGGGGTAGGTCATTTAGGACAGAGTTAAGGAAAAACTTCTTCTCTCAGAGAGTTGTGGGGGTCTGGAATGCACTGCCTCGGAAGTCAGTGGAGGCCAATTCTCTGGATGCTTTCAAGAAGGAGCTGGATAGGTATCTTATGGATAGGGGAATCAAGGGACATGGGGACAAGGCAGGAACTGGGTAGATGACCAGCCATGATCTCAAAATGGCGGTGCAGGCACGAAGGGCTGAATGGTCTACTTCTGCACCTATTGTCTATTGTCTATTGTCTAACTAGTAAAAACTGGATAACTGATAAAATCTGGTTTATACGGGTTAAAACTGGTTAAAACTAGTAAAAACTGGTTTAAACCAGATAGATAGCTAGATAGATACTTTATTCATCCCCAAGGGGAAATTCAACATTTTTCCAGTGTCCCATACACTTATTGTAGCAAAACTAATTACATACAGTATTTAACTCAGTATAAATATAATATGCATCTAAAATCACCCTCCCAAAAAGCTTTAATAAATAGCTTTTAAAAAGTTCTTAAATAGTTTACTAAAGTGCATTGAGTGGTAACTTAAGCTCAGTCCTAACCCCGGCACTTAACATGTCTTGCCCCTGGTGGTTGAATTGTAGAGCCGAATGGCGTAGGGGAGTAATGATCTCTTCATCCTGTCTGAGGAGCATTGCATTGACAGCAACCTGCCGCTGAAGCTGCTTCTCCATCTCTGGATGGTGCTGTGCAGAGGATGTTCAGGGTTTTCCATGATTGACCGTAGCCTACTCAGCGCCCTCTGCTCTGCCACCGATGTCATACTCTCCAGTTCTGTGCCCACAACAGAGCCCACCTTCCTTACCAGCTTATTAAGACGTGAGGCGTCCCTCTTCTTAATGCTGCCTCCCCAGCACGCCACCACAAAGAAGAGGGCGCTCTCCACAACTGACCGATAGCACATCTTCAGCATCTCACTACAAACATCGAATGACGCCAGCCTTCTGAGGAAGTACAGTCGACTCTGTGCTTTCCTGCACAGGGCATCTGTGGTGGCAGTCCAGTCTAGCTTCTCGTCTAACTGCACTCCCAGATACTTGTAGGTCTTAACCTGCTCCACACATTCTCCATTAATGATCACTGGCTCCATATGAGGCCTAGGTCTCCTAAAGTCCACCAACATCTCCTTGGTCTTGGTGATATTGAGACGCAGGTAGTTTGAGTTGCACCATATCACAAAGTCCTGTACCAGTTTCCTATACTCTTCCTCCTGACCATTCCTGACACACCCCACTATGGCCGTGTCATCAGCGAACTTCTGCACATGGCAGGACTCCGAGTTATATTGGAAGTCTGATGTGTACAGGGTGAACAGGACCGGATTCCCCTGCGGCACTCCTGTGCTGCTGACCACCGTGTCAGACCTACAGTCTCCCAACCGTACATACTGAGGTCTGTCTGTCAAGTAGTCCGTTATCCAAGCCACCATGTGTGAGTCTACTCCCATCTCCGTTAGTTTGTGCCTTAAGATCCTGGGCTGGATGGTGTTAAAGGCATTAGAGAAGTCCAGGAATGTAATCCTCACAGCACCACTGACCCTGTCCAGGTGAGAGAGGGATTTGTGCAGCAAGTACATGATAGCATCCTCCACTCCCACCTTCTCCTGATACGCAAACTGAAGAGGATCCTGGGCGGGCCTGGTTTGTGGCCTCAGATTCTGTATTATCAGCCGCTCCATGGTCTTCATCACGTGCGACGTCAAAGCAACAGGTCTGAAGTCATTCATCTCTCTTGGTTGTGGTTTCTTCGGTACCAGGACAATACAGGATGTTTTCCACTGTCTGGGTACCCTTCTCTGCTCCAGGCTCATGTTGAAGATGCGCTGAAGGGGTTCTCCCAGCTCAGACGCACAGGCCCTCAGTAATCGTGGGGATACTCCATCCGGTCCAGCCGCCTTGCTGGTACAGATCTTCCTCAGTTGACCGTTCACCTGTGCAGCCATAATCTTGGGCGTGGGTAAGGTCTCCTGTGAGTGGCTATTTTCCTGAGAGGGAAGTGAGAGGGAGGACGAGTAGAGAGACAAGCCTGGTGTGGAGTTCTGCGGTGAGGATGAGATTGTGCTATCGAACCTATTGAAGAAGTTTTTCAGCTGGTTCGCTTTCTCCACATCTCCACTTATGTTTGCCCCCCGCTTTGCACCGCATCCGGTGATGATCTTCATCCCGTCCCCCACCTCCTTCATGCTTTTGCTCTGCAGCTTTTGTTCTAGCTTCCTCCTATACTGCTCCTTCTCCCCCCTAAGCTGTACTCTGATTTCCTTCTGAACTCTTTTAAGCTCCAACTGATCGCCATCTTTAAAGGCCCTCTTCTTCTGGTTAAAACTGGTTTATATTGATAAAAACTGGTTTTATACTGGTTAAAACTGGTTTAAACTGGTTTATACTGGTTAAAACTGGTAAAAACTGGATAACTGGTTAAAAACTGGATAACTAATAAAATCTGGTTTATACAGGTTAAAACTTAAAACTGGTTAAAACTGATTTATATTGATTAAAAACTGGTTAAAACTGGTTTTATACTGGTTAAAACTATTAAAAACTGGTTTCTACTGGTAAAAACAGGTTAAACCCGGTTTAAACTGGTTAAAACTTAAAACTGGTTAAATCTGTTTTATACTAGTAAAAACTGGTTAAAATGGTTTGAACCGGTTGAGATTGGTTAAAACTGGTTAGAACTGGTTAAAACTGGTTTATATTGATAAAAACTGGTTAAAACTAGTTTTATACTGGTTAAAACTAGTAAAAACTGGTTTCTACTGGTAAAAACAGGTTAAACCCGGTTTAAACTGGTTAAAACTTAAAACTGGTTAAATCTGTTTTATACTAGTAAAAACTGGTTAAAATGGTTTGAACCGGTTGAGATTGGTTAAAACTGGTTAGAACTGGTTAAAACTGGTTTATATTGATAAAAACTGGTTAAAACTAGTTTTATACTGGTTAAAACTAGTAAAAACTGGTTTCTACTGGTAAAAACAGGTTAAACCCGGTTTAAACTGGTTAAAACTTAAAACTGGTTAAATCTGTTTTATACTAGTAAAAACTGGTTAAAATGGTTTGAACCGGTTGAGATTGGTTAAAACTGGTTAGAACTGGTTAAAACTGGTTTATATTGATAAAAACTGGTTAAAACTAGTTTTATACTGGTTAAAACTAGTAAAAACTGGTTTCTACTGGTAAAAATTGGTTTTTACATGAGGAAATCTGCAGATGCTGGAAATTCAAACAACAACACACACAAAATGCTGGTGGAACACAGCAGGCCAGGCAGCATCTATAGGGAGAAGCACTGTCGACTTTTTGGGCTGAGATGCTTCTACATGGAATTTCTCTGATGAGTGCCTTCCTCTCCATTCTAACCTTGCAGTTCACCTCAGCTGCTCTTTGTGATGGTAAATTATTCACTCCCATTCTAAATGACATCAGCCCTTCTTCAGGACCCCTTCCTGAACATCCAAAGACTTAACGTCAGTGTTAGGTTGTACTGGGAAAAGTTTCATAAACTGGCACTTTAAACATCTGTGTATTTGTTAGACAGCCAGGATGGCATTCAGTCAACGGCACCAACGCCAAAAAGTCATGGCAGTTGGGTGCTTCTGATGAAGCTTTGTACTGAAAACATATTCCATAAAAATATACATGTGTTTAAATAGCTTCAAACATTGTTATTACAGTCATTGTGGTCACAGATTTTATATTCTCAAACAAGAGAAAATCTGCAGATGCTGGAAATCTAAGCTACACACACAAAATGCTGGAGGAATTCAGCAGGCCAGGCAGCGTCTATGGAAAAGAGTACAGTCAGCACTTTAGGCCGAGAAGGTGAGAACAGGGATATTTTAGTATTTCCTTGGGAGCTGCCTCCAAAGTGTTGTATCTCTCTGTTGTCACTTCTTCACTCTTGCCCTGATGTCGTTAGTTTTTATTTTGCTGTTTATTTGGCACCTGTGTAAGTTTTGTATAATTTATGCTAACTTATGGAATCAGAATCAGGTTTATTCATTGATTTATTTTATTTATTTAGAGATATGACTCTGAACAAGCCCTTCCAACTCAACAAGCCATACCACCCAGCACTAACACACCAATTTAACAATGACCAATTAACCTACTGGCTGGTATGGCTTTAGATTGTGGGAGGAAATCCAGTCAGCCAGAGGAAACTCAGGTTGTCCATGGGGGGATCCTTACAAGATGGTGCTGGGATTGAACCGCAGACTCTGGATTGCCCCGAGATGTGATAATGTCACCCTAACTGCTTTGCCACCATGCTGCCCACAATCAGTGACACACATCATGAAACGTGTTGTTTCTCAGCGGTAGTACTGAAATTATACTTTAAATTATAATAGGAAATTATATATATAGAAAGTTGGGTGGTGAGGTGGAGATACCAAAGGAGGTGTAAGGCGCTCCTTCCCTCCACTAGCCTGCAGGTCAACCTTGGGCAAGGTGTAGAACCTGCTTAACCCCTCTGATCAGGGTCATGTGTCGCCATGGGAGCAGATAGTGGATGGTCATACGAGCATCTGGTGTACTGTATTTCACAAGTCCTGGTTATGCAACCATTAACCCCAGACAGATAATCTCTGAAGAGTATTGATAGCGGCTGGGGTCACCCATCTTGTAAGGACACTGCCCAGAAGAAGGCAATAGGAAGCCAAATTTGTAGAAAAACTTGCCAAGAATATCCATGACCATAATCGCCCACGTATGCGACATGACACATAATAATAATATATAAAGTTAAATAACTCAAACTTTTATATTTTATATTATATATTGCTATATTTCTACACTATTCATGGTTGGTGTGACTGTAACGAAACCCAGTTTCCCTCGGGATCAATAAAGTATGTCTGTCTGTCAAACGCGGACAAAAATAGTGAAAGAGCATTCATGGGTATATTGGCCATTCAGAAACCTGGTGGCAAAGGGGTAGAAGCTGTTCCTAAAATGTTGAGTGTGCACTTTCGGGCCCCTGTGCCTCTTCCCCCAATGGTAATAATGAGATGAAGGCATGTGGTGGGGGTTCTTAATGATGGAAGCTGCTCTTTTGAAACGTGAACTGTTTGAAACTGCACTTGATGGTGGGGGAGACACAAGGGAGCTGGCTGAGTTTAGAACTCACTGCAGATTTTTCCAATTGTGCGCAGTGCCCTCTCCATACCAGATACAGATGCAACCAGCTGGAATGATTATGTTAAATATGTTTCTCCTCATCTTGTGCTGCTGCTGCAAAAAGCTAATTTCCATGACACTTATACCCTGGGTACGCTTGCGTATAAGAATAAACTTGAATTTGAACTTGATATATAAACATGATTTGGCAACTACTGGGTTTTGAGTGCAATATCAAACGAAGCGAAGTGAGGTTGGCTCTCTGCAGGTAATTATCAATATAAACTAACTCCAGGCTTGTTTTGTTCATGAGCTATGGGAAACATTTGATTAAATTAATTATTTACATAATATCGTCAACTACAGGATATTTCTATGGAAGGATAACTTGGTAAAAAAGCCAGAGACCAATTATGTCGTCTTCAAACTTCACACAAAGAGGGTAGTTGCTCTGTTCACTCAGGTGAAAATCATCTCCCTGCTAAAGCTAGGTAATTGGTGCCATCCTGTATTTGGATCACGGTAATTTGCTCAACCAAAATCTCCAAAGACGATGTCCACTGTAAACATTCATTGTCAGCCCTTGCCTCTCTTTGTCTTTCACTTCTTTCATTAGGTAATGCAGGGACGATATCCTGCAAGCTAACATTTGAAAAGTGAATTTCAGTAAAAGGAGCATCATAGTTCAGGTCAGTGGCTACTTGGAAACAAAACCCTGGTAAGACCTCACTTGGAATACTGTTAGGTTCTGGTCACCTCATTATAGAAGGGAAGTGCTGCTCCTCCACAATCTCTATCAACACAGGTGCACCTCAGGGCTGTGAACTTAGTCCCCTGCTCTGCTCGCTTTGCACCTATGACTGTGTGGCTACACACAGCTCCAATGCCATATTCAAGTTTACTGATGACACACACCACTGTTGTGGCTCGAATTAAAGGTGGTGATAAATCAGCATGCAGGAGGGAGATTAAAAGTTTGGCTAAGTGGTGTCATAATAGCAACCTCTCACTCAATGTCAGCAATACCAAGGAAACGATTACTGACTTCAGAAGAAGGAAACCAGAGGACCATCAGCCAGTCCTCATTGGAGGATTAGAGTTGGAGACGATTAGCAACTTTAAATTCCTGAGTGTTACTGTTTAGAGGATCTATCCTGGATGTAAGTGCAATTGCAAAAAAAAAGCAATTGCGCTTCCTTAGGAGTCTGTGGAGATTTGGCATGACACCTACAATTTTGACAAACTTCTACAGATGTGTAGTGGAACAGAAAATCCTACAAAAGTTGGTGGACTGGGCACATCTACATGAGATGCTGTCTGAAGAAAGCAGTGTCCATCATCAGAGATCCCCACCACCCAGGCCATGCTCTCTTCTTGCTGCTGCTATCAGGTAGAAGGTACAAGAGCCTCAGAACCCGCACCACCAGGTTCAAGAACCCCTCAACCATCAGGCTCTTGAATAAAGGGAGGTAACTACACTCAGTTGCCCCATCGTTGAAATGTTACCACAACTAATGATTTCATTTGAAGGACTCTTCATCCCTTTATCTCATGTTCTTGTTATTTATTGCTACTTATTTATATTTGCATTTGCAAAGTTGGTTGTCTTCTGTGTAACTCTCACTTTGACTAGCAGCTTAATACAGGGGGTGATAGCCCCCGGCCTGGCCAAACTTAAGAGATCTCTTTTGGGTGGATGCTGTGCAATGTGTCCCCTGTTACAAATCAGTACCCCGAAATAACTAACAGTACACAATATGCAATTAAACGATTGAGCTTTTTAATTCTTACTTTGACTATATGGTTAGTAAAGAAAACAAAAAAAAACAAAAAAAAAGAAAAAGGGCCAGTCTCATGAAACAGTCTTTTGTGCAATGTTGGAGCTCACTGATAAGCCGATCGTCCACCATCGACCTCCTCCTATCGTTGCTGCCCTTCGGACCCTCACTCCAAGTCCACTCGATCCGGCGGTCTACCAAATCTCTCCATTCGCGTCTTCTCTCCTATCTCTCCTCAGCAAAAGACCGTGAAAATCTCTCTTCCAGACTCACAAGAAAGAACATTGGATAGCCCCCGCATTCCAAACCCTGGTATCTCTAGTTATAACCCAAACATTGCTGCTACAGAGAAACCATTACTTTAGCAGTGAAACCTTACAGCGTGTTACATCTGCACTCTGATTGATCTTTCATTGTTATGGTTACTACTTTATAGATTTGCTGAGAATGCCCACAAGAAAATGAATCTCAGGGTTGTATAAGGTGACACATGTGTACTTTAATAATAAAACGTACTTTGAAGTTTGAACTTTATTTGGAAGATTCTTAATGGTTTTGAACAGAAAATCCTTCTTGCGAAATTTGATCTGTGTTATTTATTGCTTCATCATATTTGGTAAACTTTTAGACCATAAGAGTAGAATTAGGCCATTTCAGACTGTTCCACCATTTGATAATGCCAAGATATTTTCCCTCTCAACCTTTCTTGGAAAAAAGGAAAATCTCACTAAAATTTAATTCAAACATTGAACTTTGAAGTGGAAACTTTAAAGAGGGCGTAAAGGAGATTAACCAGGATGCTTCTTGGACTAGAGGGCATGTCTTATGAGGATAGATTGAGTGAGCAGGGCTTTTTTTTTAGAGCGAAGGAGGATGAGAGGTAAATGGATGGGATGCACAAGATGCTAAGAGGCATAGATCAGGTCAACAGCCAGAGACCTTTTCCAAGGGTGGAAATGACTAATACTAAATTTAAGATGATTGGAGGAACGTATAGGGGGATATCAGAGGTAATTTCTTCACACAGGGAGTGGTGGGTGCATGGAGTGCATCATTGTGGTAGTGGTAGACTCGGGTACATTAGGGGATTTAAGAATACATAGGCATGTGAATGATAGAAAAATGGAGGGCTCTGTAGGAGGGAAGGCTTAGATTGATCTTAGAGTAGATTAAAAGGTCAGCACAACATTGTGGTCCAAAGGGCCTGTAGTGTGCTGTAATGTTCTACACTCTACGTTACAAAGCCTAGCTAAGGCCATGTATACGCACTGGTGATAAGAGGCTGACATGGTGGACAGAACAATTAATGAGATAAATTCTGAATGTCACCTTGTTAAAGAGCAAAGGTTTGCTAAGAGGAGTAAAATGTACTTAATGGTGCTTTGCCTACTCTTGCCTCATTAACTGCGACATCTTTCAAAACTCTCTAGAAGTGACCACATTTGAAAGTTATTGCCAACTCTTAGACTGATTGCTGATTGAATGGATCATCTGATTGCTGATCATCTTTAGTCCAAAAGGTTTCTGGGATTGGGAGATTTATCAACTGGTAACTTGTGTCTTTGTCAGCTGATGATATTCCTAGCCAGTGAGCAGATTGCCGGTGCAGCAAACTTTGCCAAGTAAGTGCAGAGAGTGATGCTGACTGGTACGCTGAAGGTGCAGAGCAAGAGATGATAAAGGTAGGGGTGCATGGTCTAATGCATGCAGAGCTGCAGGAGCTATATCACTTAAGTGCACGAGACGTCCTGTGTCATGGAAGGTGAGGGTTGAAGTGGGCAGCTGAAATATTGATAGCTGTATACAAGAAGAATTGTGGATCAGGGATCCCAGAGGAATAGATGAAGGAGGTCATCATCTCAACAATTCAGCACTCGTCTCTCTGCCACTCCTGAATAACTTTCATTCCAGCCTCACTGGTCTTAACCAGGTACTGTTTCTAATGCGTCTAGCCACTGAGCTGATCTGTGACACTCCTTTTACTGAAAAACAATTTTTAGATACTCGTTTGCTGGATATAATCCATGCATTGTTTATGGTTAAAAATAGAAAGTCAAAGAGGGGCAAGGGCTGACACTGAATGTCCACTGTGGCCAGGTAAGTGTGATTCAAATACAAGGTAGCACTAAATACAGCCTCAGCAGGAGCCTGAATTCTATGTGATTAAATATAGCAGAGTGGTAAAAACAGCCCAGTCCATCACAGGCTCATTCATCACTTCCTTCCATTTTCACGGTGCATTACCACAGGAAGATGAATCAACGCCTGCCACCTTGGCCATTCCCTTTCTCTCTTCTACCTTCTGGGAGAAGATACGGAATTTGAAAGCCTAGGTAATCAGACTAAGGAGCAGCCTTTTCACCATTGCTTCTGAATCAATCATCTCTTTCACATCCCCTTCCTGGTGGGGCTGCCACATTCTCAGACACTACCTCTCCCACTTACTCTGCTATTGTCACTTTACTATTTCTTTTTACATTACTACTTTGATCTACACTGCTATCTTTGCACCATTCTGCTGTTTCATGCTTGTTGTGGCATTTATTATCATGATGTGCACTGTTTACTCTGTGACCTTTGGAATTTCATTGCACCCTGGAGTACGTATGTGACATTGAACTGACCTGAGATACAGATCACAAAGAAGTGATATGTATAGAGTTATAGTAACAGATTAAAAAGATTATTTATTTTCTTTTGGAGAATATCCTGACTGTTTGCATCATGGCCCTGTATAGTTACAACAACGCCCATAAACAGAAAAGCGTACAAGAAGTGGTGGACACAGCCAAGTCTCAATATAGGCAAAGCCCCCCCCCCCCCCATGATCAAGCATATCAACAGGTAGCACTGGCACAAGAAAGCAGCATCCATCATCGAGAACCCCTATCATCCAGGCCAAGCCCTCTACTCACAGACAAGAGAAAATCTGCAGATGCTGGAAATCTGAGCAACACACACGAAATGCTGGAGGAACTCAGCAGGCCAGCTTGACCTGCTGTGTTCCTCCAGCATTTCGTGTGTCAGTCTCTCTTCTCACTGCTGCCATTGGGAAGGAGATACAGGAGCCTAAGGCCCTTCACCTCCAGGTTCAGGAACAGTTATTACCCACCAACCATTAGGCTCCTGAACCAGCATGGATAACTTCACTCACCTCATCTTTGAACTGGTTTTCACAACCTATGAACTCACTTTCAAGGACTCTACATTACAGCTCATATTCTCAATATAATTTATTTACTTTTTTTTCCACAGTTTGACTTCATTTGCACATTGGTTGTTCAGCAGTCCTTGTGTGTAGTTTTTCATTGATTCTATTGTATTAATCTGTCCTACTGTGAGAAAATGAATCTCAAACTAGGATATAGCAACATATACGTACTCGGATAACACATTTTCTTTAGACTTTGAGGTGGAGAAACCGTTTAGAAAGTGGAAGAGAAAGAAGTCTGAAAACAAAGGTGAGTAAATGGAGAGTTACTGAAGAGAACTAGAATAGTGACTCATAACTACAAGAGATTCTGAGGATGCTGGAAATCCAAAGCAAAATACACAAAATGCTGGAGGAACTCTGCAAGTCAGGCAGCATCCATGGAAATGAATGAACAGTCAGTGTATCAGGTGAAACCCTTCAGAAGAATTGGAAGGCAAAGGGGAAGACGCCAGAATAAGAAGGTGGGAGGAGGGGAAGGAGTACGAGCTAGAAGGTGATAGGTGAAGCCACGTGGGTGGAGGAGGGTGATGAAGTAAGAAGTTGAGAGGTGATAGGTGGAAAAGGTAAAGGGCTGGAGAAATCTGATAGGAGAGGAGAGTGGATCATGGGAGAAAGGAAAGGAGGAGAGGCACCAAGAGAAGGTGATAGGCAGGTGGAGAGGAGAGGAAAGGTGAGAAGGGAGCCAGAGTGGGGAATGGAAGAAGGGGGAAGGGGGTGGAGGAGAAATGATCAGAAGTTAGAGAAATCAATGTTCATGCCATCATGTTAAAGGCTACCCTGATGGAATATAAAGGATTGTTCCTCTAACTTGAGAGCGGCTTCATCATGACAGTTGAGGAGACCATGGACTGCCATGTTGGAATGGGAATGGGAATTGGAATTAAGATTGTTGATCACCGGGAAATCCTGTTTTTCAAAATACAAGATTGTTTAATGTAATTTCCTGTACACAAGTGTAAGGAGAACTGAATTATTGTTACTCCAGATCCGATGCAGCATTAAAAACCCACAAAAGATAAATAACACAATAACAATACACACAATAAATATAAATACATAAGATAATTTGCCTGTAAATCTATAAAGTGGCTGACGGGAAATAATGACGTAGTGGTGGAGTTAGAGGGTGAGGTGGAGGTTTTGAACAGTATTACTGTTTGGGGAAAGCAACAGTTTTTGCGTCTGGTTGTCTTGGCACGGATGCTATGTAGCCTCCTCCCTGAAGGGAGTGGGACAAAACGATCGACGAGCAGGATGTGTGGGGTCCTTCGTTATGTTACTGGCTCTTTCCCAGAACCTTTCTGTATATATGTCCTTGACGACGGGTAGGCCGGTGCCAGTGGGGCATTGCTCGGTGTTGAGTACTGCTGGAGAGCTTTCCGATCCGCCGCAGTGCAGTTTCCATACCAAGCAGCCATGCAGCTTGTCAGAATGCTCTCTACTGCGACTCTGCAGAATTACATGCATGGATGTGAAAAGTCCAGCTCTCTTCAGCCTCCTTCGAAAGTAGAGCACCAGTGAGCTCTCTTGACTGTCTTGGCTGTAGGATGTGTTTTTGGTACCATGACGTGCACTCCCAGGAGTGTGAATCTACTTGCGGTTTCCACTGCTGTACCGCTGGGGTACATAAATGGAGAGTGTGAGTGGTGCAGCTTCCCCTGAAGTCTGCGGACAGAGCGAAGCGGCCCTCCCCAGTTTAAGTCAGGTCTCCTCAATGTAGAGGAGGGCACATCTGGAGCGCCAGATGCAGCAGACAACCTCAACAGGTTCGCTGGTGAAGTTTCGCCTCACCTGGAAGGACTATTTGGGGCCCTGATGGAAGTGAAGGAGGAGGTGAACAGGCAGGTGCAGCACTTCATCTACTTGCAGGGAGGAGTGCTGGGAGGGAGGTTAACGGGGTATGAACAAGGGAATCACAGAGGGAGCAATCCCTGCAGAGAGTGGGTGGGGGGACAGGTGGTATGTGCTTGGTGGTAGGGTCCCATAACGACGGCAGAAATTGCAGAGATTGCTGGAGGATGCTCTAGAAAGGAAAGCCTCATCCCGGGAACAGATGCGGCAGAGACAAAGGAACTGACAAGAAGTGACTGTTAGTGTTGCATTCATGATGTTCAGTGGTGCACTGCAATTGTACTTGTGTAGTCTTAATTAGAATTATTTGGTGTTCGTGTTAAGGTTTATGCAAATTGTGTAGTATTTTCATAATTATGTTAATATAGCATTATGGTAGAGCAAACGTGAATGTGCCCTACATGGTGAGATATTTTACTACAGGCACTGATGCCTGAAGGAATTTCTCCAGAGCTGTTACATCGTGCAGAGTCTCAAAGTGAAGATTTTGCTATGTATTGTAAAGAATTGGTTAGTTGTATAATTTTGCATATTGACAATTGATGGCTTAAATAGGCTCATGGCTTCCCTCTATAGGGAAAGCACAATTGGATATCTGATTGTAAATGTATCTTCAAAATTGAACTTTATTCACTGCTGTTTAATTTGCAGGACAGCTCTCTTCAGTGAAGGAAGTTCTGACTACTACTCTGAGTGCTGGTACTTGGAGCAACAGCAAATATATCTACAAGCCCTACATTTACAGTTTTTAACTGGAATGGTTGCAGCTTAAAGTAATCTTTTAATTTCTGCACATCTACAGCATGGTATATTATATGTTGTGTGAGTGTTACTGCACCAAGTGATTGACCCTCACTTGGAAAGAGCTACTGATGTGAAGTTTGAATAGATTTGTATTATAAATCAGTAATTCTGAGTGTATCTCTCTGCAGTTCATATAGCTTTCCATCTAAATTAGCTATTGTATATTAGTTTGTTTTGGGCATATTCTCTAATTTCTATATTTTTCCACCATAATGAACTCGCCCATTTGCTCAACTTTTGGGCTGAATTGTTATTAAGTCCTGTCATACATGAGAAAGGTCCCAACGTAGCCACTTAGACACCTATGAAATCTCCCTCCTGGTCATCTTGGAGGGTATACATTCCAACGATAAGTTAGGATCAGAATCAGGTTCATTATCACTGGCATGTATCATGAAATTTGTTAACTTAGCAGCAGCAGTTCAATGCAATACATAATATAGAAGAAATCAATCAATCAATTGCAGTATATGTATATTGAATAGATTAAAATCATGCAAAAACATAAATAATATATAATTTAAAAAGTGAGGTTGTGCTCATGGGTTCAACGTCCATTTAGGAATCAGTTGGCAGAGGGGAAGATGCTGTTCCTGAATCGTTGAGTGTGTGCCTTCAGGCTTCTGTACCTCCTACCAGATGATAGCAGTGAGAAAATGGCATGCCCTGGGTGCTGGAGGTCCTTAATAATAGACTCTGCCTTTCTGAGACACCCCTCCTTGAAGATGTCTTCGGTACTTTGTAGGTGAGTACCCATGATGGAGCTGACTAAATTTATGACCCTTTGCAGGATCTTTCGGTCCTGTGTAGTAGCCCCTCCGTACCAGGCAGTGAGCAGCCTGTCAGAATGCTTTCCATGGTACATCTAAAGAAGGTTTTGAATGTTTTTGTTGAGATACCAAATCTCTTCAAACTCCTAATGAAGTATAATTGCTGCCTTGCCTTCTTTATAGCTGCATTGATATGTTGGGTCCAGGTTAGGTCCTCAGAGATTTTGACACCCAGGAACTTAAAATTGCTCAATTTCTCCACTTCTGATCCCTCTATGAGAATTGGTATGTGTTCCTTTGCCTCACCCTTCCTGAAGTCCACAAACAGCTCTTTCGTCTTCCTGACATTGAGTGCAAGGGTGTTGCTGTGACACCACTCCACTAGTTAGTATATCTCTCTCCTGTACACCTTCTCACCTCCGTCTGACATTTTGCCTACAATGGCTATATCATTAGGCTATTTATAGATGCCTATTGCCTAGCCACACAGTCAACACTACTGACCCTTATCATTGTGGCTGCTGTACTCTGAAGTCTCAAGTATACACACAGAGACCACAGACAAGCAAGATTTCATGTGACTGGTCAGAAGAAAACATAATTTTAACAGTACAACTTCCTCTAAAATTAGCCAACTGTCAACAGTCTTAAGAAGAAAATCACCTGGAATACCATTTTAAATTGAACGCCAGTTTGTAAAAAGCCTTCATAAGTCTGATAAATGCATCAAAAAAGCTAGTGGTTTAAAGCAACACACACAAAATGTTGCTGGAGGATCTCTGCAGGTCAGGCAGCATCCATGGAAATTATTAGATAATTGAAGTTTTGGACTGAGACACTTCTTCAGGTCAGGAAAGGGAGGGAGAAGATGCCAGAATAAAAAGGTAGGAGGAGGGGAAGGAGGATAACTAGATGGTGATAAGTGAATCCAGGTGGGTGGGAAAGGTCAAGGGCTGGAGAAGGAAGAATCTGATAAAAGGGGAGAGTGGACCACAGGAGATGGGATTAGAGAGAATAATAATTTGGAATGGACTAGATGGGCCAAAGGGTCTGTTTCTGTGCTCACGTGCTCTATGGTTTGGAGCAGGCATAGGTCTTGGAATGGACTTTGAAAGGATGGGAGGAGTTTGAAATGTGGTAGAAAATAAGAACCAAAGTATTCTAAGTTGTTGTATTGTCACGTGAACAGAGATGCATTAAAACATGTTATGGAAACACCAATGCCTTGAATGGAAAATCCTACTAAAAGTAACGCATTCAGCCCAGTACATCACAGGTAAAACCCTCCCAACCATCAAACACATCTACATGAAACGCTGTCATAGAAAAGCAGCAACCATCATCAGAGATCCCCACTACCGAGTTCATTCTCCCTTCTCTCTGCTGCCATCAGGTAGAAGGTACAGGTGCCTCAAGACTCACACCACCAGGTTCAGAAACAATTACCACCCCTCAACCATAAGTCCTTGAATAAAGGGGGATAACTTACACTTAACTTCACCTGCCCCATCATTGAAATGTTCCAACAACAAATGATCTCACTTTCATGGATCTTTCACCTCATCATCTCATGTTCTTGTTATTTATTGCTACTTATTTATATTTGCATTTGCAGTTTGTTGCCTTTTGTACTCTGGGTGTTCTTTCACTGTTACTTTGCTACAGATTTGCCGAGTATGCCCACATGAAAATGAATCTCAGGGTTGTATATGGTGACATATATATGTACTTTGTTAATAAAATTTACTTTGAACTTTGAATTAAGTATGCTCAGAGTTAAAAATTCTGTAATGTTGAGGGAAAACATTTTAGCCAAACTCCATACTGAATCATAGGAATAGCCAGTATTGAATACAATATAGTAGAAGTTTTGCAGATTGCTAAGGTTTGGAAATGAACTGTGAATAATTAGTATGAGAATGGCTAAATGATAAGAGAAGATCACCACAATCTCCTTTGCATTCATGTCATGACCTTCTGGAGATTTTCCTGTTACTGCTGTGACAGTAGAGGCAGATGCATTGACGAAGGGAAGGGTTAGATTAATCTTAGAGTAGATGAAATGTTGTCACAACATTGAGGACTGAAGAGCCTGTACTGTGCTTTGGTGTTTTATGTTCGACGCTGACAGTTACTCAAAGTAGATGGAAATGGAGCAAGTGTGATGAAGAGATGATGGTTTTACAGCTGAGTTGTGGTTGCCCCATTTCAGGCAATGGCCTCCAGCTTTGGTCTAGTCTGCATGCAAGCTTCAAGAACTGGAAAGACACACTTGTTCCTTCTCATCCAGCCACAAGGCCAGTCAGGGTAGTTTAGGGAATGCTGAAGGAACAAGTATTGCAATCTTTCTAAATCTGACCATGAAATATTATTTGATCAATATCTTGCTGATGTACAGAGCAACTGTGTACGCACTACAGGCTGTTACATGCAGAGTTCTTGATGAAGAAAAGATTGAGATCGTACTTGACTACATCTGCCTTCTAGGGTTGAAAAAGTCACTTTCATGCTCAGCAGCAGGAATGCAATTCCAAAACAACAATGGTGTTTGTGTTCTTGAACTCCTCTCATGCCGTCCACAAGATGAATTGATCTAAGAAGGAAGAATCCAGAGGAAACATTTGTGCAATCAAGAGGTACTAATTTGAAATTGGTGGCAAAATGCAAAATAGATCACATATCAACACTACTATTGAACCGATCAGAATTAGATTTACTATCAGTGACATGGAATAGCGTATACAGCAATAGCGTAGTGCAGAGACATAACATTACAATAAATTACAAAATAAACAATGCAGAGGAATTATGAGGTAGTGTTTATGTGAGAAATCTGATGGTGGGCTGGGTGAGAAGCTGTTCCTGAATCACTGAGTGTGAGTGTTCATGCTCCTGGGACTCCTCCCTGACGCTAACAATGAGAAGAGGTCATGTCCCAAAAGGTGGGGTCCTTCATGATGAATGCCCCCTTGTCGAGGCTCTGTCTGCTAAAGATATCCCTGACGGCGTCCGCAGCCTTTGCAATCATGTGCATTGGAGCCTCCGTGCCAGGCTGTGAAGTAACCTGTCAGAACGCGCTCCGCCATAAATCAGTAGAATTATTTCACAGTTTTGAGGTCGCACTAAATCTCTTCAAACTTAGCGTGAAGTAGAGCTGCTGGCGTGCCTTCTTTGTGCTTGCATTGGGACCAGGATGCCTACTCCCACCTTTCCACCATTGAGCCCTTGATGAATACTGGTACTTGTTCTCGTGACTGCCCTTTCCTTAAGACCATGTTCAATTCCTTAATTTCCATTCAGTTAGAAACAAGGTCCAAACCGAATTCAGTGTAAATTTTGGTACATGTGCAGACTTCGGAGGTGAATGCAGTTAAGACTGCTCAGAATGTAATCCTTGATTGACATTTGAAGGTGTAATGTGCAAGTTTGTTTCAGTCAAATAAAACTTAACATTGTGATCAACGTGTGTAACCTGCAGTAGGTGTATTTCACCAGGAGAGGGGGCGAATGTGCTTTGTGAAAAATACTGCAACGACACAGCAGGTGAGTGAGACCATATCTTTGAGAGTGGAAATTGGTTATTATTATTATTATTATTATTATTATATGGATGCGTGAATCTCCTTCTTCACCCAATGAACCACCCATTCATAAATCCTACATTCTCATCCATTCTCTGAAGATCAAGGGCAATTTACAGTGGCCAATTAACCTACCGGCCTGTATATCATTGGGATGTGGGGGAAAACAGGAACACCCAGAGGGAACCTTAATAGTCAAACGGAGATCATGCAATCTCCACACGGGCAGCAACCACATTTAGAGAGGAAGGAAGGAAGAAAGAAAGAAAATAAGGAAGGAAGAAGGAAAGGAGGAAGAAAAAGCTTCATTTATCACATGTACTTTGAAACATGCAGTGAAAAGCTTTGTTTGTGTCAATGAGAGCAACACATCCAATGAGGAGCAGGTTTTTGGGGGCAAGTGTTGCCATGCTTCTGGTGCAACATAGCATGCCCGCCACTTCCTAACGCTAACCATATGCCCCAGTATGGGGGGAGTCTGGGGAAACCACATGGTCGGGGGAAGAATGTATGATTTCCTTACACGCAGCGGGGCAATTAAACCCAGGTGGCTGGTGTTGTAAAGCGTCATGCCAATTACTACGCTACTGTGCTGCCATCTACTCTACAGTGCTACTCTGTGCATCGAGGCTGTGATCTAACAACTGCTTCGCTGTACCTCTCCAATCACGTGTGACCTGCATGCACACTTAACCACTAACCATTTACCATCTCAGCCATGGTCTCTGTCACATGCACACCCACTTCCTCTCATTTACAAGCTCACAGAGAGAAGCAGCATAGAACCAGGCCATTCGGCCAACTAAATCTGTGCAGACCCTCACCCACCTATTTTACAGTAGTCCTATCCGAACCTATTTGGTTTTTCCAACATTCGCATCACCTGCCTCCTAGATTTTACTGCATATCTATAGACTGAGGGCAATTTATTGCTGCCAATTAACCTGCCAAACAACAAGCCTTCAGGATGCGGGAGGAAAGGGAGCAATGTTCCCTTTAATTTGTAATGACAAGTCCGTGCAAAAATCTTGCGCTGTGCAGTTTTTTACCCCCTGACAGCAACATGTGCACGCTAAAAGTGGAAGCAAACTTGAAGCTATTTTAAGGAGAATAAGCCATTCCACTTTGAACGAACTAGCAATTCTTTTGTACTTCGCGCCCTTTGCTTCTTTGGAACTCAACACAGTGAATCAATCATTTCTTCAATAAAAACAATATAAATAAGCCAGTTCTAAAATCTGCAGACAAATCATCACAAACTCCACGTTGTCAGCACCGTCCGCATCAGAAACCTGAAAAGGAAATGTGATTGTGTATGATCGTGAAACATACTTAACATGCCAATGAGGTAGAAGGTGACGACTTTTCATGCGCAGCTTAAATTCCTTTGTGAGCTGATAGCAAAAGATGTGAGCATGCGCACACACGCACTCCTTAGAGGGAACGTTGGTGAGAAGGTCACAGGGAGAACGTGCAAACTCCACACAGACAGCACGTGAGGTTGGAATTGAACCTGGATCACTGGAGCTGTGGGGCGGCAGCTCTACCAGCTGCAACACGAGACACTAGCATACACACGTCCTTCTCCAAGGCTGGGCCCCAACATCTGTGTTTTTCTGCTGTAATTTCCTCCTGTACTGTGTTGGGCTTGGCTTGCTGCTCAGTGGATTTAATGGCGTTTTATCTTTTGCCAGCAGTAAAATCATTTTCCTTTTGCACTTGGAATTGTCTCTAACAGCCGTTGAGCCTTTTGACGTGTTGAAAACTTCCCAGTTCCTTATGATAAACTTTGCTTAGTTTCTTGTCCTAGAGTGGTTCGTATTGAACTCTTGGCTGACTTCTGCATTTTTTGACTCTAAGCCCTTACCACATTCTATGAAAAATACTATGGTTCAGAGGGAAAACAATAATTATTTCTGCTACATTTCCTGTTACCCGTTGTGAGGAGAGCATGTCGGTGATAACTCTGAAGGAAAAGACTTGCCCCTCTCTCACACCCTCGAGGCATTCCAGAGAGCATGAAGTGCTTTTAATATACACTTAGAGGCCACTTTATTTGGTACAGGAGTGAAACCTGGTGTGGCCTTCTGCTGCTGTAGCCCATCCACTTCAAGGTCCGACAGGCTGTGCATTCAGAGATGCTCTCTGCAGCCACTGTTGCAACGTGTGGCTACCATTTGGCTTGAACCAGTTTGGCCATTCTCCTCTGACCTCCTTTTAGCCCACAGAACTGCTGCTCACTGAATGATTTTATATTTTACACCATTCTCTGCAAACTCTAGAGACTGTTACGGGTGAAAATCCTTGTAGGTTGGCAGTTTCTGAGATACTGAAACTACCCCGTCTGGCACCAGTGATCATTCCGTAACCAAAGTCACATCACTCCCCCATTCTAATGTTTGGTTTGAACAACTGAACCTCTTGACCATGTCTGCATGTGTTTATGCACTGTGTTGCTGTCACTTGACTGGCTGATTAGATATTTGCACTAATAGACAGGTGTACCTAATAAAGTGGGCACTGAGTGTAAGTTTATAATGGTGCAAATATTTGTGCATTTTAAGCTTGTGAAACCAAAAGGAATCTAATCTCAATCATTTTGATTTGAGTAAATGTCAACCGGGACATCCAGAATAACCTCCCTTCTCTTCATGGAATAGCACCTGACTTTTCCATCCATTGAAAGCAAATTTGATCTTAAAAGACAGAACACGGAAGATAGTACAGTGCAGGCACTTTGGCCCATCACCTGTACAAACCTCCCTCACACATATGCCACAGAGCTCCATTTCTCTTTCACCCATGTGCCTAGAGAACATAGACTATAGATTGTAGAACATTACAGCACAGTACAGGCCTTTCAGTCCACAATGCTGTGCTGGCCATCCTTCCCTCCTACATAGCCTTCTATTTTTCTACCACCCATGTCCCTATCTAAGAGTCTCTTAAATGTCCCTATTGTATCTGCTTCTACCATCTCTGCTTGGTTGTGTGTATCACACATTCACCACTCTCTGTGTAAAAAAAATACTTCTGACATTCCCCCTATCTATTCCTTCAATCGCTTTAAAATTATGCTCTCTTGTCGCTCGATGAGACTCGGAAATGCCCCAGCTTTATCCGTCTCAACCACCACCCCTGGCAGTAAACAACCTACCTCTGACATTTCCCATAAGCCTTTCTATAAGTGTTCATCCATAATATGCTACCTCCGACATGGCAGCTCTGCACTGGAATATCGACTAGATATTTTTGTCCTCAAGTCTCGAAGTCGTACTCAAATGCAGGAGCTTCTGACTGAGAGGCAAAGCTACTGTTCAGCGAGGCACACTCTCACAGTTTGACTCTTCTGAGGTGAGAGGTCCTGCCCTGTATCTGTAATGATGACACGTTCTGAGAATCCTCTTGTTTGATGGCGCACAGGGTTGCTGGTTCTCACGGTGTCTGCAGAACTACAGATTACATTTCAGTGCACTGTGAATCAGGGGTAGATAAGCAAGTGATTTCATTGAAACTTGTAAAATTCTTACTGAGAGGAGTGCCGGGGTCACATTCTCAGTGATTGTGTTTAAGGACAGGGATGTGGGGAATTAGAGAACAGGCCCAAGTATAAGACTCCACACTGTGTTTGAAGACCAGTGTGAGGGCATGGTTAGATGTCAGCCCCACAGACCAACCAGGACATTCAACCCATCATCAGAGAGACCAGAGTTTGGGGCCTAGTCTCTGGGGCCGTGTTGCGGACGAGTTAGGCGTTCGAAAACTGGAGTTTGCGCCCTTACCCAGGGTCCTCGTTTGTCATCATCTGCAAGTCCTGGGCCGACACTGAAGATCGAAACCCGAGGGTTGATCCGGGGTCTGGATTGAAGCCCAACAGACAATCGGAAGTCTCCAAGTCCAGGCCAAATGCCCGGTGCCTGGGTCCGCGAACCTCCGTGAGTCCACTGAGGAGGTTGTGGCACAGTGCCTTGTGAATCTATGATTTTGCTGTAGGCTGAAGGAGACAATCTGTCCTGGGTTTAGAGGACTGTGTAGGTGGGTGAGCGAGAAAAACAGGGCTTGTTCTGCTGTTGCTGTTTTGTTGATTGGTATGTTCTGCTTAGCTGAGTCTGTGTTGTTCTGACGACTATCGAAGGCACTCTAAGTTGGCACTGGAATGTGTGGCGACATTTGTGGGCTGCCCCCAGTACGTCCTTGGGCGATTTGGTTGTTAGCTCAAATGACACATATCGCTGTACGTTTCCGTGTGCAGGTGATAAATAAATCTGAATCTGGAATCTGAATAAGAGTAAGCTGTTTCTGTCAGATATGAGGAGAAACATCTCCAGTTGGAAAGTGGTGAACCGGTGGAGTTCTCTGCTCTGGATATCTGTCAGGGTTTTGTCGTGCATTTCATTCCAGAGACCCATCGATTTATGGACACTGTGCAATCAATTGCTGGATAATGACTCTGAGCTAGAAAATCAAGGACTTGTGAATGATGGAGCAGGCTCGAAAGGATTGGCTCCTAACTTAGCGGAAAGCAAATGTTTGTTTAATATTTTAACATAATTGATAACAGTCGTGTAAAGAAATTGGCAGCAGATAATGGCAGGCAATCAAGAATATTCCAGCTGGGCAATTAAGAGCAGACTTGGTGACCAGTCGCAGAGTGCAGGATGTAGTCATGGTCGGCAGGAAGGTCAGTGCAGGTCATATAGTGAGATGCTCAGGCATACAAGCAATCTGAAAGTCTGGCCTGAGTCCCCCTTCACCCACTCCACCCCCACCCCCGTTTTCTCCGTCCTCAATGCGTCCTCAAACCCTCACACCTTTCTGTGAGCCCCATTCCTGCAGCCATATTGTGGTTTAACGTTGGGGTGCTGTCTCATTGTGGAGCAGAAATCCTTTCATCTTTTCCTGTCACCTCTCTGCTACTTGAAATGCTGTTCGTCATTTGGCCTGAACATTCCATGTTTTTACCTGTCTCTCTGTTAATCTAACTAGTCTCGCTAACCCAGGGGTTCCAACCTTTTTAATGCCATGGACCGAGAGGTCTGTTAACCCCAGGTTGGCTACCTCCGATCTAATCTATCTGTCTTGCTTACTTCTCATTATAGGTTAAAAAACCCCACACCTCACCCCTTTTAAAGCTGTTCACATTGTAAATGCACACTGTTTATTTATGTATTTATGCATTTCATTCCATACCTGTACTTTGACCTTTATTTTTATATGATTCTTTATCATTGTTGCATGTTGATGTTTTTTGTTGGATGTCACCCTCTGACCAGTACACCACATCAAATTCCTGGTTCATGTAAATGTATTTGGTGAATAGAGTTGATCCTTGAATCATGACAGAGTAAGGAAGACAGTGATCGAGAAAAGGAGAAAGAGAGAGAGACAGACAGAAATAGATACATTGTGAGCAAGAAGTGGGGAGAAAGAGAGAAGAGAGAGAGGGAGAAAGGGATCAGAAAATAAGGTGTTCACTAGGCTCTGCATAAAATAGAGAAATTGCATTTATTTAGGACTTTTATCATCCTTGTAACACCCCAACAGCCAATGATGTGCTTCTCAAGCACACCCATTACTGCAGTCTCAGGCACAGAGTATTTGGTTTAATAATTTCCCACAAATAAAAACAGCAGCAACTTGTATTTGCCAAGTGCCTTTTAATCTAGGATAAATCTTCATTTTAACCCAGTGGTAAAGAAGGGAAGATGGAAGGTTTATGGCTTAAGAAGTATGTAAAAATAATTGAATTTCACAGTAAATTACGGCAGCATTGGTTCAGAGAGAATTAAGCTGTTCCGTGTACAATGATGCTGCTGATCTGGCTTTCTATGAGCGAGCAATATTGTGGTTCTAACTTGTGCCGTGGGCTTGCTAGAAAGACTGGCACTTGCTGCCCATCCCTGGTGTGCTACGGCTGGGGGCAGTGGGAGTATAGCTACCGAGATGAGACTGGATGAGGGCGACAGATTAAGAGCATTTGACAACCAGCTGTCAGCTAATTACAGCAACAGCTTGTAGCAGTACCAACCTTTTTAATTCTCACAATGACATACAGTGCAGAAACAGGGCCTTCAGTCAAATGACTCTGTGCTGACCACCAGCCTCCACTCAACACTGAGAATTTCTGCTTTCAATATTACTTATTTATTTTTTATTATTTGCGTGATTTGCCTTTGTTGCACATTGGTTGTTTCCATGGCAATACAGACCATGCTCTCTTCTTGTTGCTACCATTGGGAAAGAGGTATAGGAGCCTTAGGTCCCATCCACCAGGTTTAGGAGCAGTTATCACCTTTCTACCATCAGTGAACCAGTGAGGACAACCACTCACCTCAACACTGAATTGACTCTACAACCTACAGACTCATTGTCAAGGACTTTACAACTAATCCTCAGCATTATTAATTCATTAATTTATTATTATTATTTGTTTTTATTTGTATTTACACATTGTCTTCTTTTGCACATTAGCTCTTTATCGGTCTTTGTGGGTAGTTTTTCACTGATTCTATTGTATTTCTTTGATCTACTGTGAATGCCTGAAAGAAAATGACCCTCAAGGTAGTACAGTACACGGTGATATACTATACATGTACTTTGATTATAGATTTATTTTGAACTTTTTGAACCTTTCTCTAACCTATTTTACTGCCACTGAATTCTCATCAACTTCCCCTGGTTCCATCGCTCACCCAACAGTGGCTGATTAACATGTCCACCTGCCCGCTGTTGGGATGTGGAAAGAGACCAGGACCTCCAGAGGAAACCCAGGGAGAACGTGCAAACTCCACACAAGCAGCACCAGAGGCCAAGGTTGAACCCTGGCACTGTAAGGCACCAGTTCCACTGGATGCATCGCTGTAACACACAGTCCTGGCATTTTAAAATGGAATTCCATTTTGAAAATTTCTATAATGAAAGATTACCTCCTCTCTCAAGAAGGCAGGTCTTCAGATCACCTTCAACATCAGGAGGCTCTTTGTGGTTTGTCCTCCAGTACATTAAAGTGCTGGATGGTAACTCGGGCTTGCTGTGGGTGAAGGGCAGAGGATGGAGTGAACATTGAAAAATGTGGAAGAATATCCAGATTGTGAGAGGAGAGGGAACAGTGGGGGAGGGGGGGCAACCAGCAGGAAAAGACAGTCCCCTCTTCACCATCCCCCCCACCCCCCACCACCACCAGCTTGCACTCATCCCCAGTCACTAATGGTTAAAGATAAAGACGAGGTTTTAATTTGTCACATGGGTATCGAAACCTGCAGTGAAACTGGCTGTTTACGTCGGCCGGCAACACAATCTGAGGATGTGATGGGGTGACAAGTGTTACCGGTGTTCCAGTGCTATCATACCTTACCCACACCCTACTAACACTAACCCGCATGTACGGGAATACGGGACGAAACCGAAGAACCCGGGGAACGCCACACGGTCACGGAGAGAATGTACAAACTCATTACAGTCGGCAGAGTGGGAATCGAACTCCTATATGCCTGCTGTAGAGTGTTGGGCAACACAATGCTACCGGCTTCAATAAGTGAGATGGCTTGTTACAGCTACAGTTTTGAACCATATTTTATTTTCAATTAGCAGGTTCGCTGTGCAAATCTGAAGCCTGTACAGACATGCGGTCTTTGATCTAATGGTTGTCATAGTATCTGAACTGGATGTTGCGGTGTGTAGTCTGTAATAATCACTTTGTTCACTTTGTGTGGGGCTGCTTTGTGGCTCTTAATGGCAAGGTTTCAGCCCCACGTGCAGTGGCTGGCTTTGCATTTCTATTAGACCAGCGAGCTTCACCAACCCGTGATGATCTGAGCAATTTACACTCAGTCGTTCATGAGGAGAGGTTGGGGGAGCTTAAATGTCATTCTTTTGTGCCCACTCCCAAGGGGAAAAAGCTATGGAAATTCATTGCAGAATTTTTTTTTTAAAAAAACAGCGATTAACACGTTCATCTTGAGTTGTGCCCCGTTCTGCACCCTGTGAAGTCCGACAGAGGCAGTGAACGGGTTAAATTTATATCTCTGTTTCCTCTTCGCACACCCTGTTAGTGTGCAGGCTGGCTTCTGGTAGCAGTGAGCTTCCTTCATCCCTCCCACCGCACCCCGGTCTGTGCATAATTCCCGACTGGCAAACCTTCCTCGAGTTGCTGCGCTCCTCTCTGGGGTTGCTATGCTGCCTTCACTCCTCTGCCGTTGCTATGCTGCTCTCCGTCGCTGTGTTGCTAGCAAGTTATGCGTTGCTAAGTTCAACCTAGCAACAGTGACAACACCATTTGGCGGGATGATACCAGTCTGTCTTTAGGAAAGGAGGTCCCCGGATCAGTAGCCAGATCTGTCCTGACTAATGCCACTAGGGGAAAGTTCATATTTCCTTCCCTCTCTAAACGCAGTTAAATCCCTTGCCTACCTCCCGCAACCCCACTTCACTAAGGCTTAACCTCACAGTCAAATACCTTCGCGAGGGAAAGGGTTGTGGGAATCTAGAACACCGTCCTATCAGACCGGCCTTGGTTTAATGGTTGTCTGGACAGATTTGGAGGATGGTCAAAATCCGAGGAGGAAGGTTCTCTCCCCAAAAATGCACCCCCCCCCCACTTTTCCATGCAGACATCTACTCTTCAAGGGAAGGTACGACCTGTACCAAAGTGGGATTACACCTGAACTACTGTGAAGGATTAAACTAGGTTGGGGTGGGGACCAGGGTGAAAGGTCAGGGGATTTGGCAGCTCGTGTAAAGGTGTCTGCAGCATGTGGAAAAACTGTGAGAAATAATGAGGAACAAGGGTGACGAGCTTAGAGATCTGTACATGGAGCTATGATGTTGGGACATTACTGAGACCCGGTTGTCACAAGAGCAGGAATGGCTGCTGAAGGTTCTGGCGTTTAGATGTTTCAGAAGGGACAGGGAGGGAGATAATAAAAGAGGTGGGGGAGTAGCATTGCTAACCAGGCAGAAAGAAGCTCAAAGTAATCCTGGATAATGTTTGCAGGCCTTCCAGTGGGTCTGGGTGGTTTCAAAGCCACCCCCCCCCCCCCGCACTTCCTCGTCCTATCTCTTGGTGTCGCGCTCCACCTCGATCTTCTCCTTGGTGAGGCACTTGAGCTTGGGCTCGGAGCAGAGCTTCTTCTGGTAGTTGGCGTGTTGGTCCTGGTAGGTGGCGATGGCGAGGCACTCAGCCAGCTGCTTGTCGCAGAGGCAGAGGTGGCTGGAACAGGGCTCCAGGCCCTCGGGGCACTCTGTCCTGCCCACCTCGCACACGGCGTAGCTGGGCTTCAGGTAGACGTTGGTGCCCCGGCCGCAGGAAGCCAGGAGCGCCTCCTCGTAGCAGCAGTCGTGTTTGAAGCAGCAGGTGTCGAAGTCATCCAGGGGCACGCCGTTCCCTCCCTTGCCACAGTAACAGCCGTAGCCATTGACGCTGTAGATGGAGAACTGGTAGCGATTCCGGTAGCACCACAGCACGAAGGCGATGTCCAGCACACTCCTGCGGCTGATGGGATGCGGGGTTGGGATGTCCTTCTCCACCAGGACAGCGGGCAGCCCCACCAGTTGGGACAGGATTAAGAGACGGAAGAGAGTTGGTTGCTTCCCTCCACCCATTGGAAATTTCTGCTTTCCCCCTCTACTCCAATGCTGACTAACTCCACAGCCCCTGCGCTGTGCTGTTGGAGACCATGTCTAAGACATCATGTTAAACCCCACCAAACAGGTTCTCTTCCATCTCTCATGTTTCTCTCCGGTCACCCTCCTCCCAAGGTGAGGGAATGGAGGACAGTTGAGGTGGTGTATGTACAAAGCGGAAGGGATTCTAGAATGGAATGACAGAATAATAGCACAGACTAGATGGGCTGAAGGGCCTATTTCTTTGTTGTAGTGCTCTATAACTTTAATGAGATGACATGCAGGTGCTAATTTGGGCAGTAAGAAGCTGGCAGTAGACACAAGAAGGGAGAGGTCGTGCTGAGCAGGGGAGAGCAGAACAGACTGCAGGAGGAGAGAGAGAGAGTAAGAGAATACATGAGCTGAGGACAACATTTAGAAAGACCATAAGATATGGGAACAGAATTAGGTCATTTAGCTGATCGAGTCTGCTCTGCCATTTCATCATGGCTGATTCAATTTTCCTCTCAACCTCAATCTCCTGCCTTCTCCCCAAATCCCTTCATGCCCTGATCAATCAAAAATTTGTCAACCTCTGCCTTAAATATACATAAAGACATGGCCTCCACAGCTGCATGTGGCAAATAATTCCACAGATTTGCCATTCTCTGGCTAAAGAATTTCCTCCTCATCTTCATTCTAAAAGGATGCATCTCTGTTCTGATGCTGCGTCCTCTAGCCTCAGACTCTCCTATCCACTCTATCAAGGCCTTTCACCATTTGATAGGTTTCAATGAGGTCACCCCTTATTCTTCTGAATTCTAGTGAATGCAGGGCCAGAACCATCAAACACTCTTAATGCGACAGGCTAGTCAATCCTGGAATTATTTTCGTGAACCTCCTTTGAACCCTCTCCAGTTTCAGCTCATTCTTTCTAAGATAAGGGACCCAAAACTGCTCTCAGTACTCCAAGTGAGGCCTCACCAGTACTTTATAAACTCTCAGCATTACATCCTTGCTTTTATCCTTTAGTCCTTCTTGAAATGAATGCTAATATCGTATTTGCCTTCCTCACCACAGGCTCAACCTGCAAATTAACCTTTAGGAATCCTGCACAAGGACTCCTGAGTCCCTTTGCGCCTCAGTTTTTGGTATATTTTCTCCATTTTGAAAATAGTCAACCCTCTCATTTCTTCTTCCAAAGTGAATGACCATACACTTCCTGACACTGTATTCCATCTGCCATTTCTTTGCCCATTCTTCTAATCTGTCTAAGACTTTCTGTAGTCTTTCTACTTCCTCAAAACTACCTGCCCCTCCACCTATCTTCATATCGTCTGCAAACTTTGCAACAAAGCCATCAATTCCATCATCCAAATCATTGACATATAATGTAAAATGAATCAGTCTCAACACAGACCCTTGTGGAACACCACTAGTCACTGGCAGCCAACCAGAAAAGGCTCCCTTTATTCCCTCTTTGCCTCCTGCTTTATCCATGCTAGAATCTTTCCTGAATGTGGTAAACTATGTATACCTGTCTGGACATGCCCCTCTGCTGACTGCTCCTGTGGCTTCTCCCACAGACCCCTGTATAAAGGTGATTGGGGCACTGTTCCTCCCTCAGTCTTTGACATGTTGTGCTCCCTTTTCGCTGTTAATAAAAGCCTATCGTTCACTTCCAGTCTCCTAGAGTTATTGATGGTGCATCAGCGTCATACCTTGGGCTTGTAGCTTGTTAAGGCTTTCTGAAAAGCCAAGCACACAACATTAACTGATACTACAAAAGGTAATGGATTTGGCTCGGTATATCACAGGTAATATCCTCCCAACCATTGAGCACATCTACACAAAACATTGCCATCGAAAAGCAGCATCCATCATCAAAGATCCTCACCACCCAGGCCATCATCTTTTCTCACTGCTACCATCAGGTAGAAGGTACAGGTGCCTCAGGAATCACACCACCAGGTTCAAGAACAGTTCTTACCCCTCAACCATCAGACACTTAGACGGAAGCAGATAACTATACTTATTTAAAGATTCTTTATCTTGTTATTTATTGCTATTTATTTATTATCTGTATTTGCAAGTTTGTTTACAGTTTACAGATTCTATTTACTGTTACTATTCTATAGATTTACTAAGTATGCCCACAGAAAAAGAATCTCAGGGTTTTATGTGGTGACATGTATGTACCCTGATAATAGATTTTACTCTGAACTTTTAAAAACAGCCGCTTAAGGCAGATGGGACTCATCAGCCGTGGCTGGCAGCTTATATAGGAGAAGGAAAATTCTGATCTGAAACCTCCATTGCCTTGTGCTATACCCACACATGGGGAAGGCCTTGTAGCTATACGCAACACATGACTAAACCCCAAGGAAAAATCCAGAGGAGTCCCATGTTGAGTTCAACACTGACTGGCAACTTCTGTGATTTTGCTGGTGCCAGTTTGTATCGGTTTCTTCTGTTCCTTTGGATTCATCAGCTGCATGGAGAGGGGAAGCTTGCTGCACGGGCAACAATTTGCTGTCCATATTGTACTGCCCTGGCTTGCGTATCACAGAGAGAGCTAGGACACAAAGTCCACGGTTGACACCGACCAATGGAGGGCCTCACATGTGATAAATAAATAAATGTCTCTGAATTTGAAAGGTCTGTTAGAGGGGACAGGCTGTGAGAGTACAGGAAGATGAGTGAATGAATTTTCAAAGTGGAGTCAAGGACTATATTATAAAAATGCACAGAATGAAGTCACTCAAGTTCACATCATCCAAGCTGAGCTCTTGGGGTTACTCCCACTTCCCACTCCTAAATCACGTTGAGCTATTACCCAGGCACCTTCAAAATGCCCTAAAGATTTTGGTTTAAATACCCTTACAGAAAACGAGTTCCAGACCCAACAATCCTCTGGCGAAAATACCTTTCACAGAATTCTTAAAGAGGCAGGATGAGCAGCCAGAAGTTGTGTTACACACGTGTACTGATGACCTAAGCAGGAAAAGGGATGAGGACCTGACGGGAATATAGGCATCTAGGAAGGAAGCTAAAAAGCAAGACCTCCAGGGTGGTAATATCTAGACTGTTGCCTGTGCCACGTGTCAGTGAGGGTAAGAATATGATGATATGGTAGATGTGCCTGATGAATTGGTGCAGGAGATAGGGTTTCAGAATTGTGGACCATTGGAATATCTTCTGGGGAAGGTATGACCCATACAAAAGTGACTAGTTACACCTTCACTTGAGAGGGTTCAATCTCCTTGTGAGCAGGTTTGATAGAGCTATTGGGGAGGGTTTAAACCAGGTTGGCAGGGGATGGTGAATGTGAGTGATAGGTCAGAGGGTGGAACAGTAAGTGGGTTCAACACACAGAGAGACTGTGTAGAAGGATAGGACATAAATGCAGTCAGTTGGATAGGTTAAAATGCATCGGGTTTTAGATGTTTCAAAAGAGGTGGAGGCAAGGGTAGTAGTATTGCTAATCAGCCAGAAAGAGAGGATGTTGTAGAGAGATCATCCACCGAATCAGTGTTGGAGGAAGTCAGAACCAGGATGGGAGCAATCACTTTACTTGGAGCACTCTAGAGACCTCTCAAGAGTAACAGAGACACTAAGAAATGGTTCAGGGGGCAGATTTTGGAAAAATGCAGGTGGTGTTGCCATGGGTGACTTCAACTTCCACAATAATAATTGGGACCTCCTCGATGCAAATTATTTAGATGGTGCAGAATTTCTTGGGTGTGTCCAGGAAAAATTCATGACACAATATGTAGACAGGCCAACCAGCAAATAGGTCATACTGTATCTGGTACTGGACACTGAACCTGCTCAAGTAATAGATCTCTTGGTGGGTCAGCAGCTGGGAGACAGTGACCACAACTACCTGACCTATAGTTTAGTCTTGGACAGGGATAGGATCAGATGGTATGGAAAAGTATTTAGTTGGGTGAGGGGGAATTATGATGCCATTAGGCAGGAACTTGGGAGCGTAAATTGTGACCAGATGTACTCAGCAAAACAGGCAGACAGACATACTTTATTGATGCTGAGGGGAAATTGGGTTCTGTTACAGCTGCACCAACCAAGAATAGTGAAGAAATATAGCAATATAAAACCATAATTAATTAAATAATAATAAGTTAATCATGCCAAGTTAAAATGCAGAATATACAAAAATATTCAAAGAAAACATGGAAGTTGTTTTGCACTTGTATGGGGTTCTGAATACGTTTGTTCCTTTGAGGCAGGGAAAGGATGCTAGGGTGAAAGAACCATGCTGACAAAAGAAATGGACATCCAGTCGAAGAAAAAGAAAACATACTTAATTGGAGGGAGATTGAAAATCTGGCTGAGTGGTGCCATAACAGCAACCTCTTACTCAATGTCAGCAAGACAAGGAGCTGATTATTGACCAGGAGGAGGAAACCAGAGGTCCATGAGCCAGTCCTCTTCAGAGGACCAGAGGCGGAGAGGGTCAACAACTTTAAATCCCTTGGTGTTATTATTTCAGAGGACCGGTCCTGGACCCAGCATGTAAGTGCAGTTACAAAGAGGACAGCAGTATATCTCTATCTTTATCCCCCTCTCTCCTCTCTCTCTTTCTCTCCCTTCTCACTGCTAACATCAGGAAGAAGGCACAGGAGCCTCAGGACACACCACCAGGTTCAGGAATAGTTATTAACCCACAATCATCGGGTTCTTGACCCAAAGGGGTTAACTACAGTCAACTTCGCTTCATCAATGAAATATTCCCACAGCCTATAGAGTCACTTTCAAGGACTCTTCATCTCATGTTCTTGATATTTATTGCTTATTTATTTATTATTACTGTTTAATTATTTTTGTATTTTCACAATTTGTATCTTTTGCACACTGGTTTTACGTCCAAGTAGGTGCAGTCTTTCATTGATTCTATTATGGATTTATTGAGTATGCCTGCAAGAAAACAAATCTCAGGGCTGTATATGGTGGCATACACGTACTTTGATAATACATTTACTTAGAAGTTTAGTGAGCAAGAATCAGAGAGGGCTCTTGAAAGTGATAAGGTTGCCAGGAGGGTGCTCAAGAAGGGACTTTATTAGAGCTAGAAGGGGTCATGAACAGACCTTGGCAATACACATAATGTGCTGGAGAAGCTCTACAAGTCAGGCAGCATCCGTGGGGTGGAAATAAATGGTCAATGTTTCGGACCGCGACCCTTCATCGAGACTGATGGCAAGTAGAATTAAGGAAAACCCCATGACATTCTACATGTATGTAAAGAACAAGAAGATGACGAGAATGAGGATAGGACCAATCAGGGATAAAAGAGGAATCATGCGCCTGGAGTGGGAGGAGGTAGAAGAGGTCCTTAATCAATACTTCATTGTTCAACAGTGAGAGGCACTGTTAGGAATATGAGGACTGCGAAGAACAGGCTAATAAGATGGATCATGTCAAACCTGAGAAAGTGGATATGCTGGAACTTTTGAAAAACATTAGGATAGATAAATCCCTGGGGCAGGATGGATTACTATGGGAAGCGAGAGAAGAGATTGCTGTACCTTTGGTAATGTCCTTTGCTTCCTCACTAGCCGCATGAATAGTACCAGAATATTAGAGCATATGTATGCAAATATAATTTCTTTGTTCTAGAAAGGTAATAGGCCTAATTCTAGGAATTATAGATCAGTGAGTCTTGCATCAGTGCTGGACAACTATTGGAGAGGATAACTTAGAGACATTTGTAGAAGCATAGTGTGATTAAGGATAGTCGACACAGTTTTGTGAGGTGCATTTCGTGCCTTAGGATCTGATTGAATTTTTTGAGGTAGTGTCCAAACAAATTGATGAAGGTAGAGCATTGAATGTGGTATATATATTTTAGTAAGGCATTTGACAAGGCTCATTCTTAAAGTTAGGAGACCTGGGATCCAGGGAAACTTGTCTGCATGGAATCAGAATTGACTTGCCCCCCAGAGCTGAGTATAGCAGTAGATGGAGCATAGTCTGCCTGGAGATTGGTGACTAGTGCCTCAGGGATCTGTTCTGGGATCCCTACTCTTCATGATGTTTGTAAGTGACTTCAACGAGGAAGTGGAAGAGAGGGTTAGAAAGTCTGCTGATGACACAAAGGTTGGTGGTATTGTGGATAGTGTAGAACATTGTTAAAAGTTATAATGGGACATTGATAGGATGCAGAGCTGAGTTAAAAGTGACAGACGGAGTTTAATTTGGAAAAATGTAAAATGATACACTTTGGAAGGTCAAACATGGTATGTTTCTTAGAAGTATGATGGAACAGCAGGGTCTTGTGGTCCATGTCCATAAATCCCTTAAAGTTGCCATGCATGTTTATAGGGTAGTTCAGAAGGTGTATGGTATGTTGGCCTTCATTTGTCAGGGGATTAATTCAAGAGCCCAGAGGGAATGTTGCAACTCTATCAAACTCTGGTTTGGTCACACCTGGAGTATTGTATTCAGTTCTGGTCACCTCAATATAGGAAGGATGTGGAAGCTTCAGTGATGGTGTTGAGGAGATTTAGCAGGATGCTGCCTGGTTGGATGTCAGAGGTAGTTCTCTTTGTAGAGAGTGGTGGGTGTGTGGAGCACATTGCCAAGGGGCAGTGGTAGAGGCAGATACATTAGGGACGATTAAGAGACTTTTTCATTGGTACATAGGTGAAAGAAAAATGTAGGACTATCTGGGAGGGAAAGGTTAGATTGATCTTGGAGTAGGTTCAAAGGTCGACACAACATTGTGGACTGAAGGGCCTGCTTTGTACTGTTCCATGTCTATGTATTATGTTCCCTCCAATACTTACACCAAATAACAATGATATGCCCTCTGGTTTCAGTCGTCTTCCCAAAGGGAGATAAATCTTTCCTGATGGGTTTGTCTTGTCTGCTCACAATGTAAATACCCTGGTTTATTTTGTTCCAAAGAAAACTGTAAGTGAGGACGGTCAGCGTACTGGTGACAGTGAGAAAGAGTCCGTGGAAGGCTCAGAGAGTACAGGAGAGACAAACAGGGGAAGCTGCTGGTGGGTTCAGACAGAAAATGATGGAAAGTAAAAACATGTCTGAATGCCATGAAGAAAAACTGCTTTAGAATAGTGAAGACAAAACATCAGAAGCACTGTCAGACTAGACAGCCATACTACAGAATGGTGGTTCTTCCTATTGAAGCCCCCTCTCTAAACCTTCCACATCCTTCCGATAATGAGATGATAAGAATGGAACACAATTCTCCAAGTGAGGTCTAACCAAAGTTTTGTAGTGATGCAACAGTACCTCAGTGCCCTTGAACTAAAACCTCCAAATAATGAAGGCCAACACAGCATTTGCCTCCTTAATCACCCTATCAACCTGCATGGCAGTTTTGTGGGATCTTTGAACAATTCTGGGCACTTTGCCTTGGGAAGGACATATTGATCTTGGTAGCAGCATCCTGGGCATCAAGAGTTAAACTGCAAGTAGAGAGATGATCAGAAACCAAGGTTGTTTTTTCTGGAATTAAAGTTTCTTGATTGTTGTTTTCAAAATATTGAAAGGTAGTGTGGAACTGGTAAAGAAGCTCGAGAATTAGAACCAAGATGTTTGTGTTTGAAGTTGTGGGAACACTCCTACACACAGAAAATGGCAGGAATTCAAAACTCACTGCTGCAAGAAGCATTGAATAACAGAACAAGGAAAAATGAGTGATGAGAAATTTTCAGGGCAATCTATTTGAAAGCAAGTGCTTGACAAAGAATTTCAGACAGAAGAGCAGGCAGAAAAAAATTCAGTGATTATCCTTCCACGAATTAGAACGTAAGATCGTAAGACTTCATAAAGCTCTAATCAGGCTGCATCTAGAATATTGCATTCGATTCTAGTTGCCTCACTATGGAAGGGATGTGGAGCCTTTGGAGAGGGTGCTTGAGAGGGTTACAGGATGCTGCCTAGATAAGCAGGCTTGTACTGGAAGGAGAGGTTGAACAAAGAGTTTTTCCACTCAAGTGGAAAGGCTGAGGTAAGTCCTGATAGAAGTTTATAAGATTAACTTACAAAATTCTCTGACGATACAAAGATTGGAGGTGTAGTGGACAGTGAGGAAGGTTTTCAAAGTTTTCAAAGATTTGGACCAGCTGGAAAAATGGGCTGAAAAATAACAGATGGAGTTTAGTACAGACAAGTGTGAGGTATTGCACTTTGGAAGGAAAAACCAAGGTAGAACATACAAGGTAAATGGTAGGGCACTGAGGAGTGCAGTAGAACAGAGGGATCTGGGAATACAGATACAAAATTCCCTAAAAGTGGCGTCTCAGGTAGATAGGGTAGTAAAGAGAGCTTTTGGTACATTGGCCTTTATAAATCAAAGTATTGAGTATGAGAGTTGGAATGTTATGGTGAGATTGTATAAGGCATTGGTGAGGCCAAATTTGGAGTATTGTGTGCAGTTTTGGTCTCCGAATCACAGGAAGGATATTAATAAGGTTGAAAGAGTGAAGAGAATGTTTACAAGGATGTTGCCGGGACCTGAGAAACTGAGTTACAGGGAAAGGTTGAATAGGTTAGGACTTTATTCCCTGAAGTGTAGAAGAATGAGGGGAGATTTGATAGAGGTATATAAAATTAAGATGGGTATAGATAGAGTGAATGCAAGCAGGCTTTTCCACTGAGATTAGGGGAGAAAAAAACCAGAGGACATGGGATAAGGGTGAAGGGGGAAAAGTTTAAAGGGAACATTGGGGGGGGGGCTTCTTCACACAGAGAGTGGCGGGAGTCTGGAATGAGCTGCCCGATGAAGTGGTAAATGCGGGCTCACTTTTAACATTTAAGAAAAATTTGGACAGGTACATGGATGAGAGGGGTATGGAGGGATATGAGCCAGGTGCAGATCAGTGGGACTAGGCAGAAAAATGTTTCGGCACAGCCAAGAAGGGCCAAAAGGTCTGTTTCCGTGCTGAAATGTTCTATGGTTTCTATTATGACAGGCCTAGATATGTGGACAGCTGATTTCCTTTTTTTCCAGGGCTGAAATATCTGGTACTTGAGGCCATGCATTTAAGATGAGAAGAAGGTAAGTTCAAAGGAGATGTAGAGAGAGATTTTACACACAGAGAGCAGTGGGTACTTGTAATGCTCTGCAAGAGGTGGTAGTGGAGGCAAATATGATAGAGGCACTTAAGAGGCCCTTGGACAGGTACATGGATGTGCAGAGAATGGAGGGATGTAGATACTGTGAGGTCAGTAGGGTTCTGGTTAGTTACATGTTTAATTTGAACACCTACGCTCGGTCCGCCAGAGAAAGCAGGATCTCCCAGTGGCCACATATTTTAATTCCACGTCCCATTCCCATTCTGATATGTCTATCCATGGCCTCCTCTACTGTCAAGATGAAGCCACACTCAGGTTGGAGGAACAACACCTTATATACCAGCTGGGTAGCCTCCAACCTGATGGCATGAACATTGACTTCTCTAACTTCCGTTAATGCCCCTCCTCCCCTTCTTACCCCATCCCTGACATATTTAGTTGTTTGCCTGTTCTCCATCTCCCTCTGGTGCTTCCCCGCCCCCCTTCTTTCTCCCGAGGCCTCCCGTCCCATGATCCTTTCCCTTCTCCAGCTCTGTATCTCTTTCGCCAATCACCTTTCCAGCTCTTAGCTTCATCCCACCCCCTCCGGTCTTCTCCTATCATTTCGCATTTCCCCCTCCCCCCTCTACTTTCAACTCTCTTAGTATCTCTCCTTTCAGTTAGTCCTGACGAAGGGTCTCCGCCCGAAACGTCGACAGGGCTTCTCCTTATAGATGCTGCCTGGCCTGCTGTGTTCCACCAGCATTTTTTGTGTGTTGTGTGTACATGTTTATTTACTAGTTAAATTAGTTTAGTAAAACTTGGTGGGCTGAAGAGCCTATTTCTGTTTTGTACTGTTCTACATCCTGTGTATAAATATATTGTAAGGACCTTGGCCCGAAAGGTCCACTGTTATCTTTAAAGTTATTAGGGTTATAACTTTATCTTTAAAGTTATTAGGGTCCCAATAGACGATAAGTTCCTTCATGGGTCCTGTTTCCTGGTAATCTCACCCCGCTCACAACACCCAGATCTTTGAGTGTCTCTGATTCTGGGAACATGCATTTGTTTTGTTCTTATGTTGGCTGTGGCCGAGCGTAAATTTTGGAAATCCCAACCATTCCGACATACCCCTACCAAACCACCACTGTTTCCATCTCCAATTTTCTCTATCTCTTCCAAGAGACTTTTAAAAACCAACCCCAGTGACCATACGTCTAACCTGTATTCTCCACGTGGCTCAGTCTTGTACTGTTCTTGATGCTCTCTTGAAAGCATTGCATGAATGCCGATTGTTATGTCATGAACTGACCTTTGTAATAAGTACAATTAATCCTGTGGTCAGCAGTTCCCTTTTGTGCAAACATTTAACTTCTGATGCCATATCTGTGCTGATGGATTGAAACAATTCCTTCTCTAATGACATCCTTTACTGGGGGAAGACCCATTGCAATGCGTTGAGTTTTCCAGTCCACCCTTCCCTTCCAAAGACAAAGGCACCATTCATTGCCAGATAAAGCCCAGTCATGTTCTTCATGGAACAAACATAAAATGAGCAATTGGGGATTTGAGCTTGAAAGAAAACAAAAATAAAGCAGACGCGCGATTCTCATTTCACATAATTTATTTTCTGTATTTGTATCTTTATAAAAACCAACAATTAAAACATCGAGACTGTTGCATGATGCATTCAGTGCTTTGAATACATAAACCCTCCAGCGGGGGAAACAAAAAATAAAAGATTCATTTTCAGGAGTGCTGCTTTTTCTTTTGAAGGTGGGGTAAAGTGTCTCCCATGCAAGAAAACAAAGGGAGTTGTTATCTTTTGAAGGAAGGGGGACATATCTATGGAGATTTGAAATTGCATTTAGTTGCAGGATAGATACAAGAAGGAGCTGTGGTGACGCTAGCCTGTTTTCTGTGATAGCCATCTGCCCAAGTGACACTGAAGCAACGACTCACTGATCAGCTTGCGAGTGTTGCTGTATCAGTCCCTTGGTAACAAAGCAGAAACCCACAAACTATTTTTGTACATGCAACCAAATCGTCATTTTCTAAGAAGGAGCTGTCATTTATTCTACCGCCTTAGACGCTGCTCCACCTCACAGAATCACACAGATGTGCTTGTAAGTTTTCTTTAAAAGTCACAAATGCACAAGTTATAAACGTGAGCTTCAGAAAATGCCTTGAGGATTTGTTGTATGATTGCTTGTCCTTGACTGCATACAATAATCTCACTGGGTGTCATGAGTCAATAAATCCAGATAAAGCACCGTCCTTGCAAAGATTGTAAAAATGCAGCTGTGACTTCCTTCAACTATGTTTGTGCACTATTTGGGCAAATATTTGGAGGACCCTGGGTCTGCCAGGGTGTGGTGAGAACCAACTGCAGATTTCCTACCAGAGACAGGAATGACAGGATGGCTTATAATGTCAAAGTCAGCTAGGACCTACAGGAAAGATATCAATACGATTGAAAGAGTGGGAAGAAAATTTACAAGGACGTTGCTGCGACTTGAGGACCCAAGTTATAGGGAAAGGATGAATAAGATAGGACTCTATTCCCTGGAGTATAGGAGAAAGTGGGGACATTTGGAGGAGGTATACAGAATTGTGAGGGTTACAGATAGGATAAATGCAAGCAAGGTTTTTCCATTTGGGTTGACTGAGACTAGAACTAGAAGTTAAGGGTGAAGGGTAAAGTGTTTAAGGGGAACATTAGGGGAACATCTTCACTCAGAGGGTGCTCAGAGTGTGGAACGAGCTGCTAGTCGAAGTGGTGGATGAAGGTTCAATTTCTACAATTCAGAGAAATTTGGGTAGGTGCATTGATGGGAGGCGGATGGTCCTGGTGCAGGTCAATGACTAAGCAGCGTAATAGTTTGGCATGGACTAGAAGGGCTGAAAGGCCTGTTTTTTGTTGCTGTAGTGTTCTAAGACTGACTCTAAGGACAAAATGACCTTTGATTTATTTGGAACAGAAACTTTCCTGGTATTGTACATGTAACTAAATCCAATACAAGTTATGGACAGCTCCATTCCACATAGGCACATCTAACAATCTTTTCACTGTAACATCAAAGGCAGTGGTATGATGTTGGCATTGTAGGAGATAGGAAATGACACGTTCCTGAAACTTTATCAATGTGTGCGTAAGGAGCAGGGCTAGGGGATTATAAATGGTAGAGTTAGCATGAGCTCTTGGGCTTGAAATCTCTGGGCAAACAGCAGACAGGGAGACCCCTTCAGAAAGGGGAAGGGAGGGAAATGACCTTTCATCAACTATTCAAGCAGATCTTGATGAGGGGTTTTCAACCTTTTCCTCCAGGTGCTGCCTGACCTGCTGAAGGCTTCTGGCATTTTCTGTACACATCTCAATGAGAGGATCTCATTTATTTGAATGCACCACCAAGCACTCCAAAGCTAGTTAATTGGCTTTCTTTTCATTCTCATCCCAGGCTGCGTTTAACGTGCACATCTAACGAGTGGTTTTGCTGAAGTTCTAAGATTTTTGGATCTCCCACCATTTATGATTTTGTTTCTAAGGTATTCAAGGGACAGTCAGATCATCACAAATCACATTTAGAAGTCCCTGTGTCTCCCAGCTTGCCCATGCAATCCGCTGAATTACTATAACCTTATTCTCAGGTTTCTGTTAGAGCAGATTCTATATTACTGAATACTTGGGATTATGATTAGCCCCACTTTCTGGGATTATTGCCAAGAATCAACTCTTAACCTGTGGTAGAGAGAGAAAGACACTACCAGTCCTGGGCACTGCAAAATGATATAGTGTGATGCTGAAACGAGTTCATGTCTCACCACTTCTATAAGGAATTTATAGAATCATAGAGCATAGATATGAGGTCATTGGCCCTCAGTGTCCTGGCCAAATATCAAATGCCCATTCCTACTAGTTTAATACATCTAAGTTATCAAGATTTCTCTGGCCATTCATTTTGTACCAATTTTTAACCAAACAGTTAAGTTGGTGGGTTTGATGTCTCACAGGCTAAACTTAGATAACCTAGGCTCTTCAGCTACAGAAATAATATTTCCCTATTAAAAATCCATCTAGCCCAGGGGTTCCCAACCTTTTTTATGCCACAGACCCCAACCATTAACCAAGGGGTCCATGGACTCCAGGTTGGAAACCCCTGATAAAGACTCCATTTCCCTTGGTCTATCATTACCAAGCTGTTTATCAACTTCTACACAAATATTCTCCTTGGAGCTCTTTCCCATACTTTTCTCCCCAACCAAGATGATTATTTCTCTGCCCCACCCCCATTGTTGACAAGCCCCATCCATCAAATTCCTTATCATTAATTTTCCATCTAACCCCAAAGATGGGCAATCATTGTGCATTTATAAGCCTCCATGCACAATATTCCAAATTGGACATGATCCCTTGTGCAGCATCTGGGAGGGTGGTTCTAGTATTAGGAATGTTTTGTTGAGATCTGATGTGGTATTTAACTATTTAAATCTTTTAAGAGTCTGATTTAAACAAAACTTCAATGTTAACAGAAGAACCAGAGAATTTGGAAGATGCCCAGCTGGTCAGGCACATTAAACAATTGCAAAGTGATAAAGTTTCATTGAAGGATGGTTTTGTGAATGAGGCAAACGTCGGTGGTAAGATGAGTTTGAGTTGGAGAGGCAGTGTCATGGACTCTACAGCAGGTTCAAGGTACTCCTCAGTTCTTGGGACTGTCTCGCTTCAGGTGATACAGAACAACATGTGCAGTAGGGCAGAAAATGAGTCCTTCATTCTAAGTGAGACATGGACGCTGCACAAAATAAATACTCTTCAATCAATAAGAGCAATGAAACCATGAGTTATAGTTCACAATGTTAAATCTGCACATTCTCAATGGGCACAGTACTGGTGCTGTTTCAATCCAGTACATCACAAGCTGCTGTTTAGAAACATCATTACATACTCTGTGTTGGATGTTCACCTCTCTGCCTTGTATAATCTTGTCCGGTTAAACTTTGTCCTCTACCCCCGCCCCTACATAAGTCAGGATTCTGGGCTGGTGCAATAAAGTCCCTTCTGTTTATACCCGTAACTCACTTCATCTCTTATCCTCTCACTCGCATGTGCACATACACACATGCACGCACGCGTGCACACACGCACACATACACACGCACACCAACAGAAGCAGCAAATTGTCACAAAACAAAGAATGAATTGACCGTAGTAGGAATTTCTCACAGGCTGCCATTGTCCTATTTCTACCAGTATCCATAGAAACAGCAGCCAGGGATCTCCCATGATGCTTCTCTTTATTAAAGGGTCCTGCCCCATGGCAAAAGTCAGTCTTCTGCCTTCTTGTAGTCTTCCAATTATTTTACAAGTGACTTTAAGTCATAGCACAATGTCTGCTGTAAAAGGCATTGAATAAACATATCCCAGCCAGTGGGAGCAAAGCCCCAAGATTCGGCCACTTTCTCTCTGTACAGTCACGATCCGAATCTGAATCAAAATCAAATTTACAAATTTAAAGGCAAGTGACCAAACCAAGTCTCTTCTCTTCCAAAATGGAGCTAAAGTCTGATGCAGTGCAAATGATTCGCAGAGTCTGGTGTGTACAAAGTGGTTGCTTCATGCTCTGTTCAAAAGTGTGGCCCTGCAGAAGAAGTGAAGAAAAGGCATGTTAGAATGTTGTACAGAGTACTGCCTTGACTCAGGTGTGTGGACGTGGATCCAGCATCCACTGCAGTGACTCAAGGAAGAACTTCTCAAGAAGTGCTGAGGGACTGCAGCAGTGTCAAGATGCCCTCCCTTTCAGATGAGATGTTAAACCTGCATGCATTATGGCTTCATATTGGGTGGCTGATGGCATTTTGAGTATCCCTAACTGATGAGATTATAACTATTCACCCCAATTGTCATTGGGTGCCTTTTCATTTACTACTGTTAGAATGAGCTGTAGAATTGTTATATTTATTGTAGCGTAACTTACATAAACTTGCTTGCCCTTTCATATAATTACCTGCTACTTGTTCATTGTACAAAGTATTTTCTGGGAATCATGGTGCAGATGTGTCTGCAATTTTCTGGAAACCAGTGGCAGGTGTCACATTACTTGAATCTGGCTATTTTATTGGTTAACTGTTATCGACAGAATTTCTGTTTATTGCTATTCTGGTGTGAGAAGGCCGTGACTACATTTTAATCTCCTCTTTCCTTTCTTTCTCTCACCACACATTTTATTCATGGCTAGCACAAGAGGACATAGTTTTAAGGTGCTTGGAAGTAGGTACAGAGAAGATGTCAGTGGTAAGTTTTTTTACATAGAGTGTGTGGAATGGGTTGCCAGCAGCGCTGGTGGAGGTGGAAATTTTAGGGTCATTTAAGAGTCCCCTGGATAGGTACATGAAGCTTAGAAAAATAGAGGGACTATGGGTAACCCTAGGTAATTTCTAAGGTAAGGACATGTTCGGCACAGCTTTATGGGCCAAAGAGCCTGTATTGTGCTGTAGGTTTTCTGTGTTTCTCCTTCTTTGCTCTTGTAAATAAAACAACCATAAGTAACAAGTTTTATGTCTCATTCTTGACTTCTGAAGAACCTTTAGATCACAAAAGCATTAGGATCAAACAATACCAAGCACACAACGCTTCAATCTCTTCCAAGATACCAAATCTACATCCAAACAGACACAGGCTCTGCCTGGCACAAGACAGAGGCACTGACTTTTTTGGGCAAAAGCTCAGGAACTGTCTCCACCAAGATAAAGGCATCACTTTACAAGATAAAGGCGTTGCTTGGGATTTTGACATTACATTCCTGTGGAACCAAAGCATGAAGCATTGAAACTCAAAGACTACATCTATGAAAGGAGAAGAGCCATTCACTCCAGTTTAACTATTCCACTCAGCAAAGAGCATCTGCCTCTAATGGAGGGGCTCCCAAACTGGAGTCCATGGACCCCCTGGTTAATGGGAAGGCTCAATGACATGAAAAAGGTTGGGAACCACTGCTCTAATGCAACCCTGTTGGGGGTCACCAGGGAGTGAACTTGCTCAAAACTTTTGCTTTCAGTAAAAATCCCGATTAGAGAATTGCACTGTTCTTCAGAACAAATTTGACAAGAAACCCGACTTAATGAATGGGAAAGATTTTTGCTATGTTTCCAGGTTGAACCCAGATCAAACTTTTTCAGCACCTGTACACAAAGGGTTAAAGAAGCACCTCAAGGGTAGATCTCAGTACCTGAGTGACTTCCAACTGTCCTTCTCCATGTGGTTCTCAGGTCCCTCACTCTCAAATGAAGCTAAGTAAAGTGCTGGGAATAAGAGGGAGAGAACGTCAGTTAGAAATGTAAACAATAACAACAGGAGTAAATCTTCCTTTGAGTGTCTGGATGGTGATGGAGACAGATTCAGTTGTAGTATTCTACTGAGGACTGGAATGGAGAGCATTTTCAGAGAGATGTGGATTGTTGAGAAGAGCCAGCACCATTTTGCCAGAGCAGCAAAGGCTAATATGACAGAGCATATTTTTAAGGTGATTAAAATGATAGCAGGATTCTTAACAGTGTGGAGGAACAGAGAAATCTTGGAGCTTCAGTCCGTAGATCTCTCAAAGTTGCCACGCAAGCTCATAGGGTAGTTAAGAAGGCATGTGGCGTGCGTTGGTCTTCGTTAGTTGGGGGATAAAGTTAAAGTGCCATGAGGCCATGTTGCAGCTCTATAAAATTGTGGTTAAACCACCCTTGGAATATTGTGTTCTGCTCTGGTTGTCTCATTATAGGAAGGGTTCGGAAGCTTTACAGAGGGTGCAGAGATTTACATTCTCGTAATATTCCATTTATTTTACAAGAGACTTTAAGTCCTAGCTCAATGTCCAAATTGTTGGCTGTCCATTAAGAGTGTAATGCCTCTTTACAAGAATTCATATCACCCTGCAAATGCTTTCCATTCCAATCTTTGCCCAGTTCCCAAATGAACATTACAATTGCATCCAACAGTATCAAGCACTTTAGAGTCCAACTCCTTTAACTTTCATATTCGACGAGCTCCAGGTAAAATGATTTGAGATTGAGCCAATCCTCGCACGGAACCTCCTTTTGAACCCGATCTAGATCTTTCGGGGGAGGACAGCTCTTATGCTGCATTGACTTTATTCATTAATAAACAATGAGGGACTTCTGTTGTGTTAGTGTTTCTATATTTAAAAGGAGCACTATTTGTATCATGAAAGGACTCGGGACCATTCTATATTGGTAATATAGTTCTCCATCCATGGAAGGCCAAAAGGGAAGTTTTTACCTGAACTCAAATGTGATGTGCTGTGCCTCCTGTCCCTTTAAGACTAACGTTAGCCAATGCTATATCTCAGACTTATGGAATACTCACCTTCTTCTGTGTAGACAGGAGCTGTCAGAAGATAGTTTTTGATCTTCTTGTCCTTCTCAAAGGGACATTCCACCTGTTTCCACATCATAAACTCACTGATCTGTTTGGCAATTTCCCAGAATTTCTGCATCAAGAAGAAACAATAAGCATTGACTACTTGTTCTCCGAATGTTTAGAATCATGAAAAGTCTGACTGATTTCAGCCAACTTACATGTGATGTTGGCATTGCTCCTTACCTTGAAGTTAATTTGCCCATTAGGCAGTCTGTTGGCATGAATCTTGTTCAGAAAGTAGATGTCTTTGATGAAGAGATTAAAAACTGGAATGACAACCTAAAGAAGAAAAAAAAAATAACTCATTTAACGATTTATTCCCTCGAGTGGCTGAATCAGAAATAGCTTTTTTTTAATTAAATGAAATTTAAAGAGGCGAATCATGATATTTTATTCTGCCTTATCTCACTTTCACACGGTGCCTTCTTATGTCTCAATTATTAAAATTAACTTGCCAGACAAGAAATTGGTGCGAAGTTCACGCAGCCACCATTGTGAATACAAAGAGTGCTTCTATTTTTATGCAAAGAAAAATCCAACAGAAATGTGAGTGTGGATGGAGATTTGTGTGGGGGAATAAATCCAGCCTGACTAGTATGAATTCTGGCTCTCCTTCATTATCAGGAGAGGTTGAACAGGCTGTGTTGTGTTTCCCTTCTGTGACAGACTTGGAAGGTGAACTTGGCCAAGTTCTTCCAGCATTTATTCACTGGTGGGATACTGCTGGTCAGAGATGACCATCAAGCATTGTTGGCAAGGGGAACAGTTATTGCCCATTGATAACTGACCCGGAATGCTTGTGATGTGTTGCTTCCTGCAGTGTTCCCTAATGTAAGAAAGGGTTTGATGAAGATAACTAATAGAAAATTGTTTCTACTAAATAATTTCTCATTAATAAATCCGTAAGAACATTGAACATGAATATGCACTTAGTGGCCACTTTATTAGATACAAGAGTGTACTTAATAAAGTGGCCATAGGAGTGGAACCCAGTATGGTCGTCTGCTGCTGTATCCCATCCATTTCAAGTTTCGACATGTTGTGCATTCAGAGATATTCATCTGCACACCACTGTTATAACTGTGGTTTTTTGAGTTACTGTCGTCTTCCTGTCAGCTTGAACCAGACTGGTCATTCTCCTCTGACCTCTCTTATTAAAAGCGTTTTCGCCCACAGAACTGTCACTCACTAGATGTTATTTTTGCTTTTCGTACCATTCTCTGTAAACTCCAGAGATTGCAGTGTATAAGCACCCCAGAAGCTCTCCTGTTTCTGAGATATTCAAACCACCCCGTCTGGCACCGACAAACATTTCACAGTCCAATAAGATCACATTTCTTCCCCTTTCTGATGTTTGGGCTGAGCAACAGCTGGAACCACTTGACCATGTCTGCATGCTTTTATGCGTCGAGGTGCTGCAACATGATTAGATACTTGCATTAATGAGCAGCTGCACAGGTGGCCACTGATTCTCTGTAGCTATCGAAGAGTTCCTTAATTGTTCATAATGTATCTGCCTCTAGCACCATCCCTGCAGCATGTTCCATGCACCCACCGCTCTGTAATAAAATATACCTCTGTATTTTCCTTCTATCATAAATTTCTGTCTCTAGTATTAGCCACTCCTGCCATTAAATACTCAGAATTTTCTGCACCCAGAGAAAAGCGAGTAATTGAGGCCCAATTAAATGGAAGGCTGATACGCACATACTAAGGAAGTGATTTCACAAATAGGGCAAAATGAGGTAGGTAGAAAGGGCAGGAAACGATTGGCCCATTTCCAACTTAGCCATTCAGTGTAACTCTGGTGTGGCTGTTGTCCTCAAGCAGGCTTGGGGAAGGGACAACAGGAGAGAGCTCCAGCTGATGTGTCTTTTCTGCGTGGATTACTTTTGTGTTACTTTGCACCACTTACCTTCTCACGGTTACTGTGCGCTGTCTGGGATCGCTGCACAGCCCCCTGAAGAGCTGTTCTGTAGTGAGAGAAATTGCTGGAAGGATCCATGTGATTCTGTTCAACAGAGCACAAGATAAAAAAATAAATGAGTGCATGCGCACATTGATGTGTATCTGTTTACATATGTGTGTATCCATACATTGGACTTTTACCCCAGGTATGAAACCTCAATTTCAAACCAAGCCCTAATTTGGGAAACATGACTGGATTCTGTCAGATTCTATGTCACACTCATATCCTGGGCATTGATGGAGATACAGCTATTTGGGTCTCTGTGTCGCCCGATCAAAGATGGCACAGTCAGCTTCTAGAGGAGCGAAGGCAGTTCGCTCCAAGTCGAGAAGGCAATCAGTGCCTTGGTAGCGGTTAGCGTTACACTATTATGGTTCAGGGTGTCGGAGTTCAGAGTTCAATTCCAACATCATCTTTAAGGGGTCTGCGCATCCCCCCCCCCCTTGGAATGTGTGGGTTTTCTCCCACAGATCCTGTTTCCTCCCACAGTTCAAAGACGTAACGCTTGGTAGGTTAATTGGTCATTGTAAATTGTTCCATGATTGGGCTCAGATTAAATCGGGGGTTGCTGGGCGGTGCAGCTTGAAGGGCCGCGAGGGCTTCCACGCTGTATCTCAATAAGTAAATAAATAAAATATGTAAGTGGTTAAAATCGCAAGGGTCTTAAGGAGAAAGCAAGCAAGGATTGATTAGAAAGATGTATCAAAGAGCCAGACAGGGCCAAATGGCTTCTTTCTGTGCTGAACTATTCGATGAAAGGCACAGCGAAGTTGCAGAGTATTACACAATGGTAGAGCAAAGGGGAATGAAGATTTGTTGGGAGATTGAACATTAGCACCTCAAGTCATAAATCAATGCTGTGGGATTGACAGCTTCTGCTTGTGCTGATTTACAGGAGACACTGACCCACTTAATGCAGGCCATTGACTCGATTAATTACAGGATGTTGATGCAATGTGAGCGCATTAAAACGGTTTCAGTCCAGTGCCAGGTAAACACAGCTGGTGGAGAGGTGAACACCCTCTCTATGGTGCAAGCGTGGCCATGCAAGACGGAAGTATCTACGTTTGGAAATGGATATCCGCAGCGAAGGGGACACAGGTCAGATGAAGAGCGCGGACCACATGTGCGACAGTTTGTGTGTTTTTTTCCATTAGTTCCCTGCAGAACTGTAGACCTCAACCCGAGCACCATCTCAGCTTAGCCACAGGATGGTGTTCACTGGGCAGCCTAATCTGTCACAGACAGTGAACTGCTCTGTTTCTGTCGACAACCAACACAGTCTGAGGATTGTGCTGGGGGCAGTATGCAAGTGTCGCCATGTCTCTGGCAGCGACACAGCATGCGCACAACTCAATATCCCTAACCAAAAGTCACTGGAACGTGGGAGGAAACCGGAACAAACAGATGGAAGCCAAGTAGTCACAGGGAGAACGCACAAACTCTTTACAGGCAGCAGTGGGAATTAAACTTTACCTGGGAGCTGTTGAAGTACTACTCACTCATTAAATGCTGCCCTACAGTGAAGCAGAAAGGAATTAGCCCACTGGTATTGGCCTCATTATCAACTACTTCCTGTCCTACACACCCCCACCCTTCAAGGTTTTAGACACATTCTGCCCTCCCCACTCCACTCCCCTCAGAGCTCTTTCTCCATCTTCCATTATGGAGACACATCTCCCAACATCTGGGTATCTCAGTGATGGAGACTGAGGGATGCCCTGGCCAAACTTCAGTCAGCAGGACTGAAGGACTTGCCAGTCAGGTGGCAATGGAGCTGATGCTCTGAGCCACCCAAGAAAGTAGTACCAGCTCCGACTTGGTGCTCTCCTACTTTCAAAAGTGCAAGCTCACAGCAGAAGTTCAGATTGCAAATGGCATGTAGCATCTGAGGGAACAGCCCCCGCTGTGTTAGACAAAGGTGCTGTCCACACCAGCCCCCACTCTTCCCACCTCCACCTGACCTTCACTTACTTCCAAGACTTCAAATTTCGCCTTTTTGACCTTCGACCAAGTTTTCTTCAGTCGGGCAACAGGGCTGAGGTTCATGCCGGCTACAAAGGGGAGAAAGGAGAGAGAAGTCAGCAGAGGAAATGGGGTTCTGCATGAACATCTGCGAGTCAGCAGAGTGAATAGGAGAACGAGGCCCCTTCTTATTTTACAATGACTGACACTTATTTAGTACCATTAATGGAGTGAAAAACACCAAGCATCTTCACACAGCTGTTAGCAGGCAAAATTAAATACTAGGCCACATCAAGGGGCATTCAGGCAAGTGACTGATGAAGGGTCTCAGCCCAAAACATCCACTGTTTATTCATCTGCATAGATGCTGCCTGACCTGCTGAGTTCCTCAGGCATTTTGTCTGCTCAGACAAGCAACTGAAAACCTGGTTATAGATTCTAAGGAACAATTTAGTGGAAAAGGGATGGATAAGGAGATTAAAGGTTGGAACTACAGGACTTGGGCCTAAGCAATTGAAGTCATGGCAACCTGCAGTGGAAGCAGTAAAATGGGGGGTGCTGAATAGGAAAGAAGAGAATTTTGGAGAGCAAACTCACATATGATTGCCATTAGGGAATTGAAGTTTCCAATGTTGAAACATTCTCTTGCCACGTCGATGAAAAATTCGACCACACGCGTTCGCTGTTTCTTTTTTCCAACCTGTGAGTGGACAGAAATAGCCTGTGAGACTGTGTGGGGGATGGTAGAGTTATGACTTGTCCCCCGCTCCTGATCTATGGTCATCTGGTATGGGAGGAGGGTTGTGTGTGTATGTGTGGGGTGGGGTGGGGGGGGGGTTTGCTGGATCATTTGGGGGATCTCCTGGTGGATTTAGCTCCTGGGCCTGGCCAAGCAGGTAGTTGAAGACTCTGACTGCCTGCTCCTCTTCAGGAGTTATGTTTGTACCCACGTGTCCTTCAAGGAGCACGCAATCTCTGTGGGTACAATGCGGGATTTCCGAGAATGGTGCTCCCACAGGGAATTGAGTGTTTTGTGGATAATAGTAATCGTACTTTAAATTGAAATCATTAATAGATTTGTGAACCCCTGATTATTGTATGTATTTTTGTGAGAAAGGGCATGCAGACTGCTTGTTAAGCAGACAACTGGACAGGAATTATAATTTCACCTCTTTATTCCCCACACACCAGCGCAATGCACTGCATATGCCAAGGCACACGCGGTGCCACATGCTCAGCAGAGACTTGAACTGTGGCCTATTAAACAGGTGTAGCGACCCCGAGAGTGAGGAGCTGTACTGTCGTCACAGTAGTTTGCTTGTTAAAAGAACTCTCTTCCCCACCTCTGACCTCCAGACAGCAATGCCAAGCGATTGCAACACCAGCATTGCTGGCATGCATCGCAGCGCGGCAGCTGGGGTGACTAACTGGCTTGCCAGGAGCCGAGAATCATCACTGTTAACTCACTCTGCATATCTCGGTGGCGACCAGCGAACTCAGCCGATTAAACCAGTTGTCGCAGGCTTCCAAGCTGTATGTCTTTTTGATGTCACTGCGACAGGTCTTGAAAAGAAACAGAATAAAAGTCTGAGCGTCAGAGCGCCTGTCCGCCAGTCCAAGTTTTGATTAATGATTTTCTGACCCTGGAGGGCGTTAATGCCCGCGGGCAGCTCAGAGGTTTCAGGTTCCCCGCCTGCTCGTTACAGCTGTTTGCTGATGTATCAGAGGCTCCAGGACGCTCACATTCCTGACTGGGAGCCACAACAAAGATTCAGCAACAATCTATCAAACAAAACGGCCCATTGCAGGCAGACCAGAACAACTGGAGCTTAGAATTGCTTCAATCTGCTGGACCACCAGCTGTGAGACATCAGTATTACAGCCCGCTGGACGTATCTGTCTGAAAGCAGTGGCCCGCTTCACCATCATTCAGGCTCCATTGGAAAAGTGGACAAGGCAACATCAGGCAGTGACATCTCCAATTATGCATCGTAGCCCCTCTTATTAGGCCCTGATTCAACTGTATTTTAATAGCTAACTTGCAGATGGAGTTGGTGGTAAGGAAGGCAAATGCTCTCATTTCGAGAGGATTGGAATGCAAAAGCAAGGACGTAATGCCAGGGTTTTGTAAGGAATTGCTCAGACTTCACCTAGGGGCTTTGGGCCCTTTATTTAAGAAAGGATATGCTGCACTGGAGAGGGTTCAGATGGGGGTTCATGGGAATGAAAGGGTTAACGTATGAGGATCATTTGGTAGCTCTTGGCCTGCACTTGTTGGAGATTAGAAGAATGGGAGGGGGGGTGGAGGGAATCTCACTGCAACCAATTGAATACTGGAAGGCTGCTGGGAGAGTCTAAGACCAGAAACCACAGACTCAGAACAGAAGTAAGTCCCTTTAGAACAGAGATAAGGATGAATTTCTTTAGCTGGAGGGTGGTGAATGAGGCTAAAGAATTTGGAGACCAAGTCTTTTAAAGAGAAGGTTGATAGGCTCTTGACTAGAAAGGGCATCAGGAGTTACGGGGAGGAGGGAGAATAGGAGAAAGAGATAATAAATCAGGCATGATGGAATGTTGGAGCATACTTGATGGGACAAATTCTGCCCCTATGTCTAATGGTCTTATGCTATCATCTTTCAAAATATCATTAACATGACCTGACCGCAAAGTGTATATTATTAACCTACTGGTGTAAGGAGACAAAACACTTTACAATACTGTGGATCCTGCCTAGTCCAACTATGTGCATTGGGTAGAGCAGGGTTGGATGTACTGTATACTGTGATAAAATATCTGGGGTTGTATTATACCAACTCAGTACCACGTATGTCAATGAAAGAGCACAGAGGTTGGAAATCTAAAATTAAATCAGAAAGTGCTGAAAATGCTCAGAGGTCAGACTGTATCTGTGAGAGAAGAAACAGAGTTCATGTTTCAGAACAAAGACTCTTCACCGGAAGTTGATTCATTGCCCGCCCCCCATACGGTTTCTTTGTAGTAAGGTTCAGATGTTGAATGGCCTCCTCCAATCCCTTTGTGCCAAACTTTGGAGGTCTGTGTGCAATATAATATTTCTGTTTCTATTTGAGAAGGAGATGCCTTTTCGATTTATTTTTTGAGGTTTAGAAGCAAGTCCATTAGCTCGGAAGACTAACTCGCTTTCTCTTCCTACTGATGCAGCCTGACTTACTGAGCATTTTCAGAACTTTCTTTTCTCATTTGACCATATACATTTCCTCTTGATCAGTATGTGCTGTTCCATCATCAAACAGGTCAGCGATATGTTTGAGATGGCGCTCCAACTACGATGCGTGGGTTTGGTAAGATACTGAAAAACGTCAAGCCCTCGAGCTCAGCTTGGGTTCAGTTTTGGAGTGGGCAGGTTTTAATTTTATGCCCGGATTGCTTGTCTTTGACCAACAAGAGAAAATCTTTGTGGTCTGTGAGCCAAACTCCTAATAAGGAATTGGTAAAACTCTTGCTTTTTCTCTTACCTTATGATTGTCCATTGAATCCATGTGGTTGAATATATGCACCAGCTCCTCCGGGGTGATGTGCATTAGTCGGTCCTAAATGTGATAAGGAGTGAGCAATTAGCTTGTAGCTGCATTAATAACAGCAAATATCTCCCTCCCAAAATTACCATTGCTGCATCTTACCATAAGACCACAAAACACAGAAGCAGAATTAGGCCACTTGGCCGATCGAGTCTGCTCCACCATTCAATCCTTTTTCTCCCCCTCCTCAGCACCACTCCCCAGCCTTCTCCCTGTAACCTTTGATGCCATGGCTAATCAAGAACCTATCAATCTCCACCCTCCAGCGTGGCCTCCACAGTTGCCTCTGGAAACAAATTCCACAAATACACTGCCATCTGGCTAAAGAAATTTCTCTGCATCTCTGTTTTAATGGATGCCCCTCTTGCCCTCTTGTCCTAGACTCCCCACCAAGGGAAACATCCTCTCCATACCTAATCTGTCTAGGTCTTTCAACATTCAAAAGGTTTCAATGGGATCCCCCCACATCCTTCTAAATTCCAGCAAGGACTGGCCCAGGGCCAGCAAAAGTTCCTTTTAGGTGAGAGGCTGAATCAAAGATAAAAACCCAATTAAACATGTCCCATTGATTACAAAAATAAATGTACTGCAATATACACTCAGTGTTCATTTTACTAGATACAGGAGTAGAACTTGGTGTGGTCTTCTGTTTCTATAGTCCATCTACTTCAAAGTTCAATGTGTTGTGCATTCAGAGATGCTCTTCTGCACACCACTGTTGGAACACGTGGTTATTTGTGTTATGGTTGCATCCTATAGGCTTGAACCAGTCTGGTGATTTTCCTCTGACCTCTCATTAAAAAGGCATTTCACTCACAGAATTGCCACTCACTGGATTTTTTTTGCACCATTTTCTGTAAGCTCTAGAGGTTGTTGTGCATGAACATCCCAGGAGATTAGTAGCTTCTGAGATACTCAAACCACCCCATCTGCCACCAATAATCAGTTCACAGTCAAAGTCACTTGCATCACATTTCTTCCTCATTCTGATGTTTGGTCTGAACAATAACAGAACCTCTTGACCATGTCTGCGTGCTTTTATGCACTGAATTGCTGCCACATGACAGACTGATCAGATATTTACATTAATGAGGTGTACAGGTGTACCTAATAAAATAGCCAGTGAGCGTATATAAAAAGATCCTTATCTCACTCACCCCTCTTCTACATTATTAAGGGCAAGGAACAGGTAAATCAGTTCTGCTGCCCTCAGTCTTTCATTGAAATGGTATGGAGAGGGTGCAGGTTTTAAAATGTCTATAACCAAAATTAAAAGGGAGGTTTGAAATAAAAAAAACACTTCACACTTTTTGCATGCAGCAGCTAGGTTAACACGTGGAATTCACACTTACAGCCTGTTTCTGAATCCAACTGAAAACTGACTAAGTTGTTTATATGTGAAAGGTGACCAAGTTGTTTATAGGTACTGGAAATAGTTTTATATTTATTTATCAAGATGCTGGTCCTCCAAACCACAGCACCCCCGATTAAATCTGAGCCCAATCCTGGGACAATTTATAATGACTGATTAACCTGCTAGCCGGTATGTCTTTGGACTGCGGGAGGAAACCCATGTGGTCACGGGGAGAACGCACAAACTCCTAAGGGGCAGGGGTCCACGAGGGGAACTGGATCAGAGCAGAGTGGTCTGTTTTTGTTTTGTTAATGATTCTTAGAACCTGTGGTCTTGTGTAGCTTTTTACTTCCTCCCCACCCTATCCTGTTCTTGAATGGTAGCAGAGTGTGATTAGTTAACGTGTTAATGTTATGGGGGTAAGCAAGTGTAGTGACTGACACATCATCAGTGTCAAACGGTCAACAGTAACCTTGGCAGTGCTCCTCGTGTCTATTTTTCAAAGACTTTGAAGTTTACTGTCCAGTTCCTCCAATTCCTTTAAATTCAGTGATGTTCACATACCATCTCGATATGGGTTAGTTGCTGAGCTAAGACACAGGGATCATTGCACACGCTTAGTATGTCCTTCTGGCTGGACGGTGTCTTGGCTTTCAGGATGGGCAGCCTATCCGTGACCGACGGCTTGATTATTTCCCGAGCTTCCTGGTGGCTGTGGATCGAGAGGTTGCGGATCAGACTTTGGGTCATCTGGCTAATGCTTTTCTTCACACTGGAGTTTTCCTAATAGGAGAGCCAAAGGGAGACTCTGTCAGATGGAAGCAGTACAATATGAAGAAGATTTACACATCCATGTTGATTTTTATTTGTTTAGAGATACAGCACACTAACAGGCACTTCTGGCCTAACGAGACCATGCCACCCAATTATACACTTGTGACCAATTAACCTACTAACACTTCTGGAATGTGGAAGGAAACCAGAGCACCCGGAAGAAATCCATGTGGTCACAGGGAGAACGTACAAACTCCTTAGAGATGGCAGCGGAATTGAACCCGGGTCACTGGCACTGTCATAGTGTTAGACTAACCTCTATGCAGCCATGCTGCCCTAAGGCTTGTTTCTTCAAGGCTCCCTTCAGAAAGCTTGCAAACCTGTCAGCCTGACGCTAACTACTAAGCTACCACGATGTGTAAATGTGTAACACTGCCTATGTAGAATTCAAACTGCCCACCTGCTCCGTATACAAGAAGGGACAATAAGGTGACAGATATGTGTATGAATCGTGGACTGTGCTCTTTGACCAAGCGCACTTTACCCATTGTAAGAACAATATACACGTTCTGCTTATTTTTGAGGAAGTGACACGAAGTTCTAAGGAGAACATCCCTTCATACTTTTTAAGCTCTCTAAGAATTTTCTTGGAAATTTCAATAGCATAATCCCTTAATTTTCTAAACTCTACAGAGCAGATGTTTTCTAGCCTGTACAATTTCTCCTCCGGATCAGACCTGCCATCCCAGAAACAAACCTTGTGAACCCATATTGAACTTTCAAGGCCTCGACATCCTTTATTAAGTCGGAGACCAAAACCATACACAATACTTCAGGTATTCTCACTAAGGCACAAAACATCTTTATAGTAAAATATAAAGCTGTACATCACAGGACAGGCCCATGATATCTGTGCCAGAATGATGCCTATTTAAACTAAATCCATTCTGCCTATTGATAGTCCACAGCCCCCCAATCCCCACATATTCATGTGTCTATCTAACCCCTAAAATTAACATCTTTATTTTCTCTCTGGCGGTCCTTTCCATGCACCCATCACCCAATGTGTAAAAAAAAACCTGCCCCACACATCTCCTTTAACTTTCACCTTTCTTAACTTAAATGTCTGCCCTATAATATTCAACATCTCTTCCCCGGAAAAAAGATCTAAACTCTACCACATTACGTCTCCCAGAATTATATAAATTTCTATCGGGTCCTTCCTCATCCTCCGGCACTCCGGAGGAAATAACCCAGGTTTGTCCAATAGTACCCTGTACTCCAGGCAGCATCCTGGTGAACCTCTTCTGCATCCTCCCCAGCGCCTCCACATCCTTCCCGTAATGGGGGGGGGGGGGGCAACCAGAACTGAACACAGAACATAGAACAGCACAGCACAGGAATAAGCCCTTCAGCCCACGATGCAGTGTCAAACTAATTCACCTAGTGATTAGGCTCCTAAGCAAACTAATCCCTTCGCCGACGCAAGGTTCATATCCCACCAGTCTCTGTATACTCATGTGCCTGTCTAAGAGACTCTTAAATGCCTTTCTCATATTTGCCACTGCCACCACCCCTGACAGGGCATTCCAGTAACCCACCACTCCCTGTGTAAAATATTCTCCCAGGATGTCTCCTTTGAACATACCCCCTCTCACCTTAAATATATACCCTTTAGTATTAGACATTTCAACTCTGGGGAAAGAAAGATACTGGCTGTCTGTGCATCTCAGAATCATATAAGGATCTCTCTGGGAGATAATCAGGAGCCCATTGCACCCAATGTAGCCATTACTCTTTGATTGATTGATTTATTTATACATTACTGTAATAGGCCCTTCCAGTCCAACAAGTTGCACTGGCCAATTATGCCAAAATGACCAATTAACCTGAGAACTTGTATGTCCTTGGAATGTGGGGGGAAACTGGAGCACCCGGAGGAAACCCACACAGTCACAAAGAAAATGAGAAAACTCCTTACTGACAGCAGTGGGGAATGAATCCAGATCACTGGCACTTTAAAGCATTATGCTAACTATGACACCACCACGCCATCCCAATCTTGTACACAAATCCAATATACAGCTAGAAAACTATTTGCCTTCCTAACTGTTTATTGCAGTTGCATGTCAGTGTGCTGAGGAGGATGGTCTTATCTAGTGCAAAATGGCCTACTACAAAATAAGACCAGGCAGCCTTGTAAAAAGTTCCTGCTGCTGAGGGATTGACTGCACAAGTTGGGCTCTGAGGGAAGGCGGAGAGGAAACTCGGGCGTTGCAGGCAGGAAGCGGAACACAAGGCCGGTCTGTTTTACTTCATCTTAGCCTTTGTCATTTCCTTTCAAACACCACTTCATCGGGCAGGTCTGAGCAGGCCATTTCCTTTTGATTGTGGCAAGGTCACAGTGAGATCGAAAGAGCTATATACTTTGTTGGAGAGGTGGGGAAGGGGAGAAAATTTTCTTAAAATTCTAAGACAGAATGTGCTGGCTTCACTTTCCCAAACATTCCACTAATAGCTGATATTTCTCCATTTCTCTTACATCACCAGGACAAATATTTCCCAAACAGCTTCAAAATATCACCAGTGAATTAACCCTTCAGTGTCTGTAACACAAACAGCAATGCGTTGGAAACTATTCAATGTTATGCTCTTGAGGTTTGCTATGTGGCTCTGAAGAATCACTTTCATTTGGTTGCCATGGAGATCTCAGCTTTACCTTCACCACTGCTACATCTCATGCTGGTGGGGAAGAAGGAATATTAAAGATACAAATAAGGAAGAGAGGTCATCCCAAAAAATGATGGAAGTTATTTCCCTCACAATGATCCGTGGCTGAAATAATCCTGGAAGTCAACTTTCTAAGTGATTCCAGAGATATGAGAGCCCAGGAATGCACTGGTGGCATTTTATTTGCATTTTTACACTGCAGACTTATTTGCTTTGCATGTTTGACAAACTCAGCACCATACAACTCTGGGCATGCCTCCTTTCACTATGTCTTGCGTTGTGAAGGAATAGAGAAGGTGCAACTGCAAGATTCCTCATTGTCCTCAAGTGTACAACAAATCCAGAGTCCCAAGATGAACCAGCATTCTCGAAGAGGTTCGTGAGAATGATACTGGGAATGAGGAGGGATTGATGGCTCTGGGCCCGTGCTCGCTGCTGTTTAAAAGAATGAGAGGGAATCTCATCGAAACCTGCTGAATATGGCAATGTCTACATTGAATGGCATGGAGAGGACGTTTCCCCATAGTGATAGAGTCTTGGTCTGGAGGGCAGAGCCTCAGAATAGGAGGATGTCCCTTTAGAATAGAGATCAGGAAGAATTTCATTAGGGAGTGAACCTGTTGAATTCATTGCCAAAGATGACTGTGGTGACCAAGTCATTGGGTATATTTAAAGCAGAAGTTGATAAGTTCTCGAATACTTATGGTCTAATGTGAAGGGCATCAAAGGTTACAGGCAGAAGGCAGGAGAACGGGGGTGAGAGGGAAAATAATTCAGCCATGACAGAATAGAGGAGCAGACTCAATGGACAAAATGGCCTAATTCTGCTCCTATGTCTTATTCTCTTATGATCTAACATACTAGACTTATAGATTTCAGATGGTTTCTACATTAACTCTACATTAGAATGCTTGGACTCTCCTAATCTCAAACTGAATTCAAGTGTTTATCTAAAATTGTTTTGACAGTAATATTTCATTTACATAGTTTCTTTAACATAGTGAAATAACTCAAGGTGATTTGCAGGAACATTGTGGAGCAAATAGTGATTGAGTTATGCAGATGGCCTTCGAACTCAGAGAGATAAATCTTTAGGAAATTTATAAAAGAAGCAAGAGTGAGTGGAGAGGTCAATGGAGGGAACTCCAGAGCACATCAACTTGACATCTGAAGGCACAGTCACCAGTGGCTGTCTGAAACAATACTGTGTAGGAAGACAAGTGCCGGAAGAAGCAGATTTAAGCAGGTTGTAGGGATTGAGGAGGCTACAGAGATAGGGAGGGAAGAGATCATGGAAGGATTTGAAAAGTAAGATGAGAATTCAGATATTAGGGCCATGAATTTATTGCAGGAAAATGGGCCAAGGTAAAAGGTCAGTCATGATCTTTCTGAATGGAACAGCATGAATGAAGGGCAGAATGGCCTACTCTTGTTTCTATTTCTTTTGCTTTTATGTTCTCAATTTATGGCTTTAGGCCTGCTGGGCCGCCTGGAAATGGATTTAATTTCCACTTGTGTATATTGTGCTGATGTATTTCTTCCCTGCATTATTAAATGTTATCTTTGTTAGCCTGGGGATACTTGAATGCAGTAAAAGAGTGTTCACTCAAAGTAGAAAAAAATATAGCCTCGTAAAACATAACTTATTCAACCTTTTGCTCTCTCCCCAAGCAGCTGATTTTCAAGCTCAGATAACTGGAAATCACTGCTGGAATTATCATTTGGATTTCTCCAGGACAGAGGTACTGCAAGTCTACTAGACTGCAGAGGCAGGTTTGGGAATAGATCTTGGGAGAGATGAAGAGGGGTGGGATGAGGAAACTAGAGGTCAGATACTATTGGATGATTTGTCCTGCTAATGCTGCAACGTGATTGGCAGTAAAATGAAAGCCTGGTTGCACCTTCACACAGAATCTGAGTTTGGTAGCAACATCGTGAGATCTTAGTGATGGAGGAGACCATTAGTTACTGGGCATGTGTCAGTGTTTCAAATGAGTTATCCAAATAGTCTCATTCCCCACATCCTAAAATCTCCATTATTACAGGTATCGATCCCTTTCATTTTTAGAAAGTTACAGTAGAATCAACTTTCACTGGCCGTTCAGATTACACATATTCAGTCAGGGCTTTTCCTATCCCTATCATCTCCCATCTCTCCACCAAACCCTCTTAACTTCTGATAAATATCCCCTTGCCATCTTCTATAAGGACTTAGATCCAGCATATTCCTTGTCTCCACAGAACACTGTCCTCGATTTTAAATTGGGATCCAAGTGAAATATACAGCAGCTTAATGCATGGAAATGAAAATACTCCCCCAAAAGGTTTCACAATGTAGGAGGACATTAAATCAAGAAGCCAAGAAGTCAGAGAAGGCCATTTGGACCCTTTAGTGTATTCTGCCATTCAGTAAGATCTGAGCAATCTACTACAAATCCAGAACCATTTCTGATTCCCCTGCCTTTCTTTGCATCAAAACATCTATCAATCTCTGAACATAATCAAAGACTGAACTCTCCACTGATGTCTGGAGACTTCCAGTTCTGGTGGCGGCACAGTAGAGTAGTGGTTAGCGTAATGCTATTACAGCACCAGCAACCAGAGTTCAATTCCCACTGCTGTCAGCAAGGAATTTGTACCTTCTCCCTGTGACCTCCAGGTGCTCTGGTTTCCCGTCACATTCCAAAGCTATATGGGTTAGTAGGTTAACTGGTCACATGGTAATAATTGGGCAGTGCAGGCTCACTGGACCAGTAAAGCCCGTTAGCTCTGAATACAAAAAATAAATAAAATAAAATAACTAAACACATCATGAATAGTGAAAAATTCGCCTTTTGCTTTCCCTTACCTCATCGCACTGTGCTATCTGGTGAGTAATGTCCTTGAGCTCTTTCATCGATTTCTCATCTTGAAAGTCATGTGGGAATGTTTCTGTCCACTCAGTCAGAAGCTGGATGATCTTTGGGACAAATTCCTTGACCCTCGCCTGTAAGACAACAAGTCAGGAGGTTAATTTCATGACAACACTATGTTTAGATCGGGTACCTTTGACATACACATCTTAGAGTCTGTCAGAAGCTTCTGGATAGCAAACCAAATTTTGGAAGGATCAAAAACTGGGAGAGGAGGGGCAATACTGAGGCATTAAGAATTAACATAGGGCCAAACAAGAGCATGTGAGTACAGTACAGTCTAAATGCACAGGAGATCAGAGTCTGCGAGAAGGATGGTCCAGGGGATAGGTGTGATAGTGAAGGTAGAGACAAGACCACAAATGTACTGCAAAGGAATAACAAGCAACAAGGCTGCAGTTCTACAACTATTTGAAATACATTTTTCTTAACAATGTTTATTCTTTAATGATTCACAATCATTTATCTGACTGGTTCTCAACAATTAAACATTCTCAGGGTCAGTCCTGATGAATGGCCTTGGCCCCAAATGTCGAATGTTTATTCCATTCCATAGATGCTACCTGATCTGCTGAGTTCCTCCAGCATTTTGTATGTATTACTCTGGCCTACAGAGATTTATGAAGCCATCTTGAAGGGCTTATACTCGTTATTGCATCGGAAAAAAACCTCTGCAGCCACCTCAGTCATTCCAAACTTTAAAAATATCCTGACAGAAACGCAAATGCTCAAGATCCGAAGGCATCCTGAGAGTCTGGTGACCTTTCTGTGCATGTACAGTGGTACGTCACGAGAAAGGGATATTGAGAGCAAGTGCACAGGCATGCAAATCATCCTCAAGCACATGAACCTGTTTCAAACATTATACAGTACATGAATCACTGCGTCTGATCACTAACGGCAACGGGCAGTGAAGTGATTAGACAGGTGCATTCTGCCACAGGTACTGTGCTGTGGGCCGAGCCTGTTATTACTGCAGAGATCGCTGTGGGTCAGAGGGCATTGTTGTAATACAGAAAGCTGCCTGATGTTGGCACCATGCCTTGATTAACTTTCACAGAGCACTGCATGTTCACAACAGTTTGGCGTCACTGCAAGCAGCTGTGGTATCTCGCCAGGCGAGAAATGCTGGCAAACATTCACCTCAACCTGTATCTGGATACTGAGCACTAAAGGGGCAGATGAGAACATCAAATAAGGGATTCAGGGAGGAACGCCTTTTAATCCTCCTTTGACTTGTGACAAATTGGCTTTGGGAATCAACAGTAGTTAATAAAATAAACTACAATCCCTATGAGAGGGTTAGACTAGAGAGTAAATATTTAATCTTGAAATTCAACTCTCATTCTGCTAAAGCTGATTTGTATGTCAACAGCACTCTCTGGTTTGGAGGCTGTGGATCCGAGTTCTGCTCCAGTGACTGACACATAAATTTCGGCAAATACTTCAATGTTGGATGATGGAGTGTTGGAGATGCTAAAATTCAAATCCTATATGGTGTCCGGGACTCTGACAGTCTGTCTTTACAGGTGGAAGTGAAAGAGCCCAAGGCATTAACGAGGAGGGAAAGGGAGATTCCTCTTCATGACATTGCTAATATTCGACTATCAATCAGCAGTACTAAAACAAGTTAATCTGGTTATTTTTGTACTGTTATTTGAAGGTGCGTGCAAATTGCCTGACAGGTTTTCTGCATGACAACAATGATTTCTCTTTGAAAAGCTACTCTCTAAATCTCTTTGAGCAAAGAACAAAGAAGCAGGCCGTTCAGCCCACCATTTCTGTACCAACCATGATGCCAACCTAACTAATCCCGTCTGCCTTTATATGATCTGTAATTTCCTGCATGTTTTTCTGTCTGTCTAAATGCCTCTTATGCGTTCCTATGATTTATGTGTCTATCACCTCCCCTGACAGTACGGTCCAAGCACCAACCTCTTTGGAGTTGTCGTAAAAAAATGAGGAGTGCTATGTAAGTACAGATGATTCTGTACATTAGAAATTTAGTCAAGTGATGACATGATTTGGATTTCCAGCATCTGCTGAGATTCTTGTGTTTATGATATAAATAGAAAAGGGTTTTCGTCAATACTGGGTACAGCAGGTTTTTTTTCCATTGAGGTTGGGAGAGACTAGAACTAGAGGTCATAGGTTAAGTGTGAAAAGTGAATATTTAATTGGAACCTGAGGGGGAGCTTCTTCACTCAGAGGGGGGAACGAGCTGCTAGTAGAAGTGGTGGATGCGGGTTCAATTTCAGCATGCAAGAGAAATCTAGATAGGTACACGGATGGGCAGAGCAATGCTCCAGGTGCAGCACAATGGGATGAGGCAGAATAATAGTTTGGCATGGACTAGATGGGCCCAAGGGCCTGTTTCTGTGCTGCAGTGGTCTATGAATCTTTAAAAGACCTGTAAAGGAAAATCTGAACTGCAACTGTGTCATAAATTTAAAGGTGCATCTTTTATATTGTTACAGTTGAAAGGTGACAGCTGAATTTTCAGGCTAACTTTATCCTAAGCACTGGGATTTTCTCTGTAAGCACTTCTTCCTCTTTCCTCCTTTAACTCCTCTCACTTTATATCTCTTTGCCTAATTCAGCCCTTAGGGTCTGGAGAGAGCTGACGGAGAGAAACTATGTACATTGGCACAAGTGCCAAGAACCAGAGGCCACAGAGCAAAGGTGACTCAGCAAAAGAACCAGGAGTGACATGAAGGAAACGCATCCTTTTCATTAATATGGCAAACGTTTCAGGTCAGAAATGCATTGCCTGAGCGCTGGCGAGTGGAACTTCAACCCCAGCATTTAAAGATGAAAAATGAGCTTTACTTTTCACATGCACTTCAAAGCGTAGAAACACGCAGTGAAATGTGTCATCGACGTCAACAACCAACCCACTCTGAGAACGCGCTGGGGGCAGCCCGCAGGCGTAGTCAAGCTTCTGGCACCAGCGTAGCATGCCCACAACTTGCTAACCCTAACCATTTGGAATGTGGGAGGGAACCAGAGCACGCGGGGAAAAACCCACACTGTCATGGGGAGAACGTAGAAGCTGCTTACGGACGCAAGCTGGAATTGAACCCTGGTCTTACAACTGGCATTGTAAAGTGTCATGGTAACAATGCCACCCTATTCAATAGGGAGCTGGAGAAATGGCTACTGTAGGGGCACGGCAGTCGGTTGTCTGTTAACATGGCAACTCTTGGGAGCTTGCTGTGCATAAATCAGCAGCCAGGTCCTGTATTGCAACAGTAGCTACACCCTCAATTACTTCATTTGGGATGCTAGAAGGGATGTGAAAGGAGCAAATCAATGTAGGCTCTTTATGTGTGCTTCTGGGATACTGGAGATACAAACAGATGACTCACAGCCATCTGCCAGAGGCAGGCACAGATCTAACCCAGGAACTGTTAAAGCTCCCTTCTGTTACCCAGCAGAGTTTTTCCATATTCTGCAAGGACATTGTTGAAACCAACATTTCTGTCTCACAGATTATTCCCAGCAAGTGAGCTCATCAGAGCTGACAGATTTCACACTCCTAGCTGCCGATGCAGGCGTTTTGACTCTCTGTCACAAACACATATGAAACCTTCCTCACACGCCCCGTCACTGAGCGTGTGCAAGATTGGGGCTCTGTTGCTAGGAGTCTCTTTCTCATTTTTCATTTTCTGGGGTTTAAGTCATTGGCAAGGAGAGAGGAATTTGGATTAAAACAAAAGCCACATAGGCATACAAATGTTAAACCCTCGGCCTTTCAAAGGAATATCCCAAGAAAGTCAAAAAATGGAGAGCTATGTAGGAGGGAATGGTTAAGTAGATCTCAGAGCAGGTTAAAATGTTGAAAGCAGAGTTCGATACACTCTTGATTTGTAAGGGTATCAAAGGTTACGGGGAGAATGTAGCAGAATGGGATTAAGAGGTATGATAAATCAGCCATGATCAAATGGCTGATCTGGTCATGGACTCATCTCCAGCTACCTGCCATTTCCCATTAACCATTTAAAACAGAGAGGGGGAGGCATTTCAGAGAGTGTTGAATCTGTGGAAGTCATTGCCACAGATAGCTGTGGCGCCAAAGTCAATGGGCATGCAGAGTTCGATATGCTCTTGATTAGTAAGGGCTTCAAAGGTTACGGGGAGAAGTTAGGAGAACAGGGTTAAGAGGGATAATAAATCAGCTGTGATCAAATGGCAAAGCAAGTTCAAAGAGTTGAATGCCTGATTCTGCTCCTAAGGTCTTATGAACTGGCACTGATCACTCAGATAAACACCATCAGAGGGGAGCGGACACTGCGAGAGTTCTAGCTACAAGCATGTTCTGGCCTCTGACAGAACTAAAGGCATGGTTGAAGGAGAAATGTGCTTTCACGCTCTGTTCTCTACCTTATCTGCTTCCAATCCTGTTTCCAGCTGCTTGGTGCAGATTTGCCCGACTTTCACCAGCAACTCTTGAGGGTGGATGAAGACGCGGGAACTCAGGAGAAAGGTGAAGATATAAGTCCGCTGTGTGGGAGAGAAGGGAACAGACATCCTTTCAGTGACCAGTTTCACAATCATCTGAGTTTAAAACTGGGCAGGATTTTAATTGACATGCAACCCTAATGTAAATAATTTAGATAATCTAACGAGACTAAGCCTTGCACATAAGGCTGTTCTGCCCATCATGTCAGTGCCAATCAAGTAGCTATTTACATTAATCTAATTCTAAAATACCCACATTCCTACCAAATTTCCCAGGTTCTACCACTAGGGGCAATTCACAGCAGCAAATTAACCTACCAACCCACACGTGTTTGGGATGTTGGAGGAAATCAGAGCAGTGGTCATGGAAAACGTGCAAACTCCACACGGACAGCACCCCAGATTAGGATTGAACTTGGGTCACAGCAGCTGTGAAGAAAGCTTTTTCAACCTGAAACTTTAACCCTGTTTATCTTTTCATGGATGCCGCCTAACCTGCTGATAGATTCCAGATTTTTATGTTTTTATTTTAAATTTTCACATCCGCAGAGTTTTTATTTTGGACTATCCTGGGGAAGGTCACCCATTTCTCATCCAAACTGTTTCCTGTCACCAACTCAAACCCTGATAGGAAGGTTCAATACCAACACAGCCATGATCTAAACCTCTTTAACTTAAAGCAACAGAACCTGCACCTGATGAAGAAATGAGGGGATTAACCCATGCCGAATACTTACATCAGGGTAGTAATCGACCGTGGGTACCAAGTGCTCAATCAATACCTCAAGGGACCCTGATACGAGGCTGCCATCCTGGTAAACTGGGTCACCGCATTTCTCCTCCATGTCTGGTTGCACATGTCCACTACAACTGGTACCAAGCATGCTTGGGAAAATTGGTGTTTGGGGCATAGTTTCCTGGAGGGGAAAAAAAAGAGAAAGCATCAGTACTTAGGCCTGCCTCGTTCCTCCTTTCATCGAGGAACTCCTGCTTTCCTGAAGCACCACTCGCCACCTGGAAAGACCCAAAGCGCTTGACAGCAAATGGAATTGTGAAGCGGGGAAGCTAAGCAGCCGATTACACAAGAACTCCCAGTGACGATGAACAAATGTGCCTGGAAATCAGAAATCCATTCATTATTGTCACATGTACTGTGGTACAATGAAAAAAAAAACACTGTTTTTGGATGCCATCCATATCAATACATTGGGATGATAAGACGGTATGTTCGTTGTTATAATGTGTCGAAGAACGCTGAATATAGAACATGGAGCAGTACAGCAGTGCCAGCACATTAACCTACACCATAATCAATCCAACCCCTCCCTCCCATATAGCCCATGACCCTCCATAGTTGTAGCATCCATGTGATGTCTGAGAGCCTTGTAAATGTAGGAAGATGTCCAGTCAACCTGTACACAGAAAGCTCCCACAGACGATGGCTACCATCCTGCTTCCTACTGTCTCCTGGCTAAGATGATGATGACTTGTGCTCTTTCACCACTATCTATATCTTTAACTCTTACCAGCAGATATCTCGTTTTCTCACTTGGTTCACCTCACTACCTGGGTCCCATTGCTTTTGGATACTATTCCTGCACTTTTTAATAACCTTTATTTGTTATTCAAGCCTTCACTGGCTGCCGTTCATAGACTACTAATTGTGCTGTCATTGGAGAGGGTCCAGAGGAGGTTCCCGGGAATGAAAGGGTTAACACATGAAGAGCATTTGATTGGTTCTGGGCCTGCATTCCTTGGAGTTTAGATGAAAGAGGTCCCATTGAATCCTACTACAAATTGAGAGGCCTAGATAGAGTAGGCGTGGAGAGGATGTTTCCAACAGCGGGAGAGTATTGAACCAGAGGACACAGCCTCAGAATAGAAAGGCACCCCTTTAAAACAGAGATAAGGAGGAACTTCTACAGCGAGAAGGTGATGAATCTGTGGAATTTCATTGACATGGATGACTGTGGAGGCCAAGATATTGGTTATATCTAAAGCAGAGTTTGATAGGTTCTTGATTCAAAAGGGTGTCAAAGGTTACAGGAAGAAAGCAGGAGAATAGGATCGAGAGGCAAAAAGACTCGATTGACCAATTAGCCTCATTCTGCTCATATCTTATGGTTTTATGATCATAGTGTAAAACAACCACTACAGTTTCAGTTCAAAGGATTGGCGCCAAAGTGACAAGGGCAGGCTGATTTTTGAGTCACATTGGAGACAGAGTTCTTTGAGTCAGTTGTTGATGCAAAGTACACAACAAGCACATCCTTCCACTCATGTCTCAGGGCAAGAGGGCAACTGATAATCATGTCCAAAAGTCCATTGCAGAAGATGACACAATAGCTTGACAAGAACATAAATATACAAAAAAATGGACCATGTTACAGGAAGGTAAGCAAAAGCTTCATTGAAATAGTCAGAGAAGCAACAAGGTTTTGGAGAGGTGTTCCAGAAACAAATATTTGGGCAGCAAAAGCAAGAGGCAAACCAGTTCTAATCAGGGATTATCCAAGAGGCTAACAATGGATGAGCATGGAGATGTGAGGCAGGGAGAACATGGAGGTATGGCGTTTGTCAACTCAGGCCTAGGGGGCCGGCGTTGGGCATGATGACGGACTCTCCAGTCCACCCTCTCCCTCATCAGTGTGTTCAGTTCATCTACACTTGCTGCGCTGCTATCTTCTAGAAGCGTGTTGACCATAGTCTTGGGAGGGCACCCAGGGTTCATCCTCCCATGTTTGGGCTCCCATGTGATGGCTAGGCTGGTAGGTAGTTCAGGGTGGCATAGACAGTGCCCCGTTAGTTGCAGTCTTCTCGCCTCGATTTTAGTAGTGAGCATCGATAGGTCGTCATAGAGCTTGACGTTTGTCATGTGCTGTTGCACAGCACATATGGAGGAAGGGAGGGACAAAGCCATGGAAGGATTTCCAAACAAGGATGGAAACACAAAATTCCAGGCATTGCTTAACTGGGAGCCAGGGCAGGCCAGGGCATGAGGACGATCGGAAATTAGGTTTAGGTGACAAGGAAGACTTGGGCAGGGAAGTTTTCAATGACATTGTTACCAGAGAAAAAAAATCTTATACAGTACTGTGTAAAAGTCTCAGGCACATATATATAGGTAGGGTGCCCAAGACTTTTGCACTGTACTATAGTAATTTCATGTATTGCGTTGTACTGCTGTCACAAAAAAAAACAAATTTCATGACATATGTGAGTGATGGTAAACCTGATTCTGACTGTGAGTGGGAAGGGGGCAGGGAAAGCAGAGAGAGCGGGAGATACCTGAGAGACATTCTGTAATGATCAATAAACCAGTTGTTTGGAATCAAACAATTTTGCCTGATGTCTTCATGCTGCACTACCCCCCCCCCTTTCTCTGCCATACAATATAGAGTATAGACAGGAGGTGGTTATCAATGGAACATAATCAAATTTATATCCAATCAGATGCAGGAAAGTGCATTCTTCTGAAGAAATCAGGTCAATTCTTAACATGCACTGCATTCGATCTGCCTTCCAGTAGTCTGTCCTTGTGCTTTTCTCTCAGAGTTAAGCAGGTGCTTCTCACTCTGTTGGGATCTTGCTCTGTACAAGTTCTACATGTTATGGTTGCAGGAGCAACTTTGAAAAGAGCTTTGGTTTTTACCAATATTCTGAAGGGAAAGGTGAGTGTGTGCCTTTTACAAAAGTACCCATAGAGCCCTGCCTGGTCACCAGAGGACAACTCCTGTTTAGATAACACAATGATTCTCAAACCACTCCCGGGCCCTGTTTATCAGCCGGGATAAAGTCCTGCATTGTGTGCTCTGCGCAACAGGATACAAAGCCCCACTACCAAAACATAGAGCCAACACATAGGGCAGATTAAAGAAAACAATTTCGGCTACACAAGCAGGAACCCCTGACCTCATCAATGGTACTTCCTGATCCACAGCCCAGTGCTGAAAAAAAAGTGAAAAAGAAAGTCCCTCAACATTTTTAAAGAAATAGGCCACTTCCCAATTAACAATGACATCTGCAACCCTCTGGACATAAAGCTTGCTGCCCAACTGGGGCACCCCCCTGTGGGTGAAGGAAGACTTTGTTTCCTGACTGACATCCAGGTATCTGACACAGCAGTTGAGACAATACTATGCCAGTAAACATGAGAGCAAACCCTCGCAAACCATATGGCTGGTTATATCCCTTAAAATGGAAAGATCTTAGTGGGTAACAAGAAGTGGGTGGGATTAAATGGACAGCACCTTCTGAGCACTAATGCCCTTCAGTCCAGACATCCAACAGGACACCTCTCTTAGGGGCTGCAAACTGAGTGATATCTCAAGCAAGACATGATCCAGCAAAAATTCAATTTGGAACCTATTCCCCTCTCTGTTTCCACAGTATAATCAACGGCTCCATATCTGATTTTAATTGTTGACTATCTGGTTTTATCAGGACCCGACAAGAACTGACTATTCCAATTCCAATGCACAGCGAGTGTGCACTGAACACAGAAGCCTGGAGATAAAACTGCAGATTGTTATTGTACAAACATGTTTATGGAACACAACCTTCACCAGCCTCCTGTCCAAGTCAGGCGAGGTTTTGTTGTTCCATTGTAGGTAGGTGTAAACCATCAGCCAAAGCTCTCCAGTGGAGCCTAAACCAAGCGGACTGCAGACAGACTCTGCCATCGGCCCTAATCATACTTACACACTGAACAAAGCCATTTGGCCCATCAGATTTAGACCAGCTCTCAGCAATCCCATTTCACCCTGAGATCTGTTCTCTCTCACCTGCCCACCAACTTCCCCTGATTCTTCCGTATTGGGCGGGCTAACTTACAGTGACTAATTAACCTATTGACCTGGATGTCTTTGGGATTTGAGAGAAGGCAAGAACACCTGGAGGAAACCCATGCAGTCACAGGAAGAACGTGCAAAGTACTGGTGAACTTACATTTCAACAGTTAATTGTTGGAATAAAATTAAGTCAAGGCCACTTGACTGAAGTCAGAATAGCTAGTGAAGGAAGGACAGGGAGGGCTGGAACTGTGTGGCAGTTGATAGAGATGCACAATGACGACCAGTGTCATGCCACGGCATTGAGCATCTCCCAGTCGTGGTGGAAAAACTGATGGGCAAATAAAAAGAAAAATAGCCGGATTACTGTTCAATCCTCTATTGACCAATACAGGAAGAAAGACTGCTTCATTCACATTCCAGAACATTGCTCACCGCTCGTCAAACATCTTGTGAATGCAGCAAGTTAAAAATACACAACTATCTCACTTCGTCTTGGCAAAGCCAGGAGGTGGCTGGAGAAAGATTACACGTACATGCTCTCGGCGTACGCAGCCTGCTCCAGAAAAAAAATGGCCCGGCGCAGCACCTGGCGTGCGATAACCCTTTGTTGAAAACAACTTGTGAACACGGGGCGCTGTAATCCGAGTTGCGTACGGTGTGTCGAGTGGGGAGTGTTCGCGGGTTGAGGGGGTCACGTGCCGGTGTCCGGGATCAGGTATAATTGACCACCAGCTCGCTTCCTTGGAACTGGTATCGCTTTGTTATTGTCACATGGACCGAGATACAGTGAAGAGGTTGTTTTACACACCGTTCGTACAGATCATTACACGGTGCAACAATGCAGAATAAAGTGTAAAATCTACACAGAAAGTGCAGTGCAGGTAAACGATAAAGTGCATGTTCATGACTAGATAGACTGTAAGCTCAACAGTCCAACCTATCTACCAAAAACTATTAACACTATTAAATAATAGCATCAAATTGTGAGATTCAGCTCCACCTGGGACAACAGCACAGCATTTATATCAGGGGTTCCCAAACCTCACGGTTAATGGCAGGGAGTCCATGGCATAAATAAGGTTGGGAACCCCCGATTTAGACTGACAGCAGTGCGATGCAATATTGCATTGTGGAACCTCGGTTATCCTGTGATACTATTCGAAAGAGGTACAGGTTTCCCTGTTGTTCCAGCTCATATCCATACACAAATAAACTTGAATCAAACCAAAGTGAGAACACACACGAACTGCTCATGACTACACTTGCGTCCGTGGGGTCTTGCTGTGCTATTAGCCACGTTCGCCACTTCACAACGGCAATCACAATCCCCTCACTGGAATTAAAGAGTTTTGAGCTAGACCAAGACTGAGCTAGCACAATTTAAACGCAAGTCTTCTTCTCGACCCGGAGTTCCATCCGAGGGGATCAGTTCACAGTTTCGTGCTGAATATATCCAAACATGCCCACTACATTCCCGGAACCAGCCAGTCAGCTGACGGAGCGACTGTAAACAGTGAGTGAAGCTGGCGGCCCATTCCAGCCCACTCAGGGCTGTGATGCTGGACAGTAATCTAAAGCCTTTACCCCATTATCGGCGCTGAGAGGAACTGGGAACTAAACACATCGGACGTCAGTCCAGCAAACAATGAGCTAAACAGAGCGGGAGAATTAACAGTTCTGCTCTTTAGGCGGCCTGTATCAGCTCCGTAGCTAAGCGGCAGAGCCCATGATGTACAGCAAGATCCCCAAAGCAGTAACTATATTAAGGAGCCAGTTACTTTATTTTGTTTTCCAGGACTAAGTACTGACCAGCAACAGCAACAAAGATGCTGTACCCTTCTGAAAATTCTGCCACTGGATCGTACACGTCCATCTGAAAGGGCCTCGGATTAATGTCTCATTAGAAAGGTTACAGCTCTGACAGTGCCGTGCTCCCCCGCCATCGCAATGGATTATTAGGCCGGATCAGGTGCCTTTACTGTGATGATTTTTCTCAGTTTTGCAGTCACTCTCGGAGCGATCTTTTCACCACATGTATAGGGGGTTTGGAACGGGGACAAACAAGAGACTGCACGGGGGAGAAGGCGGGGAAAACCCATCCACATCTACCGAGTGTTTATACCGGTGCTAACAGATGTAAAGTACAAACTAGTCCCCTTTCGCCCAGCGACCAACACACAGAAGTAGTTAATCTTGGAGCTTTGGCTGTCATGGAGTCTTTATTTAATGCACCTGTTTTACAACCTGCCTAATTTTTATTCTTTATGTTAAAAGAAATGGAAAGGGCAACAGACCCTGCCCTATCTGTACACACATACTGAGCACACAGCTCCAGATCGGAATGCTTAGTGTTTACTGTATACATATAGGAACTGGTACAAAGGAACAGAGTACACGTTAACCAAACGAGAGATCACGGTGTGTACCAGAGACACAGACGTTAACGCTGAGGAGTATATGGGTTAGATTCTGTTTATAAGAAGTTTGAACACTGAAAAGAACATTTGAAAGACTTAACACTCATACTCAAACATGAAGGGAAAGAAAACGAATCCTTACCCTCATCCTCCGCAGTAACAGGTTTGTCTTCTCTCTCCGTTGTGGCTCAGTAAGACACTGAACACGCTTTGCTCCAGCAGCCCCAGATGAAGTGAAATTAACTTCCCCAAACAAAAATTCCCGGTGGGGTTACCCTGCCTCTCTCTCTCTCTCGGCTCGTACTGACTGTGTGTGAGATAGTCTTAGACTTTGTAAATAAGACTTCGGCCCCTCCCACTTTTACTCCCCCTCTACTGCCTCCTTTGCGAAGTAACCAACCCAACAGGTTTGAGACTGCACTTCAGTGTTTGAAAAGATCATGTTCTATAGCACCTCCTAGATAGCAAGCGGCAGCCAGAATAACAGAACACCCACGATAGGGACAATCTCAAAATTCCCCCATTTACAATAAGCGTAGGCAGTTATTTGACTCACTGTTGATCAAAATCGCAATGCTTCTCTTTTTTTGAAGCTTTAATGAAAAACATTGGAAATTTCCCCCAACTTCAACTCGTGTTGTCAAACACTCTGACTCCCTCCCAAACTTTCTCTTCCACCCTTTTCTCCTTTAAGGCATTTATTGTATCCCGTCTTCGCCAAGCTTTTGACCCTCTCTGTTCTGTTGCTTCTTTGCCTCAGTATTTCAAAATATTACTACTTAATTGACTCCGATTGAGAAATGCTTTCCTCTGTTAAAGCTGTTGTATAAATGAAAGTTGCTGTGGTTATTGACTGATTTACCACATCTTTCTTCTGTATTCTTCATCCCACACACCTGAATGGAGAAGCACTTCCCAACTGTAAACACTGCTCCCTCCCCCACGTTACTCTCCATTAAATAGTTAACCAAAGGATTCTTAATGCGTGGCTCTGTATGTTGGCACCCAATGTATTCCCATCATTTAATCACTCATACACACAATAGGGTATTGGATTTACTGTGTATGATTGCACCAATATGAGTCTCAGTACTGTATATGGTGACATACATGTACTTTGATAATAAATTTACTTTGAACTTTTGAAAACTGAGGTTCAGGAGTTTATAAATTGTCCTTATGAATTTGTTGACTAGATTTTATGCCTAATACAAGGGGCAGAATTTTAAGGTGATTGGAGTATAGAAGGATCATCTGTGTCTTTACACAGAGAGTAGTCAGTGTATGAAACATCCCGCCTGGGGTGATGATAGAGGCTGATATGTTAGGGACATTTAAGAAACTCTTAGATAAGCACATAGATAGAAAGATGGAGGGCTATGTAGGAGAGAAGGGTTAGAGTGAAGGTTGACATGACATTGTGGGCTGAAGGACCTGTACTGTGCTGTAGGGTTCTATGTTTCTATAAAGCAATGTTAAATTTTCAGATTAGGATTTAGTCTAAAGTTCCATCTGCTCCTTTGGGATGATGTGTACACTCCCACACTGATTTAAGAATCCAAGTCAACACTCTGCCAGCCCCTATCCCCTAATAAGACCTGATAGAGAATGGGTTGAATTTCTTCTCTAGTGCTGTGATTCTAACCACCAGCTAATAGAAATCCCACTTTATTTACCTCATTTGTACTTTGTTGAACCTTGTGGTACAACATGACTACCTAAGTAGACTCTCCAACAGTCTACACTTCTACTTCAGGTTCCAGCAGTCATTTGCAAGAAAGGTGCCAGGCAAAAAATAAATTATATGTCAAGTGAAAGATGAAAGATTAGCTTTATTTATCACGTCCATTGAACTTTATAACTTAATACGTTGTATGTGTCAAATCAAATTAGTGAGGATTGTGCTGGCAGCCCGCAAGTGTTGCCATGCTTCCAGTGCCACCAGAGCATTCCCACAACTAATCCTAAATGTGGAAGGGTACCAGAGAATCTGAAGGAGACCACGTAGTCACGGGCAGAACTCTTCAGAGACAACGGTGGGAATCGAACCATGACTTACAACCGGTTGCTATAAAGCAATGTGCTGATTGCTACACTGCCGTGCCATGCCGAAAATGAGCAGTCAGACCAGGAGCTAGGATTTGCATGATGGGCCAAATGGCCTCCTGTGCTGTCCTATCCTAGGGTTCTGTATGATGCAGCAGATGGCAAATTTGGCAGTGCACTTCACCCTGCGTGCTGCACCTTTCTGTGCACTCACGTTTCTGGTCTAGACTTGAAGTGACACAGAGCCAACCTGACAGGCAGTAATGAAAGTTAAAGGCTATCATAATTCGCTTATCAGGAATACCAAATGTACAAACTGCCTTCATTAACTCCCATCTACATGTAAAAATCAGCTAATTCTCCTGCATAACAGGAAGTGACTGCTTTACTGAACTTGGGCAAGTAAAACTATTAGTCTAATTGGGTATGACGTGTTATTGGATTAGCCCAATTAATCTTCTATTATGTAAATTCAATAATGAAAAATAAATGTGCTCTCTAAGCTTTGAGGCACCCTCATTGAAGGGTCAACCACCTGTGTGCTGGGGAGAACCAAACTGATGAAAACGAAACTGAATAAAATGCTTGTTTTATAATATTTATTTCTTCCCCTTAGTGCCTGAAACTGAGAGTGTGGTTGGACTGCCCTTCTGAGAAGGGGGGCAGTGCTGATAACACAACTCCCGCCCTGGGCTGAGGGAGAAAGTGGTAGCCCGCATGATTCAGATATCAACGGTTGGATAGCAGTGTTGCTTGCAAATGTGGCTGATTTTGTGAATGGTGTTTAATTGCAGAAGGGCAAATTCTCCTCCACACTGCACCACCATAACGCTCTGTATACTTCAGAGTGTAATGACTGTTAAATGTTAACAGCTGATGGACAACATTAATAATAACCCAGTCCTATCCAGCAACACCCAGCTTCTGACATTATAACTTCTTGGAACAATTTATGTAGAAATTGTATTAAACCAGAGCACAAACCATCTGAACTTAAAAACAACCATAAAAACACGAGAAATATGAGGAGCAGTTACTAATTAAGCCCTGTGGACTTGCTCCACCCTGCAATTACATCAAGGCTAGTCCGCTTCCCCACCTGATTCAAAATTCCTCCAATCCCTGCCCGCCCTTGACCCTCTGGGGTAGAGCCTTTCGACAAATCACAGCCTCCTGAGTGAGGGCATTTTTTTCCTCATCCCAATCTAAGTGGCTAACCTCGTCAACCAAAAACAATCCAGCTGTCCAAACAGCCTCTCAGCATTTAACGTGTGATGTCCTCTTCTGATGAGATTAATGAACCCTGCACATCATTACCCTTGCCTAATGACCTTAAGCCGCTTAGTGTTTCTATTTACATCAGCTTCTTACTTTACAGAGGTAAACTCGTATCTCCTAACGCTGTGGAATTGTGAATATTCCTCAGAGATTTAAGTTGAGCTGAAGATCAAGGAGTGCTACAATCCATGAAAAAGCAACCTGGTTGTTCAAAGAGTGACAACAAATGATATCCCGTTTTCCTCCCACCCAGGCTGATGGACGGGGTCCACTCAAAGCTGTCAGTTAGCGAGGTGGTGTGAGGTTGCTGCACTATGGGGGGCAAGGAAGCAAAGTCAATAGAGTTACTGTCTCACAGCTCCAACAATGAGGGTACAATCCTGACGCCTAGTGTCGACTGTGTGGAGTCTGCATGCTCTCTCTGTAACAGTAGGGATTTCCTTGGTGCTTTAGTTGCCTCCCACATACCATAAAGATTAAGTTGGTTAACTGACGGCTGTAAGTTGCCCCCCCCCCTCGGTGTGCGGACAATGATTAGAGTCTGGGAGTAGGTAGGAATAAAATAAACAGACTGAAGAGCCCGTTTCTGTGCTGTATTGTTCTATAAGCTGGGCTGGTGCCATTTATTTATTCAGAGATACACCTCCAATAGGACCACAACCTTGTCGTAGGGTTTGGAAGCTTGCGTGCCTCAATGACCCGGACAGCGATATTGGCTGGAGTCAGGGCCTTGTGCTTTGATTCAGGTCAAAGGGTAGAGGCCAGACTAAGAGCAGACCACTGGTCCTCCAGGTTCAGGGAGGGGGGGGGGGGGGGTTCAGTTCAGGCTAACAACCCTGAGCAGAATGGTCAAAAAAATTGTTACGGAAACAGCAATGAAGATGGAGGACTTTGCACTTTGCAGTAAGTAATTTAGAGATACAGCACAGTAACAGGTCCTTCTGGCCCAATGAGCCCCCTGTCACCTAATTACACATCCGAATAATTAACCTACTAACTCGAATGTCTTTGAAATGTGAGAGGAAGCTGGATAACCCAGAAGAAACCCATGAGGATACAAGGAGAACATACAAATTCTTTACAGACAATGCCAGAATTGAACCCAGGTCGCTGGCAGTGTAACAGCGTTACACTACTTTGCTGTCCTTAATCACCCTCTGCCATTTCTCCTTGCCCCTTTCTTCCTAGGATTTATGAAGACTTGAAGCTAGGTGGGGAAAAATATGGGGCAGGGTCCATGAATCTGCTGGTAGCAAGGAAGGAAACTGGGCAACAGAGAGTTTCTGAGCACTTGGAGAGTCTCCTGTGTGGTCCCTGTACAAGACATATACCCGACCTGCTTGGATTAGAATTAAAAGTGTAACACACTTGTCTTTCCTCCACTACCATCACCAGCACCAACCCATAACATACCTTTCCTCCCCCAGGATCTCAACAGCCTTATAGACTGCTCTTCCAAAACATATAAGGATATAAGGAAATACCCTTGATATTTAAGGTTGTTGTTCTTTTAACACCTGTGGAAGGTACCAGCAATTTAGTGATGGTGCCTTAACTGAGCATAATTTACTTCCTCATGCAAAAGTATATAACACCAAGTCTTTTGTGTCTCATGTGGCTGACAGGTTACTCCTGACATTTGGCTCTGACATCAGAAGTTATTGATTTTATGTTCCACTCACATTTGCAAGTAAAAGCATCATGGAACTGGCATTCAGTCCATATATAGATGCTAGGTATTTTTACCGTGGGCAGTGTCTGCTACTCTCAAACTTGGAATTATAATAATCTGTGCTTCAAAACACCTTGAAAACAGCAACAATATTTATTTCCTGGCCACCAAGTCAAAACATGCCACCATGCACAATCCGGTGATGCACTAGGATGTGGCCCCCTTTCCACTGCCCCCATCTCCAGTCTCCTCTCTCTGCACCATCCTTGGCCTCAATGGAGGAGATCCTTTAGACGCCTACAATTCCCCCACTCACAAACCTTCCTCGGATTTGGAGAGAGGAGATGCCATCTTCTCCCAAACTTGTAGGAAAATCTCCAAGTTTTTTTTTTATTCAATGTTTATTTTGGGTAATTGAATCTAATGAAGCACTTACATTCTTATGGCACCCTTCATGAATTTTTGGTGTCTCGGTGGAAGCACCCCAGGTTTACCGAAGCCCACATCTAACCTCAGACCTTGAGGACTTAACAACTAATGAAGTGCTTCTGAAGTGTAGTTGTACAAGAAATACAGTGACCCATTAGCACACAGGACAGTCCCACAAATAGTAAACAATCTATTATTTGTGATTTACTTCCATCTGAGAAGGCTGTGGGTTAGCCATGGCAAAGCTGTCCTCCCTTCGTACTGCACTAATTTTTGTCACCAACCCTCTGGAGGGGGACTCAATCAATATTCAAAATAAATTTATTATCAAAGTACATTTACGTCACCATATACTACCCCGAGATTCATTTTCTTCTGGGCATTCACAGTAGAAATACAATAGAATCTATGATAAACTACACACAAAGACTGACAAGCAACAAATTTGCTAAAGAAGGCAATCTGTGCAAATACAAAAATAATCAAACAATCAATCAAATAAATAAATAATTAAACAATACCGAGCATGTTCGCTGTAGAGTCCTTGAAAGTAAACTGCAGATTGTGGAATCAGTTTAGAGTTGAGGTGAGTGAAGTTATTCATGCTGGAACAACAACTTTCAACCCCGAAAGGCAAGACTGCTGACAGCTGAACTCTGAAATGTGCAATACATCTGAAGTGGGTTTCAGGCTGGGGAAGGGATTGTGAGTGGGTTGGAGGGGGATTAATGAGGAAGATCTTATATAAACAGGTTAACCCGACATGTGCAAGGATATGCAGTGAAATAGGAGGTTAAGGTTAGTGTTTCATGGGCTGAATTTGCATAGAACTGCTCCCTGTCCATGGCCTCAGAACTCATGGCCCCAGTTCAATCCTGACCCCTGATGCTGTTGGTGTGGAGTTTACGTGCTTTCCCTGTGACTGGAAGGCTTGAGTTAGGAGAGACTGGATAGGCTGGAACTGATTTCCCGAGAGTATAGGAGGCTGAAGGGTGACCGTACAGTGATTTGTAAAATTATGAGAGGCATAGGTAAGGTGGATGGTTGTGCTCTTATTTTCCCACTGTAGGGGAGTCTAAAAATGTAGGGCATGGTTTTACGGTGAGAGCGGAAAGTTTAAAGGAGACCTGAGGGTCAACTTTTTCAGACTGGGGGCTGATGGGTATAAGTAGAGAGCTACCAGCGCAAGTGGTAGAGACAACTCTAACATTTAAGACATTTGGATAGGAACACGGATATAGAGAGTTAGAGGAACTGGGTAAAATGCAGTAAAATATATACTAGCTCAGATAGGCAACTTGGTTAGAATGGACAAACTGGGCTGAATGGTCTGTTTAAACCAGCCATAATGGAATAAGGTTAGACTTGGGATAATGGACTGACATATAATGGTACAGTTGGAAATTCATCCCCGTAAACCCCTTAATACAAATATAGTTAAACAGGAAAGATAAAAGGGAGAAAAAGAGGCTGGGATCTCGATAAGTATAAAAATAGAAAGTAACAATTTTCTATAAAAAGCAGATGTCAAAGGAAACAATGGACCTGGATTATTGTGGTTGAAGAGGCATGATGATGTAAAACCAGAAAATACTCTAAATAATTCCCTTTTGTAAAGGCTTCCAAATCAATCTGAGAAACATCTTCAAAAAAGGCATTAAGGAGATTAAAAGAAATGAGGAATTCACACCAATGAATGCAGAAGTTACCACAGAGTGGCAGCTCGGAGATTGGGACATTGACAGAGTTCAACTGGTTCAAACTGAATTTCAGCGTGAAGGAGGGGCCTGTGAAATCGGTCACTCTTTGAAGGGCGTCTTCAGAGAAATACTACACATGAAAGTTCAGCTGAAGAGAGAGGAAAAGGTGAAACAAAGAAGTCATTGAAGAAGATGAAACAAAATTGGAGGCAAAGGAAATCGAGGAACTAATGGTTGACAACACCCACAAAATGCTGAAGAACTCAGCAAGTCAGGCAGCATCTATTGCGGGAAATAAACTATAGACATTTTGGGTCAAGCTCCTGCCAGCTTGTAATTTACCCCCTCCTCCCACCTTCTTATTTCTGACTAAACACATCTTTATCTCTCCCCACTGTCCATAGTGATTGCTCCCTCCATAATACCCTTATCCATTCGTCCCTCCCCACTAATCTCCCTCGTGGCACTTATCCCTGCAAGCGGAAGTGCTACACCTTCCCATTCACTTCTTCCCCACCTCCATTCAGGGCTCCAGCAGTCCTTAAGGTAAGCCAATGTGTCACCTGCAAATCTGTTCAGGTCATCTGATGTATCCAGTGCTCCAAATGCAATCTCCTCTACATTAGTGAGACCTGAGAAAGACTGGAGGTCCCCTTTGTGGAGCATCTCCACTCCATCCACAAAAAGTGGAATTCTCTGTTGGTCAACTATTTCAATTCTTATCTCCATTCTGACATGACAGTCCACAGCCTCCTTCTCTACCACGATGAGGTGGCTCTCAGGTTGGAGGAGCAACACCTCACATTCTATCTGGGAAGCCTCCAACATGATGGCATGAACATTGATTTCTTAAACTTACCATAATTTTTTCCCTCCCCTTCAATTCCCCACTCTGGCCCACTTTTACCTCCTCTTTTCTCCTCACCTGCCCCTCACATCCTCCTGGTGCCCCTTTTCCTTCCCTTTCTCCCATGCTCCACTGTCCTCTCCTATAGGATTCCTTCTTCTCTGGCCTTTCCTATGTATCACTTCACAGCTTCTTACTTCATCCCCCTTCCATCTTGTTTCATCGATCACCTCCTAGCTTGTCCTCCTTCCCTTCTCCTCACCTTCTTACTCTGGCATCATCCCCCTTCCTTTCCAATCATGATGGAGGGTCTCAGACTGAAACATTGACTGTTTATTCATTTCCATGGATGCTGCCTGAACTACTGAGTTTCTCCAGCATTTTCTGCGTGTTTCTCCAGATTCACAGTATCTCCTGTGTTCTTATTCTGTCCTCTGCCCCTCTCCTTTCCAGTCCTGATGAAGGGCTTTGATTTGAAATGTCATCTGTTTAATTCCAGCCATAAACGCTGCCTGACTTGCTGAGTTCCTCCAGCATCTTATGTGTGTTGCTCAACATTTCCAGCAGCTGCAGAATCTCTTGAGTCAATAACAGTTGACAATTTATCAACGGTGCACCTGACTTCAAACCAGATATATGGACAACCTGGGATTTCAAGTCGACAGCCTCCCTGATGCCTTCTTAATGCTTTGGGCTTGCTCAGTTATGTGATATATGCTCTGAATAAGTTAGAGGGGAGATGATGTGGGACTTTGACACTTGGAAACTCAAGAAAGAACAGAGTAGCATCAAGGGTCAGGGAGATAGAGGAGAGCTGCCAACACAGCCACACAGGTGGAAGACGTCACTCGGTGAGCCTCTTTTAGTACTTTGATGATATAACATTGCCAGCTGACATTAGCGATGAGGGACTCGAATAGGTTTAATCTGCTTGGACACCAGCCATGACCTCTGACACAGTAACGCACAGGCGATTAAAAGATCAAAGTGCAGAGCTCTTAAATATGGGAACAGCCAGCTGAGTCAGGGTACAGAGGGAGATGGTTCCTTCAGCAATGTCAAAACATAAAGGGGGGGGGGTCCTCAGTGATCAGATTTGGGTATCATTCATGTTGATGCAGGGAAATGGGGGAAGGGGGAAGGGGCATCAGAGACCACACTGGTGGTAATTGTGGGAGGTATTTGTCCTGGCAGAGAAAATGAGGAAGTATTAAAGTACAGGGAAGAAGATGACACTTAATGCTGGAGGGTTTTCTTCATTGGGACGAAATGCAAAGTTATTTAGGAGAAATGATACTAAAAATGGAGCATGTGCAACACAATCAGACTGTACAGAAGAGAAAGGCTTGGACTTTTTCTGTGGAAATGCCCTTAAATTAGTGCACAGATTTAGGAAGTTTGTGGTTGATGTCACGTAGGTCAGAAGAGCATTTTTCAGTTTGTACAATGCCCAAACGTACTACACATAGCACAGCGCCTCCGAGTTCAATTTCTGCCACTATCTGTAAGGAGTTCTCTCCGTGACTGCGCGTGTTTCCTTTGGGTGCTTTGGTTTCCTCCCACAGTCTAAGGACGTTCGAGTTAGAATCAGAATCAGGTTTAATATCACCGGACATGGCGTGAAATTTGTAAACTTAGCGGCAGCAGTGCAACATAATATGATAAATATAGAAAAAATAAATGAATTACAGTAAGCATATATATGCATATTAAATAGTTAATAATAGTAGTGCAAAAACAGAAATAATAAAAAGTGAGGTAGTGTTCGTGGGTTTAATGTCCATTTAGAAATCGGGGAAGAAGCTGTTTCTGAATCATTGAATGTGTGCCGTCAGGCTTCTGTACCTCCTTCCTGATGGGAACAATGAGAAGACGGCATGTTCTGGGTGGTGGGGGTCCTTAGTAATGGACTCTGCGTCTCTAAAGACCACTTCTTGGAGACATCTTGGTTACTACGGTTAGAAGATCAGGGTTCAGTTCCGCTGCTGTTGGTGAGGAACTTGTACATTGCACATGGGTTTCTCTGGGTGCTCTGGTTTCCTCCCACATTCCAAAGACATACGAATTGGGTTAATTATTTGTGGGAATGCTATGTTGGAGCTGGAAGCGTGGTGAATCCTGTAGGCGACCCCCAGCACATCCTCACACTGTGTTGGGTATTGCCGCAAACGATGCATTTCACTCGATGTTTCCATGTATTGTACATGCGACCAACAAAGGTCATCTTTAATCTTTGAAAGCATACTAGTAAGCTGCCCTTCACATGTGTACAAATGAGGCAAATTATACTGAATACCTGCATTGTCAGGAAAGGCAAGATATTTTCAATACTTTAGTAAGGCCTGATGAATGGTCTCGGTACAAATCGTCAACTGTTTATTCCTCTACATAGATGCTGCCTGACTTGTTGAGCTTCTCCAACATTTTGTGTGTGTTTCTCAGTAAGAAAGAGTTTAATTTTTTTGGACCTTATATTGTGCAAAATGCTTTGATACATAACACTCACAAGCTTTCAGAGTGCTTTGGGACATGATCAGGAAAACAACTTGCTGATTTGCTAAACAAACACAATATTTTCCTTGCAAAATGCATTTCAGATCCAGATAATTTCATTGTTCATTGTGCAATAAGCAAATTCCTCAGTAAGTATTTTCAGACATAGTGTTAGCATTCCTCTTAGATCAGCATTGTGAAATCCACACACAGAAATGTGGTATGACAAGGATGTTTTTCAAGGCAGGTTATGAAATGTAACTGCGCACATATGCATGCTCACTATGTAGACAGAAACAACTGAACAGAGACTGGCACATACAGATGATCAAATACATGCACGCGTGCACGCACACAATCAACCAACCAAGTGGACACACACACAGGCACTGGACAGAGGATAGAGAAAATTTGATTGATTGCTGCCTGGATTGGAGGACATCAGTAATGGAAGGAGTTTGAACAGAGATCAGTACAGTACAGTATAGGCCCTTTGGCCCACAATGTTGTGCTGATCCTTTTAACCTACTTCACGATCAATGTAAACCTCTTCTCCTGAATAGCTCAGAACCTCTAATTTTTCTTTCATTCATGTGCCCATCTAAGCATCTCTTAAATGTCTACAACACAACCAGAATGCTGGAGGAACCCAGCAGGCCGGGCAGCATCTTTGGAAAAAATTATGGCAGGACTGGAAAAGAATCTTGGCCCAAAATAGATGCTGCCTAGCTGGCTGAGTTCCTCCAGAATTTTGTGTGTGCTGCTAGGATTTCCAGAATCTGCAGCTTTTCTTTTATTCTTAAATGTCTGTGTGATTTTTCAGATAGAACAGTTAAGCTGGACTTATTTTCCCTGAAGTGAATAAGATTGTGAGTGATCTGACAGAAGTACAACATGTACTTCTATGAAGACTATGAGAGGCATGTAAAGTAGACAAAATCAGATTGCAAGGAAATGTAGAGGAGGCTTGCCCCAAACACAGAGCAGCAGAGACACTTTAGCGGTGGGTGATCATTTTAATAATAAACTGCAAAATAACAGGTCACAAAATAAGAGGGAACAGATACTTAACAGGACAAGGCAACAAGGCAACTGAAGGCTTGTAGCAACTGGCTGAGGCTGCCTGGTTCAATGTGTGAACAAAGGACTATGGATGAGAGCTGGGTTTAAATAGGCTGCAGGTGATGAGTTGGAAATGAGTGGTAGGTGACTCCTGTAAGTTGGGTGGAGACTGGGAGGTGCCTGCCTGTGCAGGCTTGACATAGACATAGCAGATAGTCAAAATACTTTTCCCACAGCTGGGGTACCAAGTGGCAATGGATCGAAGAGAGAAAGCAGTTCTGAAGGAGATCTAGGGATCACTTTTTTTAAATGCAAAGAGCAGTTGATATCTGGAATTCACTGTGAGAAGAGGTGGTGAAGTCAAATACCATCACAATGTTTAAAAGGCTTTTAGACACTTAATTAGACAAGACATGAAATGATACAGCCCTGATAGGGGAAATGCGATTAATGTAGATGGGCAAACAGATCATCATGATAATGATGGGCCGGGAGCCTGATATTATGGTATGTGACCTATGACATGCAGAAGCATAATGAGCATACACATACATTCACAGACACAGCCACAGACACACACACGCGCACACAGGTTAGTGAGAAGGAGAAACAGGGGTTAGATTACTGGATTAACTGTCAATGTTTTGACCATGAAACTTAAGCTCAAATCGTACGACAACAGCTGGGGAATTTAAAATCAAGTAATTAAATAAAGAATTCAACATAAAGCTCGTCTCAGTTTCGGTAACCATGAGTTTAGGAGACTGTTGTTAAAATCATCTGGTACGCTAATGTTCTCCATTAAGGAAATCTGCCTCCTTTCACTCACATACAGAGCCATTCTGCAGATTACCTTTAACTGTATCCTCAGAGCAGGGTTAAACATGTAGGGGCAATTAATACAGCCATAGCCCGTAAATGAAAAACTAAAAGAACAAACACGTAGGAGAACAGATACCCGACACTCTCCGCTGTTTGCAGGCGCCCTGTGGTCCAGTCAACTGTCCTCTGGTGATCGAATAGTTAAACCTTGGACACCAGCTCCCCTGCGAAGAAATTATATGTGGAGCATTCATATCAAACCCATGGCCTGACCTTCCCTACTAGATGCTGACAGATCAACAATCTGCTCAGTGGTTCAACAGTGTTATTCAGAATTAGCACAATTCAAACACTTAGACACGTGGTGCGTGGCTAATTCAGTAATTTTATTCCAATAACAGCCGGCAAACATCAATCAAATCAACAGGATGCCAACGTCACACGCCACCACCTCCAGACTGAACTCTTACTCATGTCACTAATACTAAGCAGAGGTTCTGAGCCAGTACCTTGATACAATTTTAACTGCGACCCACCAATACAAGACAGGCAGATGAAGTCAGTGGAATAATGATAAATGAGCAGCTGTCAACAAATTGACAAAAGAGGCGAGAAAGTAAAACAGGTGGGAACATCCCTTGGAGCCGCAGAAGAAAGCACAGGCTAGTTATGACACTGGCGAATGCTGAGTGAGGTTAGCCCATCTTCTATAACCCTTCTATAAGGTGGATAATGTACCTCCTGCTCGATGGGATCTGCAGACCAGCCAGGGAACATCCAGGAGCAGGAAGAGACAATCAAACTTTTCCAAAAAAGCACTGGGAAGCTACCTTTGACAAAATTTCTGGCATTGTGCAATTAACTCGGTTTGTAAAGGTGTGCATGCTCTAATGTAGTCCGACAAGATTCACCCATTACAATGGTTCTACAGGAATCTTCAGTTATATAGCAATTCCAGTGTAAGAGCTTTCAGTTGTTCAACAAGTCCAGGGAATTTGTAAGACTGCTTTGATACAAAGGCGCAGAGATTTAAAATTAGATGGCAAGAAGTTTGGTTAAGATAGAGGCAGGTACATTAGGGATGTTTAACAAACACTCAGGTTGGTGTAGGGATGATACAAAAGCCTGAAAACACCTACCACCAGGCTGAAGGACAGCTTCAGTCTCTTGAATGGACCTCACGTAGAGTAAGATGGACTTCTGGCTTCACAATCTACCTTGTTATGATCTTGCACTTTATTGCTTACAGATACTGAACTTTTTTGGTAGCCTTTAGGCTTTTTTCCTGCATTGATATTGGTTCACCTTATTCAAAGCACTGTGTAATGATTTGATCCATATAAACAGAATGCAAGACAAACTTCTCATTGTTTCTTGCTACATGTGACAATAATGAATCAACACCAAGACTACTGGGTGGCGGGGTGCGTCTCTACCAAAGGAGATGTAATGTGCTCCCTCCCTCCGCTAGCCCGCAGGTCACCCTTGGGCAAGGTGTAGCACCCACATAGCTCCCTGATCAGGGTCACGTGAAGCCCTGGGAGCAGATGGTAGATGGTCGTATGACAAATGCTGGTTATGTGACCACTGATACTACGCAGAGAATTTCTGAAGAGTATTGATAATAGCTAGGGTCACCCATCTTGTGAAGACACTGTCCAGAAGGCGGCAATGGCAAATCACTTCAGTACAAAAAATTGCCAAGAACATGATAGATTGAAGACCAAAATCACCCATGGCACATAATGATGATGACCAACATCAATGAACAGGCCAGGATAGGTCGTTCAATATGTTAACACTCAGATGTGTTTCAAATCATTGGTGCTGGTATACAGAATGGAACTGGTGCCTGGTGTACATGGATTTGAGTAAGGCATTTGATAAGGTTCCCCACAGTAGGCTCATTCAGAACATCAGGATGCATGGGATTCAGGAGAACTCCACTGTGCGGATTCAGACACAAACAAGAGAAAATCTGCATATTCTGGAATTCCAAGTGACACACACACAAAATGTTGGAGGAACTCAGCAGGCCAGACAGCATCTATGGAAAAGAGTACAGTCGATGATTCAAGCCAGGACCCTGATTCAGGACTGCCGAAATATCCTGCTGATGGGTCTCGGCCCGAAACGTCGACTGTACTCTCTTCTATAGATGCTGTCCGGCCTGCTGGGTTCCTCCAGCATTGTGTGTGGATTCAGAATTGGCTTGCCTATATAGTTCACCTGCGCTGCCCCAGTGCAATAAAGTGAACTCCTGACCTCGCAACCTGACTCACTACGATTCTGCACCTTGTCATTTACTTGCGTTGCCCTTTCTCTGCAGCTGCCACGTTTTATTCCGCATTGTTATTGTTTTACCCTAATGTAGCTCAAAGCGCAGCGTTGTAATGTATAAACAGGATACAAGCCAAGCTTTTCACTGTATCTCGGCACTTGTGACAGCAATAAGCCAATACCAAACAGTGTGAGATCAGTGCACTGTATGAGGGGCTGTGCCTCTGCCTTCGTGAGCCAACACTGTGACATCAGTGTCTCTCTATGGGGGGGGGGGGGAGTGGTCCCTTACTCTATCAGGAGTAGTGGGATATCAGTGGCAGTATACTGTGCACTACAGAGCGACTCTTCGTGTTACATTGGTTTCTTCCTATGCCTGGCCTCCTTACTGATCTTCTGAAGTTATGCAAAGGAATGTGATAAACATTTTGGCAGTTACAATGCTATTGTTGAGATCTGGCAACCTGCCAACTTCCGTGTGCGTTTGCCAAGTGCTGTTCTGGCTCATTGGTTCCTGCGTCTTCATTGTTAACCTCATAAACAACGTGTAATGGCAAAAAAAACACACTATGCAGAGCATCGCGTGGAATTATCACAGTGAGATAGGACAGACCTGATCAGGAACAGGTCTATCTGGTCGAACTGAAAGGTTTTAAAAATAGAAGCCCACACAGACTACAGTGGTTTTCTTTGTTCCGGAGTTGACCCCTTCTCCAGTGTGTGAGATGTCATTCCCACTCACTGCCTGCAGAAGATTAGCTGGGATAGAGGGTGATTGTGTCCAGCATTCTTCATCAACAATAACAAGTGTTTGCATTCATATAACATCTCTAAAATATCAAAATGTCCCAGGACCCTCAGAGGAGGGACGATCAAACCTGTTGAAATTTGATGCAAAGTGATATTAAGTGACGTCCAAGGCACGCAGTGAAGCGTAGGGTGGATATTCCAGAGCTCAGGGCTTTGTTAGATGAGGTCACACTGAGCAGTGGGGATGGGTTAAAATGGGTGTTGTGAAAAGGGCTACAATTGCAAGAGAGCACGAAATCACAAGGCCACACCCCTTTGTAACGTCACAGTGGAGTCAATCGGCTATTGCTCCTGTTCGAAGACTTCCACATCCTGGAGATCAGGGACTAGTTAAACAATTCAGCAAAGGAGGTGATTTGGGTGTTTATACCTGTGCTGGAGCTGTAGTGTTAGTCTCCTATCTTTATACTTTCTACAAGTGTTGTATGCCATCCACAAGCCTTTCAAGTCTTCACGGTCTTATTGCCAGGCTAATAAGGAGACCGCTGCTGTGCCCACACGTGTTTGCGCGTCCCAGCTGCACGGCTAAAGGTGGGAAGCAATTCTGCCACCATCGTTTTATGCTGCATTCACACCTCTTATGCAGATTATCTGCATCATAGGTGACAATCTGCAGCACCTTGCACTATCGGTTCATCTTCTGCAGAATGGTGTACAGAATCAGAGCAATTCGAGCTGAGTATTGCGTTGCATTGCTGCTACCTCTGTATTGCACCATGCCGTCACAGCGCCACTGCTGTAGGTTACCTTGCTGCACTGGTGCTGCTTCTGCATGTGCTGTGACACAGTGGTGTGCTTCAGCGATACTACTTCTGTTGACTGCCTCCACGGTACACTGCAACACTGGCACATCTCCCATGCAACGCTATGCTGCACTGGCGCCATTTCTGTTGTACACTGCTGCATTAGCACAAATGGTACCACTTCTGCAACCCATCACCAAATTGGTGCTGTTCTCACACAGCGCTCTGCTACAATGTTGCTCCTGCAGACCACTGCATTGGTGCTGGCCTGACACAATACTGCTGCAGTGGGCTATACACATATATATTTATGTCCTTCTACAGATACGCAGTAAAGAGCATCCTAACATCCTGCAACACTGCACGGAAAGGAAACTGCACTGCGGCGGACAGGAAGGCTCTACAATGGGAAGTCAAATTGCCCAACGCATCGCCAGCAGCAGCCCACCCACCACAAGGACATATATAGAAGAAAGTGCCAGGAAAAGGCCAGTAACCATGAAGGATCCCACCCACCCTGCTCATGAACTGTTCATCCCCTCCCATAAGGGAGGAGGCTATGTAGCATCCACACCGGGACCAGACTCTAAAACAGTTACTTTCCCCAAGCAGTAAGGCTGATCAACACCTCCACCCACTAACCCACCCTTCCAGGACCCAACCACCATTAGTTTATCATTTCCTATCAGAGTCACCTTATGCACAGACACTCCTGTGCCTAGCGTTACTTTATAGACATACAGTCAATCTATGTATATAAGCTATAGAGTGTTTTTTTTATTATTGTGTTTTTATTGTTAACTATTTCTAAGCTAATTCTTATCAACTATTGTTATCTTATTGTTTTGTTTGGTACTGCATCAGATCTGGAGTAATAATTATTTTGTTTTCCTTTACACTTGTGCACAGAAAATGACATTAAACAATCTTGAATCTTAAAGCGGAGCCCCTTCTGCAAACTATCTTACGACTTACAATTTATTTTATACGTGGGAAGGCTGGCATTTACTGCACATGCTGGATTGAGAAAATGGTGGCGAGCTATCTACTCGAGCAGAAGCAGGTTGTGATAAAGGTAGGTCCAAAGGTGTTGCTGAGTGGCAGCGTCACAGTACAGGCTCAGTAATTATGAAGCACCAGCAGCCTATCTCCACGGGACCTTGTTTAGAGATCATGTGTTATCAGAAGAGGCTGAGCAAGCTAGGGCTTTTCTCTTTGGATTGATTTGACAGAGGTGTATACAATGGTAAAGGCATAGATAGAGTGGACAGCTAGGGGCTTTCTCACAGGGTGGAAATGGCTAATACCAGGGGCAGAATTTTAAGCTGATTGGAGGAAAGTGTAGGGGAGACGTCAGAGGTAGTTTTTTTTTTTACACGGAGTGGTGGGTGCATGGAATGCCCTGCCAGGGGTGGTGGTAGAGGCAAATACATTCGGGATATTTAAGAAACTCTTACATAGGCACATAGATGAAAGTCAATTGGAAGGCTATGTGTGAGGGAAGGGTTAATTTGGCGCCATGGTAGTGAACAGTTAGTGTGATGCTATTACAACGTGGAGTGTGAAATCCTGGCGTTCTCTGTAAGGAGCTTGTATGTCCTCTCCATGAAATGCACGGATTTCTTCCAGGTGCTCTGGTGGTCATTGTAAGTCGTCCTGTGATTAGGTTCGGGTTAAGTCAGTGGGCTGCTGGTGGCCTGGTTCAAATGGCCAGAACCTGCCCATACCACATTGCAACTCTAAAATAAAAAAAATCGGCAGAACATTGTGAGCTGATGGGTCTGGACTGTAGTGTACGAGTGCTGTCCTTTGTCCTAAGTCAGGGTGCTATGTTAACTGGAGGGATTTACAAGGAGTGAGGTTCCAATGCAATTGTTGCAGTTATCTTTCCCGACGTGAGTCAGTCTTTGTGCGTAGTTTTTCATTTATTCTGCTTTATCCTGTTCCACTGTGAATGCCTGCAAGAAAATGAATCTCAGGGTAGTGTATGGTGACATACATGTACTTCGATAATAAATTTACTTTGAACTTTGGTAGAGTTTCCAGGTTTGTGGGGAGTTGCTGAATAACCGCAATGAATAATTATAGATGGAACACAGCAATGTCACTGGGCAGAAGCATTGGAAACCTTGTTATCCAGCTATTTATACAAAGCAGCAATGTCACTGCAGAGTTAATACAATGTTTTAACTGAGGCTTGACTGCCTTTTAATAATCACCCATAATTGCTGCTTTGAAACGACTCGTCTCGGCTTTTTCAACGTCACACATTTTAAATGTGTCAAGCATTTTAAGTGCATTTTCTGTCCTTCGCATTATTTTTCTAGAGGCAGCCAAGTCACCGCTTCATGCTGTAAAAATCTTTCCACCTTCAAACACAAAGTTGGCCACACCCCCATCACATCACTTCCTTCATTCTCATCTCTAGCGTGTCCCCCTCCCCAAACCTGTAACAGTCTGCTCCCCCCTCCCTTCTCTTCACCAACCTGAGCAGAACTCTTACTCATAACAACATCGCAATCCCCTGCGCTGCACTTCCTGCGACACGGCATCCATGCCTCACTTAACTTTAACTCAACTTCCTGCTCAGCCCCCCCGGCGCTCTCCGAAAGCATCTTGTTTTTGTTTTGCAGAGCGCGCTGTACTAACACGAGGATGTGTGGTCAACGCTCAGTCAACCCACGGCGTTGTAAATCTAATGAGTGACAATGAGAGGAACAGCACAGCCAGTGTGTACACGACACACAATGGACAAGGCTTGGATCATGCTGTACCCGACTGGTGCCACTTAACTCAAGCGGTTCTTTGATACAGAGAGCCTTGCTCGAGTACAAAATCCCCACTGACTCATGGGGCTCTCTGGTCCATGAGAAAGGGCATTTGGAACGATACCAGAAGCTGCCAGCCCATGCATAAGGAGCACCCAGAGGCCTAGCAGAAACTACATAAAGAGTGACAAAGCTCCCAAACTATACACTCCACCCATTCCCCTAGCAGCTGCCCCATCTGTGACACAGCCAACACTGGCCTCGGTAGCACCTACCTCAGAGCCCACAAAACCAGAGTGGAAATAAGGCATCTGAGAGCCTGAGGAAGTGTAGAGGTTGGCGTAACGCTTTACGGCGCGAGCAACCCTCGTCCAATTCCTGCCGCTGTCTGTAAAGAGTTTGCACATTTTCCCTTTGACCGTGTGGTTTTACAACAGGTGCTCTGGTTTCCTCCCACATTCTAAAAAGGCATGAGGGTTAGTGAGTTATGGTGTGGTGACACTTGTGGGCTGCCCCGGCGTATCCTCGGACAACGTTGTTTGTTGACGCAAATAACACATTTCACTGTATGTTTTGATGCACGTGACAAAGAAAGCTAATATTCTACAATAAGCATAAGGGAAGTTGAGAGAAGACAAGGACTTCTTCCAACGTCTTGGAGAATGATCCCTCCTCAACAACACTGCAACTGGCATAATAAAAATGAACTGACGTGCTGTGTAGAAGATGTCTAAGTTTAGTCTTAGCAGCAATACCAAAATCACTTTAAGTTCAGTAATCACTAACAAATCACAATTAGCCAATTAAAATATGGCACCATCCATCATTAAAGACCCCCACCACCCATTACATGCCTTCTCATTACTACCATCCAAGAGCCTGAAGACCCACACTCAACACCGTCTTCCCCACCACCATCAAATCTCTGAATGGACAATGAACCCATGAACACTGCCTCACTATTTTTTGCTCTCTTTTGGCACAACATTTAATATTTATGTTTGAGTATATCAGTGTGTGCTTGCAACCTGGTCTCCAATCACCTTGGACCTCGCCTTTGGACCACGAGCTTGCTGGTCAAGCTGTCTGCAGGCTGGTGTGTACAGATGGCCAATGGAGGAAATGAATTGGGCAAAGGCATCTACTGCACTGGAAGCATCCTTGATGCTGAGGAACCGCCTAAGAAGAAAGCTAGAGAGCTGCCAAAAATAACAGGAGTTGATGGTGCACATCAAATGGTGTCATCCTCTGCACAGTTCTCTGATCTGACAGTGTAGTACTGTTAAAATTTCTGTTTAAAACACTGACTCATCCTCCGAACCATAATCTTCCATTTGCTGCCATGTTGAGCTCACTTTACCACGCTTTCTATTGTGGCTGTATTATGTTAACTGAGTCACTCTTTCAGAGAAAGCAGCTGAAACCCCAGCTCCAACGAGCAGTCAGGCGCTGTCACACAACACCAGGTCCCGTCCCTCTCCCCCTGCGCTAGTCATCGGCTTGCTGAGTAATTCATCGCTCACAGATCAGCACCACCTCCCACAGTCACACATTCTCTCTCTCTCTCTCTCTCTCGCTCTCTCTTACAATTACACACTCGTACCACATATTCCTTAACACATGCATTCCATGTACACAGTTGCTCACTCATAAACAGACTCGCTTGTGCGTGGTCAAACACAGCACACCCACTCACAAGTATACACACAGTCACACCCACGAACATATTACAACCACTCACAAATACACACACACACACACCCACTCACAAACATATCACAGCTACTCACAAATATAGCGCGCGCATACTGCACGCAGACATTAACAACATTGAACAGATGGTAAAGACCTCTTCAAATTAGGTCAGCAACCTACCTTAACCCTATTCCGAAGATCCCCACCCCTATGTGACTCCTTCGAGTGAGCTGTGTGATTTCAGATTTACTGCCATTCTCAGCAGATCGGTGCTTTAGCAACTGGATGTTAACCTGTAATCCCAAAGCCCAAACTATGTCATATGAAACCCTTCCAGTCAGTGCACACGGAATCTGCTCCTTCAAGTTGGGCAGACTTAAAAAGGAAGCACACTCCCAATAAAGTCTCTCAAACAACTCAAAAATGCATCAGCTAGACAATCAGCCAGGGTAACTGTGGTTAGACAGGTTCCTATGGCAAGTAAGACACAATAAGGTTTCAGTCAGCGTGACTAAAGCATAGAATTTTGATGGAAATGAGGGATGAAGGTTGGCCAGGCCACTGTTTCTCTTCCATAGTACTGACTTGTTCTTCAACCGTGAAGCATCTTGGTTTGTGTCTGATCTGCACTGATGGGTGCTACCTGTCTGATCGCATTGACACTGACCTGACCTGTACCAGTAGTCCAGTTTACGTGTTCAAGGTCTGAACTGGGATTAAACCCACTATCGCTTGGTCCAAGGGAGGAGAGCCTGCAGTGGTGCAGTTGGTAAAGCTTCTGCAATGCAGCTCCTGAGACCCACATGCAACGCTGACCTCAGGCGCCATCTGTGTGGAGTTTGCACGTTCTCCTTGGGAATGCCTGGACTCTCCCCCACCACCCCAAAAGGTCCTCCTGTTTCCTTTCACATCCCAATGGGCATAGGTTAGTAGGTTAATTGGCCACTGTTAATTGCTCCTGATGAATAGTTGAATGGTGGAATATATGGGTAGTTAGACCATGAGACCTTCGGATATAAGAGGAGAATTAGGCCATTCAGCCCATCAACTCTGATCCACCATTCAATCATGGCTAATTTTTTTAAAAAAATCTCAGTTGCCTGCAATCTTCCCATATACCTTAAACCTTTTCCAAGCTGGAACTGAACAACCACTAAACACACCTATGCCTTGGGCTCCACGGCGTTCTGTGGTCACAGATTCCATAGATTCACCACCCCCTGGCTGAAGAAACTCTTCATCTCCATTCTAAAGAAACATCCCTGTATTCTGAGACTGTGTCCTCAGACCCTAGCCTAATGGAAGTAGTAGAGCCTCTACTAATGGAAGCATCCTCTCTGCATCCATTCTATCTCAGTATCCAGTAGGTTCCAATTTGAACCCTTCTTGTCTTTCTGAACCCCATTGAGTAGAAGCTCAGAGACATCAGATGCTTCTCATGTTAAGTCTTTCATTCCTGGAGTCATTTTTGTGAACGTCCTCTAGACCCTCTCTGGGGCCAACGTATCTTCCTCTGGACAAAGGGTCCAAAATTGCTCACAATATTTCAAATACTTTCTGATAAATGCTTTATAAAGCCTCAGCAGTTCATCCACGCTTTTATATTATAGTCCTCTCAAAATGAATGATAACAACACATTTGATGGGAATATGGGGAGAGCAGGTCACAGGGAAAACCTCTAGTTGAATGGGATTGCTCTAATTGGCACAGACTTTATCTGCTGAAATGGGTACTTTCTATGTCATTAATATGGAAATAGTCTCAATCCTACATTTCAGCAGAGTTTCTTATATAATGGCAAGGTTAGTAGCGCCTCTGCTCTAAGTGGAGTTGAATCTATTAGAATATAAATGCAAGGATGTACTGCTGAGGCATTATAAAGTCACTGGTCAGACCGCTCTTGGAGTATTATGAACAGTTTGGGGCCTCTTATCTAAGAAGGATGTGTTGTCATTGGAGAGTGCCTAGAGTAAGTCATGAGAATAATCCCAGGGATGAAAGGGTTAAAATGTGAGGAGTGTCTGATGGCTCTGGGCCTGTACTCACTGGAGTTTAGAAGAACAAGGTGGGGGATCTCACTGAAACTTATCGAATATTGAAAGACCCAGAAGTAGACATGGAGAGGAAGAGTTTAGGACCAGAGAGCACAGCCTCAGAATGCAAGGATGTCCCTTTAGAACAGGGATGAGGAGGAATTTAGCCAGAGGGTGGTGAATCTGTGGAATTCATTGCCACAGACGGCTGTGGGGACCAAGCCACTGGGTATATTTAAAGTGGAGGTGGATAGGTTCTCGATTAGTAAGGGTGTCAAAGGTTACGGGGAGAAGGCAGGAAAATGGGGTTGGGGGGGATAATAAATCAGCAAACATGAAATGGCAGAGCAAACTTGATGTGCCAAATGGCCTAAATCTGCTCCTATATCTTATGATCTGGAAAATTCTCTAGTCTGGCCTCATCGAATTTCTGAGGGTGTCAGATTATCAGAGTTTTATTGCAGTATTTTATGCTGAGATGTTAAACCCCCACCCACCCACAGCTTCGAGTGAGAGGATATAAGATTGCATGGTGATATGCTATTGAAGAGCAGCAGAACTATTTCTGACACCCCAAGGCCTACACTTAACCCTCAATTCACATCACTGAGGCGGATTATCTGGGCATTATTACACCTGAGGAAGCCTGCAGTCATAGTTTGGTGGCTCTGTTTTCTACATTATGTCAGTGATAAGGTTCTGGTAGTACTCTACACCCTCCTGAACCTTGCCCTGGAGGTTATAAAGAACTACCAGAACATTATCACTGTTCTCCAGGTCTCTTCTTTACCTGATAATGAGAATAACAGTCTGTCATGTCTACACAGTGGCTTGTTCCCTGCTCCACACTCTGACCTGTAGATAGCGGTATTTCCAGCAGTGATTGTGATGGCACACAGTGTCAGTGAGTAGGTACGGCTGGAACAGTATCTATCTGGCCTGCTATATCTTTTGCACTATCTATCTATCTATCTATCTATGTATTTTCAATGTAACGCAGTGACTTTTTATACCTTGCATTGTATTGCTGCCACAAGACAAATATCATGACATGCATCAGTGATAATAAACCTGATTCTGACTCAAGCACCTAGTAGAAACCCAGACAGTGAGATGAGAACATGCAAGCTCGACAGAGACAGAACCAAACGGATTTCTGCAGACGCTGGAAATCCGAGCAACACACACAAAATGCTGGAGGAACTGAGCAGGCCGGGCAGCATCTGTGGAAAAGAGTATAGTCGAAGCTTCAGGCAGAGATCCTTCGAAAGGGTCCCGCCGAAGGGTCTCGGCCCGAAACGTCGGCTGTACTCTTTTCCACAGATGCTGCCTGGCCAGCTGAGAGACAGAATTAGATGTCAGGATTAAACCCAGGTACCTGTAGACATCTAGCAGCAAGTCTAACTAACGTAGCACAGTGTCACCCACCTTGACTTATTTAGTTATTTTACTTATTTAGAAACACAGTGTGGAATAGGCTCTTTTGGGCCTTCAACGCTCCCTGACAACTCCGATTTAACCCTAACCTAATCACAGGACAACTGACAATGTCCAGTTAACCTACCCGGTATGTGTTTGCTGCGTGGAAAGAAACCAGAGGAGATGGAGAAAGCCCACGCATACCTTGGGGAGAACAGACAGAGACTCCTTAGAGAGGACGCTGGGATTAAACTCCAATGTCCCTCGACGTAATAGCATCACGTTAACTGCTACACTACTGTGGCACTTGATTTGATCATATAATGATGGATATTCTTTCGCCAGTCCTCTGAATGACTGTATGTGCACAACACTAACCTCTCCATACAATTAGTCTGCAATCATTCAGCACAAAATGGCTGTTATGCCTGGCCCTTCCTCATTCGTGTTGGGAAGTACTGAGTCAGGATTCCGTCTGGATTTGCCTTTCACTGGGGGGGGGGGAACAGTAATTCAAGCTCACTGCCCCTTACCTACCTTTGGTAGAGAAGGATCAGTTTCCCATCAAGCTAGGGTAAAGGGAGGGCAAAAGAAGGTCATCACTGCCAGCAGCCAATGGCAGATGGGCAGGAGTGAGGTCAAGAGGTCATCGCATATTTATTCGGTCAGAGGATGTGGGCATCACTGGTACTGCCCACCCCTAATTGCCCCTAGACTGAGGGAACGGTTCAGTGGCAATTGTGTTGACGGTATGGAGTCACATATAGAGCACACCAGGTAAGAAAGGCAGGTTTCCTTCTCTGAAGTATGTTATTGAAACAGATGACAGGAAGTGGAAGATGGCTGGAATACACTCAGTGGTCACATTATTGGGTACAAGAATGTACTTAATACAGTGGCCCCAGGAGTGGAACTTGGCGTTGGTTTTCTGCTGCTATGGCCCATCCACTTCAAGGTTTGACGTGTTGTGCATTCAGAGGTGCTCCTGTGCACACCACTGTTGTAACGTGTGGTTATCTGAGCTATGGTCGCCTTCCTGTCAGCTTGAACCAGTCTGGCCATTCCCCCTCTGACCTCCCTCGTTGACAAGGCATTTTTGCCCACAGACCTGCCATTCACTGGATGTTTTTGTTTGTTGCACTGTTCTCTATAGACTCAGGGACTGTTGTGTACAAAAATCTCATGAGATCAGGAGATGCCTAACACAAGGAGGCACAGTTTTAAGGTGCTTGGAAGTAGGTACAAGGAGGATGTCAGAGGTTTTGCACACAGAGAATGGTGGGTGCCTGGAATGCATTACCAGCAATGGTGCTGGAGGAGAATACAATAGGGTCTTTTAAGAGATTCTTAGATATGTATATGGAGCTTAGAGAAATAGAGGGCTATGCAGTAAGGAAATTCTAGGCAGCTTCTAGAGTAGGTTACATGCTAGGCGTAACATTGTGGGCCGAACAGCCTGTAAAGTGCTGTAGTTTTTCTAACTTTCTATTATCGGTTTCTGAGATACTCAAACCACTCCATCTGGCACCCACAATCACTCCACTGTCAAAGTCACTTAGATCACATTTCTTCCCCATTCTAATGTTTGGTCTGAACAATAACTGAACTTCGTAACCATGTCTGCATGCTTTTATGCATTGAGTTGCTGCCACATGATTGGCTGATTAGATATTTGCATCAATAAGCAGGAGTACAGGTGTATCTAACAAAGTGGCTGCTGAGTGTACTTTTCTGAGATTCAACATGTCTAATATGAGAGAGCGTCATTTTAAGGTGAGAGGGGAAAAATTCAAAGGAGATGTGCATGGTGCTATTTTTTTTAAATCACAGAGACTGCTGGGAGCTTGGAATGAACTGTCCGGTGGTGGTGGAGGCAGATATGAAAGAGGTGTTTGAGAAACTCTTAGGAAGGCGCAGGATGTAGGGATTAGGACCATGTGCAGGCAGATGAGATTAACTTAATCAGGCATTATTCGCTGAATTAGTTCAACACAATATTGTGGGCTGAAGAGCCAGTTCCTTAAAAAGTGACCAACTGTATTTGTCACATGTACATCAAAACATACAGTGAAATGTGTCATTAGTGTCAAATCAAATCAGCGAGGATTGTGCCGACAGCCAGCCTCTGGCCTAACGCATGGCCTCAACTTACTCACCCTCACTCTCTGTAATGTGGGGTGAAAGCAGAGCCTTTGGAAGAAAGTCCATTTGGGTATGTGGAGAACGTACCAGCTCCTTACAGACAGTGGCAGGAATCGAACCCTGATCTTACAGAGATGGCACTGTCAAAGGGTTACACTAACCGCTACACTGCTGTGCCAATCCTGTGCTGAATTGTTCCGTGTTTTGTGTTCCGGATGGTTTATAGAAAAATCCGAATAGTTTGCGTTTACTGTAACTGATATGAACAGTTCTTCAATTTCAGATCGATTTAATTACCTCCTCAGCTAGGACTCTGCATTAATAGTCCAGAACTCTGGCCTGTATTCCTCATGTGATGTACTGTTGATACCTCCAAAAATATCTCTAAACACAGCTGGCAAGATTATTTAAGGAACAGCACTTTGATGCTGGCTACATAAAGAGAAAGCTGATGGGATCCTTTCCTTGAGGTCCTATCAAGCTGTTGACCTTTGGATTATCTTGCATTATGGATTTACCACAGGCATTTGAAAGAGAACTGGATGAGTTCTAGTGGGTAAAACAAAAAATCACAGTGCCAGTTTTCACAGTCTCCTGAATTCCAAGGCATTAACAAGTGTTAGAAGACAGAACAGAGAACATTACAGCACATGGGACCACGATATTGCTTTGACCTTTTCACCTGCTCTCAGATCAATCTAACCCTTCCCTCTAACATTTCCCCCATTTTTCTATCATCCATGTGCCTATCTAAGAGTTTCTTAAAGGTCCTCTTACGCATCTGCCTCTACCATCACCGCTGGCAGAGTTCCATGCCCCCAGCACTCTCTATGTAAAAAACCTACCTCCAACAACCTCCCTACACTTTCCTCCAATCACCTTAAAATGAAGCCCCCTTGTATTAGCCATTTCTGCCCTGGGGAAAAAGTATCTGCTTACTCACTCTTTCTATGGCTCTCATTACCTTATACACCCAAAGGTGTAGAATATGTAGAAGAAATATTATAGATTAGAAGAGGGTTGTAGGAGATAATTTCAGGACTTTTCCTCAGGAGCCTGTGATTGAAGGGAGCACTGGTGTGGAAATGAGACGAGCTTGATAACCTTCTTAATTTCTTCTTGTCCAATCGAGGGGCGTGGGGGTGGGGGGGGGGTGAGAAATTACTCTGAGTGTGCAGTGTATGAGTGAACTCCACTTATGCCTTGTCTCTCTGGGCTCCAAATAGAATCCAGGAAGCCAAGACATTCAACACTGTGAAAATCATATTACAAGCTGTTTGCGATTGAAGTGTTGACCAGGAAAACCCTCATTTAACATAAAGCGCCACACATATACAGTCATCCAGTGGGTAAATGGAAGGAAATTCAATAAGCCATCACAGCTCAGTAAAGCGATTGAAATAGCTTTCAAAGCTGCAAAAATAAAAGACTTAAAAAGAGATTAATATATAATTTCTGATACACTGGACTGTTTGTTTTTCAATAGGCAGTCAATTATTGGTGACACTTTAATGTTGCTGCAATGTGTCGAGGACTTCACCTTTAACAATAACAACATGCATCATTAATGCCGAGATGATGGAGTTTATGTAGACTGCACACCATTTTTTCTCCGTGCTTTTTTAACAGCCAGCATTATTTCTGGTAAGCAGCCTTACAATCATCTTTATGCTGAGAAGCAATTAGCCTTTTTTCTCTCGGCAGCTGCTACCTCGAACTTACTATTGCAGAATTTTCATCAAAATTAAATGTAAAGTTTGCTGCAAGCATTGACACTAACCACTACTCCTCCTTACGTAGCTCCATTAATGCAGTTAAACATTCCAGCAGAGCAGGGTCACTAAACTAATATTCATGCCAAGATATGTCAGGAGATATTAGAGCAAAACCTTGGGCGACAAAGTGAGAGTTCATGTGCATCCTTCTCCAAGAGGACCACAACTTTGTTGTGGTTTGGAAGCTTTGGTGCCTCAATGACCCGGAGAACTATGTTGGCTGGAGTCAGAGCTTCGGCCTTTTGCTCTCGGTAGGGGTCACCCATGTCAAACAGGCTAAAGGTTAGAGGTCAGCTAACAACCCTTACTGGTAAAGCAAAACTGATAATGCAAACAGCAATGAAGAATTCTACATCCGAGTGCGACGGCATTCCTGAGTCTCCACCCGGGACTTGCATGGCTGACAGTCGTGAAAACCGAGAGGAAGCTACTGGTAGGGTAAATGCAAGCAGGTTTTTTTTTTCCACTGAGGTTAGGTGAGACCAGAACTGGAAGTCGTGGTTTAATTTTTTAAACGGTGAAATTTTTAAAAGGGAACCTGAGGGGGGAGCTTCTTCGCTCAGAGGGTGGCAAGAGTGTGGAATGAGCCGCCACCGGAAGTGCTGGATGCTGCTTCAATTTCAATGTACAAGACAAATCTGGAAAGGTACACGGATGGCAGATGTACGGAGGACTATGGTCCAGCTGCAGGTCGATGAGAGTAGGCCGAATAATAATTCGTCACGGATTAGGTGAACCAAAGAGCCTGTTCTGCGCTGCAGTGCTCTCGTGGATGTTTGGAGAGGGAATTCCAGAGCTTTGGAGCGACATTGAAATTCAGCATGATCAGACATCCAGACTGGTCGAGAGCAGGCAGCTCAGTGAGTTACAGAACTACAGGCCGTATCAGAGATAGAGAGGGATAATTTCAGTGAGAAATTTGAACATCAATTTTGCCAATATTGCAATCAAAGAATTGCTCAATTTGGCGCCAATATCAGTCAGCCAGCAAAGGAAACAGGATTTGACGAGAAGGCAGCAGAGATTTTGATAAGCAAGTTTACAGGTGTAGGAAATGAGGAAAGAGTACTCTAGGAATAAGTTTGGATAACCAAATGTCTGTCTTCTCCACAGCAGAACAAAAGAGAGACATTTTATAGAGCACTTTGATAAATCTGTTAGAAATATCCCAAAACACACACACACAAAATGCTGGAGGAACTCAGCAGGTCAAGCAGCGTCTGTGGAGAGCCCTGATGAAGGGTCTCGGCCCAAAATATTAACCGTTTATTCTTCTCCATAGACACTGTCTGGCCTGCTGAGCTCCTCCAGCATGTTGTTTGTGTTACTCTAGATTTCCAGCATCTGCAGAATCTTTTTTTTTTAAACAGATACAGCGTACAACAGGCCCTTCTAGCCCAACGAGTGCATGGTACAGCAACCCACCTATTTAACCCTTGCCTAATCACAGGACAATTGACAATGACCAATTAACCTGTGAGCTGGTATAACTTTGGAATATGGGAGGAAGCCACATGCTCACGGGAAGGACATACAAACTTCTTGCAGACGGCACTGGAATTGAACTCCGGACTCCAGTGCCCCAAACTGTAATAACTTCCCACTAACTGCTACGCTACTGTGTTGCTCTATCTCTTGTGTTTATCCTAACATCCCACACTTAGAAATGACATACAATCTTCCCCTGTTGCTTGGATGATCAGAAGCCATTTTCAAAGGACGTGGAATCGGGATTGGCTTATTATTGTCACATGTACTGAGGTGGAGTGAAAAGCTTGTCTTCCACACTGTTCATACAGATCAGGTCACTACACAGTGCATTGAGGTAGCACAAGGTAAAATAATAACAGAATGCAGAATAAATTGCAACAGCTACCTAGAAAGTCCAGTGCAGATAGACAATAAAGTGCAAAGTAATAACAAGATAATGAGGTTGAAAGTCCATTTTATCATACTAGGGAACCACTCAATAGTTTTATAACAGGGGGTAGAAGCTGTCCTTGAACTAGTGGTACATGCTTTCAGGCTTTTATATCTTCTGCCTAATTGGAGGGGTGCAAGAGGAGAGAAGCCAGAGGTGGGTGGGGTTTGATTGTGCTGGCTGTTTTACTGAGGCAGTGACATTGTGCTTCAAGACCCTTAAAATCCAGGCAGAGGAAATTCCTGCCACTCTCTGTAAGGTTTGTACCATTCTTCCCATGACCACATGGATTTCCTCTGGATACTCCAGCTTCCTCTCACGTTCCAAAGACATCCAGGTTAGTAGGTAAATTGGTTATATGGGTGTAATTGGGCAGCATGGGCCCATTGGGCAGAAGGGCCTGTTACCTTGCTGTGTCATTAAGAAAGGGGAGGCATTTCCAGAGCTTAGACCATGGAACATTTTCACCTCACATCCTTTGTCATCCCAGGACATGCCAAACCAGTTCGGAGACCATGAATTACTCCTGAAATGTTGTCACTGCTGAAGCGTATATAGACTTGGTGAACTGAGAGAAAGGCTGTTTGAAGATCAGGACCTCAACCTTAATCAATGGCAGTACAAGCTCGAGGGACCATGAAATCTGTGGCTGACCCCAAGCGATGAGAAGGCTCCACTTTGACAGAAATCCATAAGTTAATTTTGTTTAAGCTTGGAAAATACACCTCCAGCATTGTAACGAGTGGCATCCAGAGCACGTAAGACTGACAAGAAAAAATATTTACTTGAATTGGAGACAGGGGAATCTAATTCTGCTACTCACATGGACAAACATTTATACATACATTGGAATTTTGAATGTAATAATATAATGGGAGCTCACTTGTGTTCATAAGTCAGGGTGTTTGAAACCAGGGACAGACTATACTCCTGTTCTTATGATGCATAAAATAGAAACAGGAATATATCATAGAGACCCCCTCTGTGGTGGAGGAGAATCACTCCATTCAAGACTATAAAAGGATACAGGGAGAAGACAGGAGTTGGGATTGGGAAGATAGCAGGAGAATAGGGTGTGAAGGAAGATGGCAGGAGAATAAGGTTGCGGGGGAAGATGATCTAATGGTAGAGCAGACTCAATGGGCAGAGTGGCCTAATTCTGCCCCTATGCCTTATTGTCTTATGGATTTTAGGGATGCAAGAGATTCTGCAGATGCTTGAAATCTTGAGCAACACACACAAAATGCTGGAGGGACTCAGCAAGTTAGGGAGCATCTATGGAGAAGAATAAACAGTCAATGTTTTGGACTGAGACCGAGTCATTATGGAAGGGTCTCGGCCTGGAATGTTGACTGTTTATTCCCCTTCAGATGCTGCCTAACCTGCTGAGTTCCACCAGCTTTTGTTCATTTCACACTTATAGAACACAATGATGTTCCTTTAGAACAGAGGTGAGGAATTTCTTTAGCTGGAGAATGATGAATCTGTGGAATTCATTGCCACAGAGAACTGTGGAGGCCAAGTTATTGGGCATATTTAAAGCAGAGGCTGATAGGCTCTTAATTTGTAAGGGCATCCAATGTTACTGGGAGATAGGTAGAGAATGGGGTTGAAAGGAGACAAAAAAATCAGCCATGACTGAATGGCGGAGCAGACTCGATGGGCCAAATTGCCTGATTCTGCTTTTAAGCCTTATGATCTTTAGGGACGCAAAAGATTCTGCAGATGCTACAATTTTTGAGCCAAAGGAACTCAGCAGGTCAGGAAGCATCTGTGGAGGGAAATAAACATTGACACTTACGGCAAGACCCTTCAGCACGTCATTCTGTGTGTGTGTGTTGCCATAGGACTTTAGGAGTAATTTCCTCTATACCATGTCCTACCGGAGTTCTAAAACTGACCCTCAGAGCTATCCAGTCAAATC